>NC_091711.1:26377651-26680681 GCF_041296265.1 Equus caballus | reverse complement strand
TCTGTTGCCAGTCTTATTTTTTCTCTTCTTCTTCTTCTTCTCCCCAAAGCCCCCCAGTACATAGTTGTAGGTCCTTCTGGTTATGCTCTGTGGGACACTGTCTCAGCATGACTTGATGAATGGTGTCATGTCCACACCCAGGATCTGAATCGGTGAAAGCCTGGGCTGCCAAAGCAGAGCACGTGAACTCAACCACTCGGCCATGGGGCTGGCCCTGGTTCCCTTCTATAATGTCTGTCTCTTTTGATATTCTCATTTTTTTCATACATCGTTTTCCTGATTCTCTTTAGTTCTTTGCTCTTGGTTTCCTTTAACCCTTTGAGCATATTTAAGAAGTTGATTTAACATCTTTGACTACTAATTCCGTGTTCTGGACTAATTCAGGAATGATTTCTGTCAAATGCTTGCCTTCTTGTGAATGGCCTATGCTTTCTTGTTTGTTTCTGTGCTTTGTAATTTTTTGTTGAAACCTGGGCATTGTATTATAATGTAGTAACTCTGAAAACTGGATTCTCCCACTCCACAGGTCTGTCTTGGTTGTTGAGGACTGCTACCATCCATTTGTGACTTTGCCAAACTATTTTTGCAAATATATACTCCTGGTTGAGTGTGGTCATTGAAGGTTTTATTCCATTATCTTTATAGTCAGCTAGTAACCTGACAAAGATTTTCTTTAATATCTGGCTCAAACAACAAGAAAAAAACATTGCTCTTTCTCTAAATCTTCCAATAGATGCTGGTGCAAGAGCCCCCTGCCAGCCCCAAAGGGCCTAAAGAAGGCAAGTGTCTGCATCTGAGCCAGTCTCTCAAAGGTTCTATCAGACAGACCAAAATGTGCAACCCCCAGTTTTTTATGTCAAGGTTCCCCACTGTCTGCCCTAGCTCCAACCAGCTGCTCTAGGAATGTGGGTTACTGTCGTCATTACTGGGACAGGACCAAGGAGTGGGCAGTCTTGACTCATTTGCTCGTGTGCTTCTGCTATCAAGACCAGCAACCTTTCCCTTCAGCAAGCACTCCCCTGGTTATTGTAAGTGTCCAGTCAAGTTCCAGAGCTCTGAGATAGTTGATTCTGGTAGTTTTTTCCAGTTTACTGGTTGTTTTTAGTGGAAGAACCAACCACAGTAGCTTTCTACTATGACATTTCAAGTCAGATATTGTCTTTCTAATGTGGTATTTATGATCAGAGGAAAATCCTTGGTAGGTTTTTTTTTTTCCTAGTTTGTGTGTTTGACTATTCATACTATCAAAGGAGAAGAATCAGCCTCAGGTTTGAACACATAAAAGATTAAGATATTTAAATGTTTGGGGAAAAAATCTGTAAGCATGATTGAAATTTTATTTCAGTGCTCTGTCAGTGTTTATCCAATAACTGTTTTATGCAAATAAGAAATTTGTGTTTCTAGTGAAAAAAATTAATTTTTAAATGTTATTCCTCATTAAGTATGGTTAGCTTAAGTGTCCTAGAGAGCATCAGATGCTTATCATGATTTAATTATTGTGGGAAAAATAATAGAAATTTTGCTTACCAGCCACTTAATGACGTCACCTTATTTTCAGTAGGTTTAATTTAAAGCCATAGTCACTGCAGAAAATGTTATAAAGAAATAAACAAAAATATCTTTATTGTGAAGTCATGTTATTCTACTTGATATTTCAGAAAGATTGGCAATAGCAGGGTTAAATGGAAAAGTACTAGTCTGCCATTTCAATCTTAATTGAATCTAAACTTTGAATTGAATTGAAACTAAGATTTGAATCTAATTTTGATCTAAACTTTAGAATGCCCTATGTAAATTTTGCTTCTTTACCTAAAGAAAAGTCATTTAGGCATTTTAAAAACAATCTTTAGCTTTTTTTCCAACTTGTTTGGCAATTATTAATGAGAAGTTGCTTTAAGAATGTTTCAAAAATATAAGAAAATTACCACTCTAATAAGTCCTTTAATATTAGAGAAGTTTGAGTTATAAGGAAAACTTGTATCCAAAGATTTTCTTACTTGACGTGCCAAAAGGGCCACAATATGACACCATTTTTACAGGTAAATACTCATAGTAGAGGTTGTAGTTTGGGACTGTTTACAGCTTTACAGCTGTTGTCTTTTTTTAAAAAACTGTGTGTTTATGTGTTTCGCATTCCTGCAGCAAAACTCAGTTGGCATTCTAGAAAGGTTATCTGTAAGTAAGTAGAATAGTTACGCTTTTAGGTTAAAAAAAGAAAATTTTTCTTAATTGTATGGCAGGCAGTCCCAGATCAAGTTTAGCCCTAGGTGATAAAGTAAGATAACACATTACAGGTTCTTTTAAGCACTCATAGTTGGGAACTGATTTTGAACATTTTCAGCTATCCTTTGTATATGGAGAGTTATATGCAGTCATTCTGAGTATCATTTATTGCGTTTTTACCTTTTAAAATTTGATCTAGCTATGACCAAAAGCTAGAAGTCTTTTTGACAACTAGAAAAGCATAAAAGTTGTTTTGCATTATACACACACACACATACATATATGTATATATTTGAATGGGTATATATATATATATGGAGTATATATGTGTGTGTATAAATATATGTGATAAGTAAAAAAACTAAGTAGAATAATGGAATAGAGAGAGGTCAGGAAAGAGCCCTCTGAAGAGTAACATTTATGGTGAACTTTGAGCATTTATAATAGTTTACTATGTAGTTAAGTCTTTAAATTATTAAAATGTTTGTGGAGTTTTTATTTCGGGTTTATTTTACATTATAGCACATTTACTTTTAAGGTGAAAATAGCTTTTTTAGTGGCATGAATTAAATATAAAATTAAAAACTTAGGCATTCATCATAAATTACATTATTAACATTGTTAACCTATCTTAATATTCATGAAAATGGTAGTGTAAAGATCTTAACAATCCTAAATAAAAGTTTTTTATTAAACTAGATAAAATATTTTAACCAAACTCTTCAGGGTTTTGATTTTAGGAAATCAGTAATTTAGTACTGCTTTATTACAATATATTATAGATTAATTAATCTTAAATCTAATGTAAATAGTAATTTTGCTTTACAAAAGCTATTTTTACTGTAGCATTGTGTGTGTTTTTGTCCTCAGCTAATCAGGGTTTAACTGCAGATTGGACACAGGTGAAAAGAGAATTAGTCAACTAGAAGATAAGTTAGAAAATATTCAGCAACATAGATTTGTCTTTTTGGTGTTATGACCAAACTAAGCCTAAGGAATAGGAGATTTTAAATATTTTACCAAGTATATCTCTTCTTTAGAGCATATTGGTGAATTAGAGTGTAGTTACAAGTTTTGCTGTTTTAATTTGTGTGGTTTTTATATTTTTGTTATAGTGTTTTGTTTTTTAAATAAGTATTTAAAATGGAGTTGGTAAACTATCACTTACAAATTTGTACTTGGTACCTTCCCTCCAGCCTTTGAGCAAACAAAAACTATTCATAATTAATATCTTATGCAGAGTTCACTTGTTCTGCATACTCAGCTACTTAAAATAGAGCCTTAGAATGAGAAAATAAGCAAAATACCTACAGATTCAAAATAGATATCTAGAGCTGGATGGTAAAACATGTGTTTTAGCATAGGGGAGTTATGAGGCCCTTACTCTTAGTTGGCTAATGGTTATAATGTGCTTGATAATCTGATAAACTAGCTCACCACAAGTAAAAATTGTGAATTAGAAAAAAGTTATGGGTAAATTATTTAGGAATTGGTTTTGGCAGCATATACTTTGTTTGATCATATCTAAGACTCCACTATGAATTATACCATTGGTGTATGTACCATTAAGAAGAAAGAAAGCTGTCAATTATATTTTGACATCCTATTAATTGTGAGATACATCCTGATTTCAGAGATGTTAAAATGTGGGGAAAAGGTAAATGGTAATTCTAGTTTTAAATCTCAGTTCTATCATTTATTATTTGTTTGACTTCAGTCAGGGAACTTCTTTGAGCCTGTTTGCTTGTTTGTGAAAATGGGGTAGTATAGTCTACTCTTTAGACTTAGGAAGACTAAATGAATTAAGACATTTGAAAGTGTCTAGTGTGGGATAGGTATCTGATACATGTTTATTTGACTTTCATTTCTTCCTTCTAAAACTTGGCATTGTTGTGCTAATAGGAAGAGACTCATGACAGCTGACCAGGGGAAAAAACAAAACAAAACGCCATTATATTGGCTAAGACCTTAAAGAAGAAAATTCCTATTGGAGCTGTTTAATAAAGTGGCAAACATCATTCTTTATTCTCTCTCCACCCCCTCGTCACCTCTCCTGTCCCCCTGGTTATAGCGGAAGATATCACTGACTGGTTCCAATATGATGATTGATATTTATAATGATGGAACCTATCCATCAACACAGTGTTGATATTTTCACTATATTGATTTTTGAAAAGCACCTTTTAAGGAAATTTCCACTCCTTCTAAATTTAGTTGTGATGCTTAAAATCTCAATCTGAGTTTTGTAGAATTTGTGGTCCTCTGATGATTCTATGTAAATATAACATATCAGTGAGGATCTTTTTAAGGCAGGGGTTGGATTTTGTCATGTTTGGTGGAAGTGAGAATTCCTCATTATATTCCTATTTGGAGGATTCTCGGTAAACCCAGAATGACAGTTTTCTTGAGCTGCAAAATATTCATACTTTTAATTTTGTGTTCATTCTGTTCTGTTCTTTCAGGATATTTCAGTCACATTTAATTGATAGGATGAAAAAGTTTAAGAGAAGACTATCCCTCACGCTTCGAGGAAGCCAGACTATTGATGAATCATTGTCTGAACTGGCTGAACAAATGACTATTGAAGAAAACAGCAACAAGGATAATGGTAAGTATTTGAGAGTATGAGAAGGGGGGAGAGATGCTTACCCCTTTTAATTATTTTATAAAGAGAAGGCAAATTTACTTTCCTAATTACTTTCTAATAGCTTCCTTTTGTTTATTTCTCTGTCTTGTTCCCTAGTTCTTAGGAAAGAGAAAACTACGTGACTTTTACTTGCTTATTTACTGGAATGTTCCACTCTTACTCCAACAGTGTTGTTATCCCTGGTCACAAACCCCGATGAATTCTCCTATCCCGTTTATCTTTCCATTTTCCATTGGTTCTTAAGTAAGAATTCCTTGTATAACATTATCCTTGTTGTTAAGTAACTATTTTTAAATTAACATTTAAATATTTTTGTTATTCTTATAACGTAAGTTAATACAGCTTAAAAGTGCATAGTAAGTCTGTGAAATGGAGGCTTCATTATAGTTTTATAGCGTTATATGCATATTGACTTTCCATATAGATTACAAGGTTCATCACATGAGTGAATCTTAGTTTTCTTATTTTATGTGTACCATAGAATCTATCCATCCTATTGAGAGCGCTTATAGTAGATAGGCATACAGTAGTCCTCCATTATCTGTGGTTCACTTTCTGTGGTTTCAATTACCCATGGTCAGCCGCAGTCTGGAAGCAGATGATCCTCCTCCTGATTATTGTCAGAAGGTCAATAGTAGCCTAACACTATGTCATAATGCCTATGTCATTCACCTTACTTCATCTCATCATGTTGGCATTTTATCATCTCACATCATCATCAGAAGAAGGATGAGTACAGTACAAAACAATATTTTGAGAGAGAGGAGAGACATAATTTTATTACAGTATATTGTTATAATGTTCTATTTTATTAGTTGTTGTTAATTGCTTACTGTGCCTAATTTATAAATTAAACTATCATAGGTATGTATAGGAAAAAACATAGTATGTATAGGGTTTGGTACTATCCACAGTTTCAGGCATCTACTGGGGGTCTTGGAACATGTCCTCTGAAGATAAGGGGGCGACTACTCTACAGTGTTTCACATGTTTTGACAGTTCTTTTTACAGTATAAAGTAGTAGCACACAGATGTTGATATGAAAAAAAGAGCTTGTTAAATTGAATGGATTAAAATGCAAAATTCTGATAAATTTTACAGAACAGAGCTACCTATTCAAAACCGAGATAGCCCTAGGGATGCCATGATAATAACTAGGAAAGAGCTTACAGGAATGCCTGCCAGTGTGTCATGATGTGCAGATTCTCTGGCAAGCCTTCCTTGCCTGTGCCTGAAATTCTTCTGTTAGAGATTTCTAACAGTGGGTGAAAGCATCAATACCCTTACCCCCTCCAGCTGAATGCAAATGACTTTGTTGTGAGAGAGGGAAAGGTATCATGGAAAGGGCTCTGGATTTTAAGTTAAAAGTCATTGTTTGGAATTTGGGATACACTTATACGCTTACTAGTTTGTATTACTCTGGGTAAGTAATTTAGCCTACCCAAGCTTCAGTTTGTCTCTTTTCCTGTCATTATTTACTCAGAGTCATCTGGCTCATTGTAATACTGGAGAGGAGATACAGATGAGTTCATTAGAAACTTTAAAATAATAATTTGGGTACAATTTACCTATATGTAGGAGGGAAACATTTTGCATTTGGGTCAAATCTCAAAGATGATTTTACAATGTTTTACTTTTATTCCTCTTGCTGGGAGCGAAATCCTTAATTCTCTCTCATACCCTCTTTGAATTCTTGGTATTAATTAAGCCCCAGAACAAAGGTGTTCATTCTTATGATGGAAGAGTCTTGGTAACTATTTGCCAGTGATGTTTGGGAGTAAAAGAAGCACAATATACAACTTGATAGATGGTTTCTGGGACATGTTCTTAATTGGTATTTAACAACAAGAAAACCTCTCCTTGAAAAAAAAAAGAGTGAGTCAAAGAAGATGCATATACTTTTTGGAGAGCTAATTAATGTTTTAGATTAATTACATGTTTTCTAGAATATTTTAGCATTGTCTTAAAACATGCTTAATATGGTGAAACATTGAACTTTTTTTTTCAAGTAGTACATATTGTTTACTTTATTAAAACTTCTTTTATTATAGTAGTAATATTAACGTGAAGTAGAGAAGAGAAAATAGGAGCTATATTGAGTTTCCTCTTAACCTGAGTTACTTGAAATAATACTTATGAAGATGTCATAATAGACATTAATTCCTCTTGGGTTGCAGATGCTGGTAGCATAGGCCATCTCTGAGTTATAATTTGCTATTGCTTATTCCCTATGTGTAATAGCACATTGACTTCACCAACAGCTTTGACAAAGATTCTCTACATTTTTGGTCATCTGTCAGTGCTTGATAGCTGATTCCAACATATTCTTTCTTTATGGAGTTTATCTTAGAGCATAAAAAGCTCCTAAGATCACAGTCTGTGTCTGAATATGGTTTAATGAACGAGAAGTGGTAGACTATACTTTTTAAATGATCTTCTCACAAATGATGTAACCAGCTTGTGAAGCAAGTGGTCTTTGTCTAACAGCCATATAGTGGCAATGCTAGTTAAAGAGGAGGCAGAATGTAGTTTATGATTGCCCTAAGTAAACAGCCTTTGAACCAATTTTTGATCTCTTGTCTCTTGTTCATCACATGCATGAGCACAATTCCGTTATTCTTGCACTATATATAGACAGGTGGCTCTCATGCATACTATAGAACAAATCAAATGGAGAAGTACACATATATGGGGATAAGACTATAAAAATCTTAGAAAAATTATCATGCATATGATACATTAGGTTATACATATAGGCACATGTACTCTCACTCATACATATTCTATCCCCATCCAAATAGAATTTGAACTATTATCTTTGTCATTTTGATAATTGAGTCATACTGTGAAGGCTTTAACTCAGTTATAAATGTATAATATAATTATAGTTCACATTAGAGTGCCTGTCTAGATAAGCTAGTGTGTTTGCACGTTGACAGGTAGATTGAACCCAGGGAAAGAGGAATCTTGAATTTATATTTAGTATATTAAAATAAGTTGAAAGTTTGCAAACTTGGTTGATTTATGCATACTGACTTTAACTCAATACAGTTTTTCTAAATATGAAATAAAAGTTTTGCACAATAATTTGCAGAGTGAGGTATAAGAAATATTATTTCTAAAGTACCTTCAAGGAAAACGAATTCTGAACACATCAGATTTTTTTAGTAACTGAACAGATATTGAATATTTAATCTTTTTAAAACTGTCAAAAATTAATTCATCTCAATTCCTCAAAAGTTGGAAATAGAATTACCATATGACCCAGCAGTTCTATTCCTAGGGATATATCCAAAAGAATTGAAACAAGTATTCAAACAAAATCTTGTACACTAATGTTTATGTACATAGCAGCACTATTCACAGTAGCCAAAGGTGGAAACAACCCAAATGTCCATCAACACATGAATGTATAAACAAAATGTAGTATATCCCTAGAATGGAATATCGTTCAACCATAAAAAGGAACGAAGTACTCATACGTGCTACAATGTGGATGGACCTCGAAAACTGAAAGCATCCAGACCCAAACGGTCACATATTCTATGATTCCATTTACATGAAGTATCCAGAATAGGTAAATCCATAGAGACAAAAAGCAGATTAGTGGTTGCCAGGGACTCAGGAGAGGAAGAATGGGGAATGACTGCTTAATAGATACAGGATCTCCTTTGGTAGTAAGGAAAATATTTTGGAATTAGACAGAAGTGATGGTTGCACAACATTGTAAATGTACCAAATGCCACTGAGTTGTACACTTTAAAATAATTAATTTTATCTTATATGAATTTCATCTCAATGAAAACATTTAGTTCATCTGAGAAATACCTTTTCCTCATAGATTCTCAATTTGCTTGGTAAAAGTCTTAATACTGTTTTAGACATATCACGGAAAGTTATATTTCAGGATCTTTAAGTAGTTAGCATTACTGTATAATGAGCAGATATATTCAAATTATTTAATTTGATGAGGAGGATAGGTGACAATTTAAATATGATGGAGAGAATAGATCACAAATATAGAAGGGCAAAGATAATGTTTTATTATACTGTTTGGGCCTTCTAAGCACAGCTACAGCAAAAGTTACTTCTTTTGACACAGCTGCAGTCCTGCAGCTGTGAAGATGAACTGCATCTTCATGCTCCCCACAAGTGTGATAAACTTAACTCAGTGTCGCTTCTCATGATTGTTTAAGATTTGCAGTAACCCCAAAAGGCAAAGATTGAAATGGTCTCCTTTTGCAGATACTCCAGTTTCTTGTCCTTGCTCCTCAGTCTGTGCACTGGGGCAATGTGTCATGTCGTTTGGAATCAACAAGCCGAGTTTTATGGATATTACAAGACTTTGTCTTACTCTCGGGTTTCTTCCTTCTCCTGCTGATTGATACATGGTAGCAGTGACAGTTTTTGACAATGTTGGATGACATGGGGGTTGTAAATAGTGCTAACTCCTACAGATAGCACAAAGTCCTTGAGAGGAGGAGGGTGAAAGCACAGACATCACTGGATGTATATAGGGTCTGGAATAGGATCAGGCTAATACTAGTGTTTAAAAGAGCAGGATTAGGAACAAGGAATGAGTTAAGGCTACAGATTAGGCTAAGAAATTGCATGTTCCTGATCATAGTAGTTCACATCATCAAAAGATCACATAATCAGAATAAATAAGATGCCAAATAAATTTCTTAGTGGAATCATGATTACCACATTGTTAAAAATCATTGGAAATCCTTAGTTGGAACTAATTACTTTTTAGAATAAGAAAGATCTGCTGCAGATTTTCATTTGGATTTCCATTACTTTCTTAAGCAGATTGTAAAATACACATAACCTGTAATTTCCTATTTTAACATGTTCAGTTTTAGTGGCATTAGGTACCTTCACATTGTTGTGCAACCATCACCACTGTCCATCTCCAGAACTTTTTCATCATCCCAAACTGAAACTCTGTACCCATTAAACAATAACCCCTGTTCTCCCCTCCCCTCAGCCCCTAGTACCACTGTTCTACTTTCTGTCTCTCTGAATTTGCCTTTTCAAGATACCTTGTGTAAGTGGAATCATACAATATTTGTCCTTTTGTGTCTGACTTATTTCACTTACCATAATGTCTTACAGGTTTCCATTACTTTTTAAAATACAGAGTATTATTATCTTATTGAACTGTCCAGTTAATTGCTGTCATAATCTTGAAATGTTAGAATATTTTATGATTCTCCCATAGGCCCCATTCTCTTCTCTGTTTGCTCTCCCTGGGTGACCTCATCCAGTCCTATGATTTCAACTAGTGTGTAAATGCTGACTACTCCTGAATTTATATCTCTGATCAAGATTTTTGTCTGGATTTCTAGATTCATATCCAAATGCATACTTGGCTTCTGCACATAGATGTCTAATAGGAATCTCAAACTAAATATGACCACATCAGAATTCTTTGTGTGTGTGTGTGTGTTAGGAAGATTGGCCCTGAGCTAATATGTGTTGCTAGTCTTCCTCTTTTTGGTCCCTGAACTAACATCTTTGCCAGTGTTCCTCTACTTTGTATATGGGATGCCACCACAGCATGGCTTGAGCAGTGTGTAGGTCTGCACCCAGGATCTGAACCTCCAAACCCCGAGCCAGCGAAGCGGAGTGTGCGAACTTAACCACTTATGCTATTGGGATGGTCCTTCAGAATTCTTGATTTCCTTCCCCCAAAATCCGCTTGTACTCCAACTTCCCTCACTTAACCTAAATAAAACAAAATAGTTACTGCTAAAAATCCAGGAATTATCCTTGATTCTTTTCTCTCCTTTATCTTTCTGTTCTCCTCTTTTTTCCTATTCTGCCATTTTAGCTTCCTATATATTTACTACATAAATAACTATTAAAAGCTCACTATTAGTGAGACTCATTTATATACTTGATTATACATGATTCAAATTACTGCCTTTTCACATAGCATATTTCATATATTTTTCATAGTTGCTCTGCTGGGGATTTAAAAATTTTCTTTGGCTAGATGTTTTTAATATAGGTCCTCACTAAAAGCTGGGTGGGAGAATGTGTATAAAAGTAATTTTGCAGCCATGTCTGCTGGCCTTTCAGTTTTGCTTTTGTAATATATCCTAAATCTGCCTGTTTCTCTCCATGCTAGTTCAGGCCAGCATCATCTGTTGCTTAGGGTACTAGAGTAGTCTCCTTCTTCTGTTTCCCTTCAGTTGATTCCCTATCATCTGTTCTCCAACAGCATCCACAGGGATGTTTAAAATTTTTTTTTATTTTTTAAAGATTGGCAACAGTTGTTAGCTCAGGTGCCAATCTTCTTCTTTTTTTTCCCTCCTTCTTCTCCCCAAAGCCTCCCAGTATATAGTTGCATATTCGAGTTGTAAGTGCCTCTGGTTGTGCCATGTGGGATGCTACCGCAGCATGACTTGATGAGCGGTGCCATGTCTGCACCCAGGATCCGAACCGGCAAAACCCTGCACCACCAAAGCAGAGCGTGCGAACTTAACCACTCGGCCACTGGGTTGGCCCCCAATTTTTTTTTTTTTTTTAATAATTATAGATTCAAAGGAAGTTGCAAAGATAGTACAGAGATGTCCCTTGTACTCTTCTCTCAGGTCCCCCTTTGGTTTCATCTTCTGTAACTATAGAACATTATCAAACCCAGGAAATTAACATTGGAATAAAATGTGAGCATAGTTCTGTGTCATTTTATCACATGTATAGATTTGTGTATCCACCACTACAATCGGGATGAAGAGCTATCTCATCTCCACAAAGAGATCCCTCTCATGCTACCCGTTTATAGTCATCCCCCCCACCACGTTCCACTATCCCTGACCACTCAGTGATATTTTTAAAACATGACTCGGGTCATATTACTACCTACTTCAAAGCTACCATAACTGCTTCCAGTCAGAATAAAATTCAAACTTTTATGGTGACGTGCAAACCTGCTTCTCTCTCTGACCTCACTTAATAACACTGTTCCCCTTATAATTAAATACCACAGCTACACTTCCCATCTTTCTGTAGCTCTAATATAGTGGTTCTCAAAGTGTGATCCCTGGACCAGCAACAGCAGTATCCCCTGGAAATTTGTTAGAGATGCAAATTTTCAAACTCCATGCCAGACCTACTGAATCAGGAAGTCTAGGGGTGGAGTCCAGCAATCCTGTGTTTTAACAAGTCTTTGAAGGTGACTCTGAAACATGCTAAAGTTTGAGGATGACTGCTCTAACAAGTCAAACTCTGCCACATGTCAACTTCTGCAGTAGCTTTTCCTTCTGTCTGGAATATCTTTTAACCCATCACTCACCCATATTCCCATTACTGGCTCTTTCTTGCATTTATATCTTTCTTAAAAATCCCTCTACAGGAGCTGGCCCTGTGGCCAAGTGGTTAAGTTTGCACACTCCTCTTTAGTGGCCCAGGGTTTCACAGGTTTGGATCCTGGGCTTGGACCTAGCACTGCTCATCAAGCCATGCTGACGTGGCGTCCCACATAGCTCAACTAGAAGGATATACAACTAAAATATACAACTACATACTGAGAGGCTTTGGGGAGAAGGGGGAAAAAAAGAGGAAAATTGGCAACAGCTGTTAGCTCAGGGCCAATGTTTAAAAAAAAAAAAAAAAAAAGCCCTCTACAGAGAGGACTTTCCTCAATATCCAGTGTAAAATAGCTGCTCATTTATTTCCTGTCATATCTCTTTATTTTACTCTTTCGTATATTGCCTGTCATCGTCTTATATTTTTCTTATTCATTAGTTTCTTATCTGTTTTTCCCTCCGTTAGCTTTTATAGTCTCAAAGAGTAGTACCTTGTTTGTTTTGTTCATCTCCTGATGCCCAGGGCTGGAGTAGTGCTTGTTAAATGGTAGGCAAACAATAAATATCCCCTGAATTATTAAATGTTGTTAGCTATATTCCCCAGGAGTATAAAATTATATTCCCCAGGACAACTTTACAGAGCAACTAAAACAAATGTTGTCTATAGGTAGAATATTTATACATTTTATTACGATTCCAGATATGAAATATAATCTAGAAAGAGAAAAAATTCCTACATGTTCTTTCCTTTATCCCACAGTGCTTGTACCTATTTAATTTACACATTTATATCAGATACCCCCTCCCCCTTCATCATTAAATCACTGGTTATTTTACTAGGCTTAAGTTAAGATCCCCAAATCCTTGATCAGCCAGCTGCTGCCCAGGAATGTACAGGCCATGGGACACTTTGGACAGATATTCTCCATCACTGGTTAAGCACTCCCCCTACTTCCAGTCTAGTGTTCTACCCAGATTAGACGACCCTTTTGCCCTATCTTCCCTCTGCTCTCTCCTCCTAGGCAGCAGTTATCAATGGTAGAAGTACAGGCCAAGTGGTCTTCTTGGCTCATTTTTCCTAAGCCCATACTTTGGTCTTGTTCTGTGGATCTGAGCTACCCACCCCCTGCCAACTCTTCCTTGGTGTCTGATTAGCCTTTACAGGTAGAGGAATCCCCTCAGCAGGACATATCCTTACTTCTGATTTTCAGCTACAGAAGAAAGGGAGACGATATTCAGAGGAGACTAGTTCCTTTTAAAATTCCTTTAGTATACTGCCAGTAAAAACATAATGCTAATACAAAAGACTAATTGTGTCACAGAAGACATCATGTCCTTAACCTTTATCAGAGCTCTTCTTTGGAGATGGAAGGGGGTCAAGTGATTCCCTGTAAACATCACAAAGCAAGATTTTCCCCATTTATAATTAAGTAACTTTTAAGTATTATGTTTTGAAAATATTTCTGCTTGGTTATAGGTATGTAATTTTCTTTTAGAACTATTTATATTAAAAATCCTGAGCCAGCCCTAATGGCCCTGCAGTTAAAGTTTGGTGTGTTGTGCTTCAGCGGCTGGGGTTCGGTTCCTGGGCGCAGAATCACACCACTTGTCTGTCAGTAGCCATGCTGTGGTGGCTGCTCACATAGAAGAACTAGAAGAACTTACAACTATACACAACTATGTACTTGTTTTTGGTTGGGGAGGAGAGAAACCAAAAGGAGGAAGATTGGCAACAGATGTTAGCTTACAGCAAATCTTCCCCTGCAAAAAGAGAAAGAGAAAAAGGTTTTAAAAAAAAATGCCAAATTTGGGGTAATAAATTTTAGAACCTCTATTCTGACCTGTACTCAAGTACTTCTGTTTTATTTACTGACTGACATACCTTTTTGAGTGTCTAGCAAATGTAAGTTACTTCAGGCCAGGACCATGTTTTTATATTCTACAGCATGCCTAATCGTAAGGCATTTGCAAGGCAGTCAGTAGATGTAGGAGTACTATAGAAACAATCTTGAGATGTATTAAAACAAGCAAATGGATCAAAAAATCTATGGGCTATATTAATAGTTTTGTGATTGCTAACCAATTTTGGGTATATAAGAAATGGATAATTACTAGACCAATTTCAAATATTAAAAGTATTTTCCATAAGTATTTTTTCATAGAAATTATTTTAATTCTAGTACTTTGTATAGATAGCCAAAGAAATGAGGTTAAATATTATGATCTCTATTATAACCTTTCGTTTTGTTTTCTGCTTTGCTTTCTCAATCCTTCTCATGTGATCCTGGATCTTGGGCTGTTAATGGAATGATTCTTGGATGCTGTGAACCCCAGAGCCAATTGTGAAGAATGGCAGGCCTCCAACCTCTCACAGTATGCATTCCTTCCTCCACCAGTACACAGGATCCTTCAAGAAGCCCCCATTGCGGAGACCACATAGCGTTATTGGAGGAAGCCTTGGCTCCTTCATGGCGATGCCTAGAAATGGAAGCAGATTAGGTAATTTGTCTGTTTTTTTTTTTTTTTAACTTTCTGACTGTAGGTCATGTACATAGCTATGTTTTAGTTGTATGGAAGTCAGCTAGCCTTTAATGCCTGATTTTTCTTATAAGATAAAAATCAAGTTGAGAATGAGAGAGAGAGCAGAAAGATGGAAGGTTCTAGAAAGGTAGTACTGCTGCTAATACAGAGGAGTAACATTTGAAAACCTGTCCACCAGAAAGAAGACAAAACCCTTAAAAGGTGGATGCAAGATTTCAAGATGAATGGTAGCCTAAGATGGTGCTTAATTTAGGGTCATACTTTAGTAATTCCAGATTATCACCGTATGATAGCCCAGTGCAATAATTAGTATATATGATTATCACCTGAGTTGTTATTCTTAGGTCACTATGTCGTTTTTAAATATCTGGGAAAAACATATATCTGCAAGTTCCTATTTGTTTATTTCCCTGGTCTTTTTGATGCTGTCTTATTTATTTATCATGTTTATTTTTTTTAATGATTTTAAGCATAATTATTTTATAGTCTCATGGCATAATTATATTTACTGAAGTTTCTGGTGGTTTTATTCTGCTGCTTGCTTAATCTGCTTACTCTTGCCATAGTAGATTATTTCCTCATTTGTTTTGTTATTTTTGGGAGTATGAGCCTATCTACAGTGGGTTTGATCTATGGGAAATGTATGTGTAGCCTTTATCGCTAGAGGTGTAAGCCTATAGAATGGTGTGCTGGAGTTGGCTCACACTGGTTCATGAGAGATGATTGTTAAATTTTCAGGAATTTTGCAAGCTGGTTGTTAAACACAGCCATTATCAAAATTTAAATTATATAAACTTACAATTAAATAAGCTAAATTAAAAACAAAGGTAATGAATATTCAAAAGTCATTATTTACTAATTATTTTGCTGCACTTTACTATTACCTGTGCTTTTGGGGTTATTTCTTTCTATTGTATCTGTGTAGTTAAAATACTATGTAATATTGTGCATGTTTCTCCCAGCTACATGTTCAGTGATGTCTTGTTGGTAGCTTGAATTTGGCCGTGGAGGGAGTATTTACCCCATAGAAACTGGAAAACACATCAGATCAGGGCTTGATTTATTGTGTTGTTGATTGTCTAGACCAGGGGATGGCAAACTTTTTCTTTAAAGGGCCAGATAGTAAATTTTTCAGGTTTTGTGGGCCACATATACTTCTGTTGCATATTTTTTTTCTTTTTTAAATAACTTTTGTAAGATGCAAAAACCATTTTTAGCTTAGGGGCCATACAAAAACAGGTCACGTTTGCTGATCCCTGGTCTAAACTTGAGAAAGTGATGACTATGTTAGTCACGCAGATTAAATTTAAAAGTATGTTGTCTCTGTAGCTGTTACATTGTGAATGGCACAAAAATTGAGCCATTTGAGAAGTAAATATTCCTCTACTACTCAAAAGCCTATTAACTGACTCAGCAAAGAATTTGCTTACACCATTGTCAAATGAGTGAAGTTTTGACATAAGGCTTTATTATACGAACCAGTATTCATGTCAGAACTACACTCGTTCGTTAATGACATGAGCAATTTCTTGCTTGAGTCAGATGCTACTCAAGTATTTATTCATAGTCTGAGATTAATATGCTCCTTTGTAGTCCTTGTGCAGTAGAGCAGATGTATGTTTTTTGGTTTTTTTTTGAGGAGCGTTGGCCCTGAGCTAACATCTGTTCCCATCTTCCTCTATTTTATATGTGGGATGCCTGCCACAGCATGGCTTGATAAGCGGTGCATAGGTCCACACCAGGATCTGAACTGGTGAACCCCGGACCGCCAAAGGGGAGTGATGAACTTAATTGCTGTGCCACCGGGCTGGCCCCCAGATTTGTGTTTTAAGTCCTCCTTTACTGAAGGATGTAGCTGAGACTTTGAGAGTCTCATGCCTTTCTATAAGAAGCTCTCACTTGCAGCTCGGACACCTGAGGCTTCATCTTTTTTTCCCAGTGTGGCAGCTCAGCCTAAGCACCTTCTTCCCAAGATCAGCAACCCCTCCCAAGATGGCCGATCAATTTATGCATAATAGCTTTGGGCTTTCAGTTCTTTCTTTGTCTTTGCTTCCTGGGTATTATCTTGCAAATTGAGCTATAAATTTTACAGTATTATTATATTTTATTCAATGTTTCCTTGAGGAAGGAAGATTTTCAGATTTTCCTGGAAATGGAAGGTGTAGTTCAATTATCTTAAACATTTTTAAAGTATAACAAAAGAATACTTAGCCTCAGATGTGTTAGATACTATCAGATTAGGAATCAGTCACCAATACACTGACTTTTACTGCTAAGTAAAATTTTTGTTCGGATCTCAGTATAAACTTTCTCTAGAAATCTCTGTGTAATTGAAGTATATTCTTTTAAAGTACATATTGATCTATTAAAACCTATTACTATTGCAACTGCTTATCAGTGTGTGTAATGATTTTCTCAATAATGTGTTACTAAGACAAAAATACAGAAATGTATGAATTCTAAGACTGATTTGATGAGATCCTTGAATTTAGTTTTTTGTCAAATAGTTCTCATTTTTATAAGCAAATATTGTTCCTTAAAAGTTCAAATTTGTAGTTATAAAATACTAATATTTGTTTTACATATTGATATTTCATAGAACATTTCATTTGAAAGAAAGAGTCCAGTTATCTAATCTATTCGTTGATTTTTAGTTTATATTCAATTTATTGGAATTTTTTTGAGCACCTTCTAAGTACGAAGCACTTTAAGTTGTGGTAATACAAAAATGAATAAGCCAAATCCTGCCCCCAACTATCTCATAACTTGATGTAAAATCACATGAACCAAAAACTGCTCTTCAGTGCAGTAGTTGCAGCCATAGTAGTCATCTGTGTCTGACAGTAGAAAAGAATTCACTGAGTGATGACACCTGACCATAGTTTTGAAGAATAAGTATGAGTTCACCGACAAATTGATAAAATGGAGGAAGTCATCTCTTAGAGATAAGGAAAAAAAAAGTATGTTAAAGTATTGCAGCATGAAACAACATGATACTTTTCGGGGAATGAATAAATTGTATAGAGAGAACTCATGGCAAGAGATGTGTTCGAGATCTAGCATTTGTTTCTGGTGGGCTACTCTTGCTAGATGAATTACAGGATGATTGACATGCAAATATATGAGCAGGTATATGAGTATACAAGTTTGTTTTTATTGTTTTTAATATTCTCAGATGGAATTAATCTCCCTCCCCTCTACTCCCATTTAACTTTTATCCCTATTGAAAAAATACCATAACCGACCTTGTATCACAGTTTAAATATGTCTTCCCCCCAACAGATTTTTGGGGGTCATAAATTCTTTTTTGTAGGTCTGGTACAAAGTAGATATTCAGTTTTTCAAAATTCGGTTCAATTTTTTGAATTGTTGTTGTTTTATTTTTTAACTCTTGTGGGAGGAGAAGCTGCATTAGCAGCTTTAAAAAAGTTTTTTAAAGAATATTCAAAGAACTGGCTCATTTGGCTGTAGACCCAATGGCACATTATTTAATGGAAAGAATACTAAACTAAGTAAAAGGCAAAAGACCAGGTTTCTCTTTTAGCTCTGCCTCTAAGCTGTATGACCTTTGAAAGTCATTTAACCTTTCAAGGTCTCAGTTCCCACATCTGGAAAATGAGAAAACTGACTAAATAATTCTCAGGTATTATTTCTAGTCTATAACTTCATTATTCAATTCTGGATAATAACTTGAATGTTAGGTTTTTTCCATAACTTTTCATAATCTGAGCTTGTAAAAGGATTTTTTACTACTATTTTAAAACATTTGAGTTATGTTTTGGTCTGTTATATACGCACACCTCTGGCACCCAGAATGTAGAAGACTTTGCTATGATTTTTATGTATTGGCTGTCTACGTCTTAACTGTAGTGATAATAAACTATGTGATAGAGTAGAGTATAATACTTATTTTCTAAGATAAATAATGTTTCATTTTCTGGTACAGATATTGTTCATGAAAATCTAAAAATGGGATCAGATGGTGAGAGTGACCAAGCTTCTGGGACATCATCTGATGAAGTCCAGTCACCTACAGGTGTTTGTCTTAGAAATCGTATACATAGACGGATCTCAATGGAGGTAACCATTTAAAAAACATAAATATTCTTGTATTTTTATGTTTGTGTGTATAAATACACATGCACACGTATATATCAGAGTACAGTCATGCAGGCTTAACAATGGGGATACATTCTGAGAAGTGCGTCATTAGGTGATTTCATCATTGTGCAAACATCATAGAGTGTACTTACACAAACTTAGATGGTATAGCCTACTACACACCCAGGCTACATGGTGCTAATCTTATGGGACCACCCTCTGTCGTAGTCCAAAACGTCATTATGCGGTGCATGACTGTAAATGCCTATTTGAAAATTCTCATGAAGGCAGATGATACTTGTAAGAAAGTTGTTTCTTTGCATTAGTAAAGAGTAGTTTTGTCAAAATTTCCTTTTTTCTAATTATATACTATCCCAAGGCAAGTATACATTAATGATTTTTAACATTCTGCCTTTTGGAGGAAAGTAACAGTTTAGGATGGTGACAACTTCTCATTGGCTAAGCGGTGGTGCTTCTCATTGGCTGGGCTGTTGCCAAGAGGGGAGAAAAATCCACCTTCAGTAGTAAAGTAGTTGTACTTCCTGCTGGAGATGCAAGCATACATTGCTTCCCTCTTGGAGTAATTGATGATGTATGCTAGGGCGTGAGAGCTCCCCCTACAGATCTTCCCGACTCCAATTTAGTTGAGGTTTCTTTTATTAATTTCCATATACGTTTGGGAATGTAGTATATTTCTATACTTAAGTCATATATCTCTCAATAAGAATTTATACAGTTCTTATACATCTCAATTTTGTTTCATGGTTTGGCTACTATTATGAATAGTAGGGGTTTGTTTTTATAGTATTTAATTTCTTGGTAGAATAATACAGGCAAGATTTTCTTTTAAGTTTCTTTCAGTTCACATTCTGTAATTAAATGAAACAAATGCAAATGCCTTTTATTTCTTTTCATTGACATAGCGATAATAAAATATTTCAATTTTCTCAGTGTGTTACATACAAAATCATAAAATATCTAGTTGGTTAGTTAAACCAATCACATTTTGTGGTATAGTCTTTGCCTATTCCTGCTAGGTGGTATGATAATGTCAAAGTAAATTCCATGTGAATTTACCAATGAAAGGATTCAAATAACTGGGTTGCAGAGTACCATTTCAGTAAAACTACATTGTGTACTTCTGCTTACAGTAAATATGTTTACATTTCAGTATATTATGTATAATCAACATAGGTAACATTGCAACTGTGATAAAACTTTACAGTTATTTATCACTAGGAAATAATATATTAGAGCCCATGAATTCAAAGATCAGACGCCCTTGTCTTTTCTGTTTGTAGTTCCTGCAAATATCTTTTTTCTTTTTCTTTTTTTTTTTTTTTGAAGGATTTAAATAAGCGGTTATCACTGCCTGCAGATATCAGAATACCTGATGGATATCTTGAAAAATTGCAGATAAACAGTCCACCGTTTGATCAACCAATGAGCCGAAGGTCTCGGAGAGCTTCCTTAGTAAGTTTTTAGTCTCCTATACCTACACCATCAGATCTGTTTGTTTGATTTTCTGGATGCAAGCATTTTATAGCAATTTTTATATTTGAATTTTGAATAACTAAATTTTATTACATTGCCTTCTGGATTTCATCACTTTCCATTCTTAAGGCTTTAAAGATGCATATTGGAATAGAATATAAGCTATATTTTATTTCAGTTTTTGATAAATTTTATTGATATATGCTAGATGTGCAGAATATGTACTAGATATATAAATATATATTAATATATACTAGATGTATAGAAAAGTCCGCAAACCATGCCCATATAGCTCAATGAACTTGTGCAAAGTTAACATACCTTTGTAACCACTACCCAGATCAATAAAAGAAAATTCCAGAAATCGCCTGCCTCCTACCTTTCTGTTCACTTTCGGCCCCCGCTTCTTCAACTGTAGCCATTATCCCTGCCTTCTAATGCCAAATATTAGTTTCACCCATGTATTTCCCACTGTTTTGATTATATTATGTTTATAATATGTTTGAATATCTGGGAAGACTTTTTTGTTGTTTTGTTTTTAAAGCTTCAGTGCATAGTTGTGTATCCTAGCTGTTAGTTTAGTTGTCTGTGTGAGCCACTGCTACAGTATGACAACTGACAGATGGGTGGTGTGGTTCCACTACAGGGAAATGAACCTAGGCTGTGGCGGTGAAACCACTGAATCTTAACCACTAGACCACCAGGGCTGCCTCTGGAGACTTTTTTAAATCCTCATTCACATATAAGTTCTTATTTTTAAAATGCTTTTGATAGTCTTTTTCTGATTATTCTTAAACTTTTGAACTTTATATAAATTATTGAAGTGCACTTTATACAAATATATAAAATGTGTATTTATACAAGTTTATGTGTATGTATTATACAATATGTATCCCAATATGTATGGAAGCAGATAATTTGTATTCTTTGTGTGGTTAGCTTCTTTTGCTTAATTTTATGCTTGCGTTTCATCTAGTTTGTTGTACGTGGTTATAGTTCATTTGTTCTTATTGTTGCATGGTATTCCATTGTATGAGTATACTATACTTTATCCAGTCTTCTGTTGATAGACATTTACATTTGGATTGTTTTTAGTTTTTGGCTGTTACCAAATAGTGCCTCTGAGACCATATGTTTTGGTTAACATATGTCAGCACTTCTGTTGGGTGTATACCTAGGAGCAGAATTGTTGGATCAGATTGTATGCGTATATTCAGCTTTCCTAGATACTGTCAAAACAGTTTACAAAGTGGTTGTACCAATTTATACTCCCATGATTATTCTGGTTGCTCTCCATGGCAACAGTGTAGCAATGTAGCTAGTGCTGCTTATTGAAATGACAGCTTTCCCTCTTTCACTGTCACCTTTGACTTAAATTGAGGTGATCGTATATGTGAGGATCTCTTTTGTTTGACTATGGTCCTATAGTAGAGGTACGTATAAAGTGCTATGTGGCAACAAGAGACAGTGAATAAAATGTCTTTGCACATCACAGGCTTACAGAGGAGACAGTGCTTGAGCTGGCTCTAGAAGAATGGGTAGAAATTTGTCAGGTTAACAGTGGATAAAAGGATGTTCTAAGGAAGAGACTTCATGTACTAAAACCCAGAAGAGTGAATCTAGGTATGATTCGGGAAATTATAACTTTTATGAAGGCTAAATGTGGAATTAAGGAATAGAACTTGAAAGGATAGCATGGATCCAGACTGTAAAAAGCCTTAGATGTTAGACCAAGGAATCTGGACTTCATCCCATGTAATGGAAAGACTTCAAAGGTATTTATTTAAACAAGAGCTGACATGATCACATTTTTGTTTCATAACAATAGCTTTGGAAAAGTTTAAAAGATGAAGTAGAAGGAGAGAAAGACTACAGGCAGGGAGATGAGTTAGGAATTATTCAAAATTAGGGATGATGTGGCAGTCATGAAGAAATGGAAAGTAGAACCCAGAGCCTAGGGACCACGTAGAAGTAAAATAGGCCGGACCTGGTACCCAGTTGAACTTTGAGTCTGAAGAAGGAGCAATTGATGAGGAATTTTGGTTTGTTGGCAGTTGTTATATCTCTTTTTAATGTATTATATCATGGAATGATTTTTGCCACCAAAAATTTCGGTTTGGGCTACATATTCTAAAGGATAAAATTACTTTATGCTCTGGGGCCAGCCCAGTGGTGCAGCGGTTAAGTTTGCATGTTCCACTTTGGCCGCCCGGGGTTTGCCAGTTTGCATCCCAGGTGCAGACCTACACACCACTTGTCAAACCATGCTGTGGCAGGTGTCCCACATATAAAGCAGAGGAAGATGGGCATGGATGTTAACTCAGGCCCAGTCTTCCTCAGGAAAAAGAGGAGGATTGGCAGCAGATGTTAGCTCAGGGCTAATCTTTCTCAAAAAAAAAAATTACTTTATGCTCTATGTAATATGAGCACATTGTTATTTGACATCAATATACAGTAAGGTAAAAGTATAATGCAAACTTGATTTTGAGATAGGTTTATGATCACCGTGGTTTTGCATCACTGCTTAAGACATTTTTATTCAAATAGCTTTGTCATTTCATTATCAAGGATTGGTAATTAGGATAAATTTTGGAGTTATTATATGTTCAGATTGGGACTAAAGGTACGATTTAATCACCATCAGTCTACATGAGATTAAGGAAAACAAGTGCCCTCTAATCAATGTTAAGTGGCTGGAGTTTTTATTGTGTTTGAATGTTCCTACCTCCTGTGTTTTTTGATATGAAATGACTTTAGATTTCAGATTAATTGTGCCAGCTATGTTTTGGTTTCTGTCGATGCATACCTTTCATTATTCATCTACCTTACTGAAGCATGGTTTCTTTTGAAGTGTATTATAAAATTATTCTTCAATATCCTAGATTTATGTGTGAAGGGGAAGCATTAGAGAATGGATGGAAAGGAGATGGGAAAAGAAAAATATTCTTCACGTGTTAGAGGTCATGTTTCCATGAATAACAGACTCTATCTAAAAAATAAAATATTTTTTCAAGATAAAATATAAAATTTTAACCTTGTCTTTCTAAAATATAAAACTTTATTTTTTATTTTCAATAGCAACGTATAATAAGTAGAGTAGTAAAAATAACATAAATCCTTTATTTGAGTAGGAATTAAGAAACAAGTCACAGAATTTATTTCTGGTAGAGAAAGATATACAGTAGGGCTGATTGGTTCTTCTATAAATTCATGGTCATCAACCTCAAATGGACCTTCAGTATTGCTTGGCTACCCTACTGTCTTTCTCTGGTTAACACTTCTCTCACTTTAAGCAGATGATCTCTCCTCCTACATGCTAAAGAAGAGAGAAACCATCAACCAGAAACCCTCTCATTTTCTAAATAACAAATGTGCAAATCTGTCCACACCTATACTCATTCTGCTCTTTCCTTTCAATATTGAGGAATTGTCCTTCTTCCTATCCCATCTCCTCAGGATGCTTAAAATATTTGTTATTTCTATGCACTCACGTATGTTCATTCTCCCTCTCAATTCAGTCCTTCCTATTGACTTTTTATTTAAATAAACTTTTTATTTTAGAATAGTTTTAGGGGGCTAGCCCGGTGGCACAGCAGTTAAGCTTGCACGTTCTGCTTTGGCGGCCCAGGGTTCAGCGGTTCGGAACCTGGGTGCAGACCTACACACTGCTTGTCAAGCTATGTTGTGGTGGGCCTCCCACGTATAAAGTAGAGGAAGATGGGCATGGATGTTGGCTCAGGGCCAGTCTTCCTCAGCAAAAAGAGGAGGATTGGCAGCAGATGTTAGCTCAGGACTAATCTTCCTCAAAAAAAAATTGTGAGCTTTATGATACAGATGGATTTAACTTTGCCTTCTTTCAAGAACACATTTCTATCAGTAACACTAACTAGGTAATTCTCTCAAGGAGGGAAATGAGTGTTTGCAAAAATCTCCCTTTGTCCTCAGTGTTTCTCATATACACATTCTCTTGTAGAATGGCATCTTTAGAACTTTTGCACATACTTCGTTTGTTTTGAAGCTCAATTAGAACTACATTGCCAGCATGTTGATAGATCTTTACAACTGTGATACAGTGATTATGTTGCCAGAGCCACAGTAATCAAATCTCCCATAATGCCACTTACAAATTAGATTGAACTATAGGAAGGCTATTAGAATTTATAATTTAGGGGCCGGCCACATGGCTGAATGGTTAAGTTTGTGTGCTCTGTGTTGGTGGCCCAGGGTTTCGCTGGTTCAGATCTTAGGCGTGGACCTAGCACCACTTGTCAAGCCATGCTGAAGTGGTGTCCCACATGCCACAACTAGAAGGACCCACAACTAAAATATACAACTATGTATTGGAGGGCTTTGGAGAGATGAAGGGAATAAATAAATAAAATTTATTTTGGATTTTTAAAAAAATTTTCATGTGATTACGCTGTAAGAGCCATCTGAACAGGAATTTGCTTGGGGCTTCCAAGAAGCCACATGTTCTCTTGGAGCAATGAAGTATCAGAAATTATTTTCATTTGTTTGGAAAGCAGAATTAAGGAGGTTTTTGTATTATATATAGTAAAGCATAAAGATTATTGGTCCATTCCTTTCGCTATTATTTCTGTTTTTATGAAACTTTAAAAATATTCTAGAATAATGTAAGATGGAACTCAGTGTATATCGTGAACTCAAGAAAGCAGGACTCATACTGTCGTCTTCACTATATCCCCAGTACCTAGCATTGTGCTTGGTAAATGTTGAATAAATGAGCTTTGTCCTTTGTCCTCTGAATAATTTCTGTAGGAGAACATGTCAACAAGCTAGTCATTATATCTATTGTTAGTCTTGTCATGTTCAGCAGATAAAAATGCAAGCAAAATTTTCTAAAAATTCCATTTAAAGATTCAGTAAGTAATATTGGATATAATTATTAACTCCTTAAGATTGGAAGTTGTTGGGGCTGGCCCCGTGGCCGAGTGGTTAAGTTCGCGCGCTCCGCTGCAGGCGGCCCAGTGTTTCGTTAGTTCGAATCCTGGGCGCGGACATGGCACTGCTCATCAGACCACGCTGAGGCAGCGTCCCACATGCCACAACTAGAAGAACCCACAACGAAGAATACACAACTATGTACCGGGGGGCTTTGGGGAGAAAAAGGAAAAAATAAAAATTTAAAAAAAAAAAAAAAAAAGATTGGAAGTTGTTAACATGGGCAGTGAGGTGGGTGCACTTTACCCTTTGAATTAGGTTCTGACAGACAATTCATTGGTATAACTGTGTCTTTTGTCTGAATTCTCTGCCTGCCTGCATGGGTGGAATTCAGTAATGCTATTTATTTTACAGATCGATTATTCAAATTTAAATTTAATTCATAATTTTAGTACAGTATTTACCTTATTTTTAAAAAGCAGACTTTCAGCATATTTTAATGATTTCACTAAATTTCATTCTCTGAAGAATGACTCTTTGTAATGTTAATTTTTGATACATCCCTTACACTTTATTCCTTATATACTTTATATAGTACAGTAATCTCTATAACATTTTTATCTTTATAGTTTTGAACTTGTAGTCTACTTATACATTCTTTAAAGCAAATCTCAGCATTTTTGTCACAGCCACCATTGGATCAAAGCGTATTTGATGTTTTAAGGGCATACTAGTATTTATTCATTTAAGATAAAAGAATGAATAAGAAAATTTCCCAACTCCTGATAAGAAAAAGTTCGTAGTTTGTCATTCTACTTTTCTATGTGCTTCTCATTGTTACAGATGATGACATTTTAATTTTATTTATTTTCAGAGACATTCATTGTTTTTTCATACTAGTTTCCATTTATTATCAATATAGTTTTCCTTCATAAAAGATAGGACACAAGACTAAAAATTCATGGCAGAAGTACAATAGTTCCATGTTTTTTAAATGTAAGCACCTGAATTCCAGAGTTAGGTGTAAGAAAATAAACACATTCTAGCATAGTTTGTGTGACCCTGGCAATTAGTCTTTTTTTTTTGAAGTAAATTATTTAAGATCATATGTATAAGGGCTATTAAAAAAAACCATAAACTGAAAGATTATTCAAAATCAGGCTCTCATGTACCAAATAGTGAGCGGTTTACCACATTTTCCGTATTAAAATTAAAAACTTCATTTGTATTTGGACAGTGTTATGTATTATAGTTTTACTTTGTTATTCTGCTTAGTTATTGATAACAAAAAGCAATGACTTAATATCTCTGAGTCATACACAAGACAATACATGGGTGGATGGTATATGAAGGTTCTGAAAACTCATTTTTTTAATTAAATTTTTTTGAAAATACCATCTGTCGAAAAAAGTTTTAAGGAGTGCAAATAAAAGCAATTTTTCAGTCATTCAATAATCCCACCTGTGACCAAAGTTTCTAGTAGTTTACCAAAACTGTTGGACATGCAATTTTCTTCATGGCTTTTAACCATATATATATCATTGTAAAGAAAAAAGGATAAAAATAATTCCTTTGAGGGGCCCCTGCTACTTTTGGCCATTCAACTTTGGGCAGTTTATCCTGTTGTTCAATGTGGTGAGTGATGTTAAGTGAAATTGTCAAGTATCATTTTTATTTTACTCAACACCTCTGGAAAATTGCATATTTGAACCTCCAAAATTTGACTAAAACATAATATTTCATGATCTAGCATTATTTATACACTTTTGGGAGCTGAGGTTATCTATAAAAGAATGCTATTTCCTTTCACTGGCTATGGACATTAGCACTACTCTGAGAGGCAACTCTTTCTTTTGATTATTATTGCTTTTTCCACTGTCCACAAAGGGGTACTAAAAAGCAATTTTACGAAAATTCTTGTTCTCCTTTTTTGTTAACTTTTTTTCTATTTCTACTTTATCAATCCCTAAATTTCCATCTCTGTATGTTTTTTTCGTTTTTCCTAAATCGTTTGTGTTAGGAGTTTTTGTTTTGCTTGTTTTTGGTTTTTGAATATTGGGTTTCCACTGCATATTTGGTTATGTTCCATCTACCTCATTAATTGACTCCATAGAAAAGAGGCAAACGAGCCCAGAGTTTAAAAGCAGTGGTTTTGAGAACCCACTTTTAAAGCTCCTCCTGACCCCCTGCTTTTTTGGCCCAGATTTAGACTTACATTGTTTCTTCTGTGTTAACCACTTCTTGATCCATAGTAGAGTGTGACTTGCAGTCGTTTTTTCATTATATTTTGGTTGGAAAACCTGAAACAAATAGTGTTTTGTTGTTTGCAGGCCTTCCTAGGGAACCAAATATTGGTGAAGGAAAATATGTACGAAAATTATTTATTTTTCAGTTTTGTGAAAAGAAAATCTTGTAGTTATTTTTTATAAAAATTCTTTAGTATCTTAACATGCCTGTGATATCTTAAGATCTCAGGGTCTTAAAGCAAAATTTTTTCATAGCAGAATGTTGGTCTATGTAAAAAAGATGGGTTGACAGTTTTAATTGTGAACTTTGGTGTTTTTGAACCTTTGAATGTTCCAACATTGGGTATATTTTAAAACTTGACAGATGTTCAACAATTATAATCAGATTTTTCTGTTCTAAGACAGTCTTTAGAGCAAGATAGTTTCAGAAATTGAGAGAGATGAATTGAAATTTTAAGAATACTAAATTTATAATTGTTTACTTTCAGTCAGAAATTGGGTTTGGGAAAATGGAAACCTACATCAAATTGGAAAAACTTGGAGAGGTAGGTAATACTTATTTCAAAAATGTAAAACATTCTTTTTCTTGTTTATTGTCTAAACTCCTCTATTAGTCCAAAGTTTTTGTCAACCTGGAAAAAAAATGTGATCACTATTGTCTGAAAGATTATATCTTGTTCTGAAAAGTCAACAGAGTGTTAGAAAGAAAAGAACCTTTAATTCTGAAATTACCCCATCAGTTTGAGAGGAGATGAGTATTTCTTGTAGCCTTGTAATCTTCTATTGAAACACAAAATATTGTGCTTTCTTGATAACAAAATAGGTATCTATTTGTTAGTTCCTCTGGGCAGTCTACTGTCTGTGCTGTCATATGGGAAATTGCATGAGTTCAAACCTGTAAAAAATCAAAATACTATCTTTAAAGATAAAGACACATCTCACTGAAGGTTAAGGAAATACTTGTCTAATAAGACCTTGGTTTTCTTGAACTTGCTACTAGTTCTGACTAATTTTGAAATGGTCTACCTTCCAGGATGTGAAAGGGCAAAGAAAATAATAGAATTAGTTAATAGGGAAGCCTTAAGGGAGTTTGAGGGCTATCCTGGCAATGATAGAAGAAATCCCCTGTAGAATGTATTCGTTTTTTAAAGAAGAGTTAATGTACAAAAATTTTGAAAACTGATAAAACTTTTATAATTTAATGTTACATTTTCAGTTAACATGATCAGTTTCCTCAGTCTCCACACATCATTGCAGATTAAGTACCTCTGATTCTAAAGCTATTGATCCAACTGTTCATCTGATACAAAGTACAAAAAGTAAATATTTTTCCTATGTATTCATAATTGCAAGGCACTCTCTAGGGTTATAAGAGTATGGAAGCTGTGCATGTGGAATTGAAAATCCTCTTAGCTATAGGAAAACCAATACTAATCATTGTGGAGTTTTCCTTGCAAGATGGAATTCAGTATATGCTTAGAAATTAGAAATTCAGTTAGATCTCTTTAGTATATGGGTGATACAGATAGACTCTCATGATGCTTTTAAGTCTTTCACAATTTATTTTATAGGGTACATATGCAACAGTATATAAAGGAAGAAGTAAACTGACAGAGAATTTGGTGGCATTAAAAGAGATCCGGTTGGAACATGAAGAAGGTGCACCCTGCACAGCTATAAGAGAAGGTATAATTTAACTTGTTGTGAGCACAGTGTATTATGACTTTTATATAGAACAATTTAAAACCAAGGATGCATAATAAGAGTTCATTTTTTGTAAGTAAAGGAGCTCAGATATAGAAATAATAGACTGGAAGATATATTTAGAGCTTAGAAAAGCTAATACCTAAAGCTGAAATATTCAACAGAAAGGAATAGTTAATTATATTATTGTATAGGTTATAATGAAATACTGTGAAGTCATTAAAAATATTGTCATAGACAAATATTTCACATTGGTAAATATTATAAATTGGTGCATGGGGGAAAGCTAACTATAAATTGGTATATACGGAATATAAATATATAATGATACCATTTTTTTAAAAGATACATTATTCAGAAAATGGTTTGATGCAACTTATGAGCAATTTGGAGGAAAGAAGATACCTTGCAGTTTATATTTAAATTAATCCTAGAAGTCTCAGTAAGTTAACATTTGAGAAAAAACAGAAAAATGATATGGAGAGCATTATTGTAATATTGGAGACAATTTTAAGTATTAAAAATATCAAACTCAGAACCATAAACGCAAAGAAAAAAATTGATTCTATTAAAATTTCTACTACAGATCCCTTTGGTGAATTATTGTTTTAAACTTAAGATAATCTTAAACTCACTCAGTTCGTATGTTAAACTAACTTCAGGTTTTTATAAAGATTGGCTGCCACAGACTAAATAATTGGCTTTCTTTTCTGTTTTGCAGTTTCGCTATTAAAGGATCTAAAACATGCAAATATAGTAACCTTACATGACATTGTTCACACAGATAAATCTTTGACTCTGGTCTTTGAGTATCTGGTAAGCATTTAATAAAAATTCAGTATTTAATTTTGCTGTAATAAAACATAGCAAATTGGACTTTTTTAAACAACAGCCTCAGGGACATTATTGTTTAGTTATTGTTATTTAATTAAATTATGCATGTGCATTCAATATCTTTCCTCAAAAAACAACTTATTTTTAAAAATTAAATGCTATTAAGTATATCAGCCATGCCTTCTGAAAACTATGTATCACATAGTAAAGTGCTGTATTGTTTCAGGATAAAGACCTAAAACAGTACATGGATGACTGTGGAAACATCATGAGTATGCACAATGTGAAGGTATGTTTTAGTGTGGCATTTTAAAGTTTCTTTAAAGCAGAGACAAACACTAAGCATAGATGAACTACATTACATAATGACATATACCAGTCTCAACAATTCTGCTCCAGAATTTTCTATTTGGCATTTTAAATAGGTTATTGTCCTCTGAACATATTTATTCAGAACTTCTGTTTACTACACTATAGTATGTTTTAGGATCAGACATTTTTGTACAACTGCTTCATTTAAAAAATCTTAAAAAGTACTTGAGATGTTTTCTTTCACATTATAACACTGATTCTCTTAGATGGATATAAAATACATTTATAGGTATACTCTGCTTTAAAAAAAATAAACCTATTATATCAAAATACAAATGTTTAAAATGAATACAAATGATTAGTGCGTACTGCAAAAGGCCTCCTTTAAATGGCAGATATTTAAAATGGTATTTAATTAAAAAACAACAACTTTTCAAGGTACCAATCTAATGAGTAAGGCCAGGAACGTGCTTAGGTATTATGAATACTAGGCTGGAAGTACCAATCAGGAGGAAAAGTAAGATAATTGGTAGGTTTTCTTATCTGTATATCTAAAGATTTAAGTAATGCCAGAAAAGTTTAGTATAATAATCAGTGCCAGATGAAATCCAAAAGTACAATAAAAGTTAAAAACATTTGATACAGTTGTGTTCTTACAGTAGGTTTCTTTGACCTGTGTGGTATACTCCAAATTTAGCAAAGATTTATTTATCCAAACTTAGTCAACAGTTTGTGAGAAACTATTCTGGAAATAGGTCTTCCCAGCTGTGTGTTTGAGACAGTTCCAATTCTGTAGATAGTAACTTTAAATTTATACATATTTTAAAATAGTAAGTTCGGTGGATATTAAGGAGAGCTAGTTTCTTTTATTACAAAACAGCTCAGAACATATGGATAACACATTGCTAAGAATTTTAGAATAGGCCTTAAGTACAGACATTCTATGAGAATTGTTTTCATAATATTTTACATTTTGTTTTGCAAAGTGTTGTGAATCTCATTTGTGTATATTTCTGTTTGTGGTTTTTATTTTGTTTTTCCTGCTTTCATATTAGCAATAATTTGGAAAGAAAGTAAAGTCCTTAATTTGTTTCGAAACACATAAATATATAGTATAGAAACTGCTGCTTAGAATTTCTTCAGGCCTGTTCTTCACCTGCTGCCTTGGCTTAGTCTCAATATTCTAATGCTCTGTTTTTCAGCTGCAAGTAAACCAAGGGTACACTCTTGAATCTCAGTACTTGAGGCTCTTTTTTGTTAACCCCAAAGAATCAAAGACCTTCTGTGTTGACATCCCTTTGTCCACCAAAATCCACAACAAAAAGTCTACCATTAGCCTTATCGGAATTGCTTTTTTCTGAGTCATTCAGAGCTCTACAGTGCTAATTCCCTTGTCTGAATCACAGCAGATTTTGAAGGCTGAGTAGGAGGTGCTGAAAGTAAAGCGCCCAGGAGGTGGGTGATAGAAGCTGGTTTAGGTTATTTTTATGGCACATCATTTGCCAGAGCTATGCACCACCATTCTCTTTGACACCTCAGAATTTTCATAAAACCACCAATTCCAAAGCCTTATTTTAAAGACACTGTCCTAGATCAGGTTTTTTGCGGGGGAGGCAGTAGAGGTTGGTTGGTTGTTTTGCCAGAATTTCATCAGCAAACTGTAAGCCTTAATAGTCCTGTAAATTTATTGAGGGTATGTTTATTGTAAATCTTTTTTATATAACAAATGAACTATTACTACCAGGACACGTTTTATTTCACTCTATTTTCGGTATTTATTTTGATAGATACTGTCAGACTAAAAAAATAGGTGATGCTTCAAGTAGAATAAGTAGTTATAAAATTTATGAAACAACCATGTAAGGAAAGGGCTTTGTATTTAAGGATATGGTTCCTTATTTTTCTTTTACTGTTCTAGGCCAGTTGCTTTTCTGTTTATCATAACTTATGTTTATAGCAAAGTATATCTTATTATTTGTAAGACTAATATCTATTTATTTGTTTTCGTAGCTGTTTTTATACCAAATTCTACGTGGTTTGGCATATTGCCACAGAAGAAAAGTGTTGCACCGAGACTTGAAACCACAGAACCTCCTGATTAATGAAAAAGGAGAATTAAAGCTAGCAGATTTTGGTATGGAATATGTGAGATATTTATCCTTAAAAGAACAACCGTTGACACCATGTGATTGCTTTTATGTGGGTTTGAAAATTTTCTCTGTTGCCCACAGAATAAGATATTTGACAGAACTTTGGTAGGTGAGTTATGTTAGTGAATGCTAAGAGGCACCAGTTCTCAGGTGCCAAAGACCTCTGTGGTCCATAGACCTCTGATGGTCCTGAGACCCTTTCAGGAGGTCTCCAATTATATAATACATTATCAAAATTATACTAAATGTTATTTGCCTTTTTCACTGTATTAATATTTGCACTGATGATCCAAAAGCAATAAGGGATAAGATACTGGTTCCTTAGTGTAAATCAAGGCAGTGACACCAAACTGTACTTAGTAGTCATTGTGTTCTTCACCATTATACAATTGTAGGAAAAAAGTGTCAATTACACTTAAAAAGGTATTTGATGAAACAGTAAGATTTATTAAATTTTATGAAATCTTCATCTTTGAGTACATGTCTTTTAGTATCTTGTGTGATGAAAGGGGAAGTATACGTAAAATAAATTTGCTGCATACAGAAATACTATGCTTATCTCAAGAAAAAGTGCTTGTGTAATTATTTGAGTGCAAACTGAACTAGTCCTTTTTTTCAAGGAAGATCTTTCTTTAAAATTTATTTTTTATTTTATTTTATTGAGATCATAATGGTTTATAACTGAAATTTCAGTTGAACGTTATTATTTGTCAGTCATCATATAACTGTGCCCCTTTACCCCTGCTCCCCCCCGCCCCCCCCAAGCCCCTTCCCCTTGGTAACCACTAATTTGTTCTCTTTGTCCCAGTGTTTATCTTCCACATATGAGTGAAATCATATGGTGTTTGTCTTTCTCTGTCTGGCTTATTTCACTTAACATAATACTCTCAAGGTCCATCCATGTTGTTGCGAATGGGACCATTTTGTCTTTTTTTATTGCTAAGTAGTAGTCCATTGTAGATATATACTATATCATCTTTATCCAGTCATCAGTCGATGGGCACTTGGATTGCTTCCACGTTGTGGCTATTGTGAATAATGCTGCAATGAACGTAGGGTGCATAAGTCTCTTTGAATTATGATTTCACATTCTTTGGATAAATACTCAGTAGTGGGATATCTGGGTCATGTGGTATTTCCATTTTTAATTTTTTGAGAAATCTCCGTACTGTTTTCCATAGTGGCTGCATCAGTTTGCATTCCCACCAGCAGTGTATGAGGGTTCTGTTTTCTCCACAACCTCTCCAGCATTTGTTTTTTGTCTTGGTGATTATAGCCATTCTAACAGGTGTAAGGTGGTATCTAAGTGTAGTTTTGATTTGCATTTACCTGATGGTTAATCTTTTCACATGCCTATTGGCCATCTGTATATCTTCTTTGGAAAAATGTCTGTTCATATCCTCTGCCCACTTTTTGATCGGGTTGTTTGTTTTTTTGTTGTTCAGTTGTGTGAGTTCTTTATATATTATGGAGATTAACCCCTTGTCGGATGTCTGATTTGCAAATATTTTCTCCCAGTTGGTGGGTTGTCTTTTCATTTTGATCCTGGTTTCCTTTGCCTTGCAGAAGCTCTTTAGTCTGATGAAGTGCCACTTGTTTGTTTTTTCTTTTGTTTCCCTTGTCCGAGTAGACATGGTATTCAAAAAGATCCTTTTAAGACCAATGTCAAAGAGTGTACTGCCTGTATTTTCTTCTGGAAGTTTTATGGTTTCAGGTCGTACTTTCACGTCTTTGATATATTTTGAGTTTATTTTTGTGTATGGCAAAAGATAATGGTCTACTTTCATTCTTTTGCATGTGGCTGTCCAATTTTCCCAACACCATTTATTGAAGAGACTTTCCTTTCTCCATTATATGTTCTTAGCTCCTTTGTTGAAGATTAGCTGTCCATAGATGTGTGGTTTTATTTCTGGGCTTTCAATTCTGTTCCATTGATCTATGTGCCTGTTTTTGTACCTGTACCATGCTGTTTTGATTACTGTATCTTCGTATTATATTTTGAAGTCAGGGATTGTGATGCCTCCAGCCTTGTTCTTTTTTTCTCAGGATTGCTTTAGCTATTTGGGGTCTTTTGTTGCCCCATATAAATTTTAGAATCCTTTGTTCTATTTCTATGAAGAATGTTATTGGGATTCTGATTGGGCTTGCATTGAATCTGTAGATTACTTTAGGTAGTATGGACATTTTAACTATGTTTGTTCTTCCGATCCATGTGCATGGAATATTTTTCCATTTCTTTATGTCACCATCAATTTGTTTCAATAATTTCTTAAAGTTTTCATTGTATAGGTCTTTCACCTCCTTGGTTAAATTTACTCCTAGATATCTTATTCTTTTTGTTGCAGTTGTAAATGGGATTGTATTCTTGAGTTCTCTTTCCATTAGTTTGTTATTACAGTATGGGAATGCACTGATTTTTGTAAGGTTGATTTGGTACACTGCAACTTTGCTGTAGTTGTTGATTATTTCTAATAGTTTTCCAGTGGATTCTTTAGGGTTTTCTCTATATAAAATGGTATCGTCTGCAAACAGCAAGAGTTTCTTCATTGCCTATTTGGATTCCTTTTATTTCTTTTTCTTGCCTAATTGTTCTGGCCAAAATGTCCAGTACTGTGTTGAGTAAGAGTGGTGAGAGTGGGCACCCTTGTCTTGTTCCTGTTCTCAGAGGGATGGCTTTCAGTTTTCCCCATTGAGTATAATGTTGGCTGTCAATTTGTCATATATGGCCTTTATTATGTTGAGGTGCTTTCCTTCGATACCCATTTTATTGAGAGTTTTTATCATAAATGGATGTTGGATCTTGTCAGATGCTTTCTCTGCGTCTATTGAGATTATCATATGGTTTTTATACCTCATTTTGTTAATGTGGCGTATCAAATTGATTGATTTGCGGATGTTAACCGTCCCTGGTATAAATCCCATTTGATCATGGTGTATGATCTTTTTAGTGTATTGCTATATTTGGTTTGCCAATATTTTCTTGAGGATTTTTGCATCTATGTTCATCAGCGATACTGGCCTGTAATTTTCCTTCTTTGTGTTGTCCTTTTCTAGCTTAGATATCAGGGTGATGTTGGCCTTGTAGAATGTGTTAGGAAGTGTTCTAAAGGAAGATGATTTTTACTTGAAAGAATGTCCAACAAAGTATGGTTACTCAGATTTAGGTATGTGACAGACATTTTCTTGAAAATGAATGAAGCGAGCCTATCATTTCAAGGAAAACAACAGTGAAAATATTTCTTGCCAATAGTAAAATTTGAGTTTTCAAGCAAAAATGAGATTTTGGAAATTTGGATCTGCCCCTTTGAACTTGGTAACTTCTCAATACTTGAAGACTTTTCTGATGAGATCAGTGGTGGTATTAACAAATGAATTTTTTGATATGCTAAAGAAATCTGCGAACATTTGGAATATCTGTATAACTTAGGGAACCAATATTTTCCAAATGACCAATACTCGATATTATAGAATCATGCATGGGTAAAAGATCCATTTAAAGTGCAAGATAAACCAGTGATTTTTAATGTAACAAGAGTACAAGAAGTTCATTAATATAATTTCACTTACCACATAATCTTTAAGAAATGAAACATTTTCTAATTCTGACAGTATCAAAGAAGAATATGCACAAATTATCAGTAAAGTCTATTAAAATTTTAGCTTTTCCCCTTTCCAACTTCATAGAATCTGTGTGAGATCTGTTTCTCTTCATATTCTTCAATTGAAGTAACATACCACAACAGATTGAATGCAAAAGCCAGTATGAGAATCCTGCTGTCTTCTATTAAAATAGACTACAAAAATATAAAACAAGACCATTCATACTAATTTTTATTTTGTTTTGGAAAAATATTTTTCATAAAAATTATCATGTTAACATATAGTAACTTTTAATGAATAAGTAAGTTTAAAATTTTTCTCAATTTTTCTAATATGGCAAATATCAATAAATATAATCTATATAAATAGAAGCTCTTTGAGTCCTCAGTAATTTTTAAGAGTATAAAAGGGGTCCTGAGAGTAAAGAGTTTAAATGCCACTACTGCAAGGGATTCCTTTAATATGCTTGCTACCATGACTTTGTATTTATATATATGCTTAATAATTTTAATTAGTAGCTGTTTGTCTCTCCTTAGCTAATCTGATTTTAAGGGACTATAAAGTAAAATGAAATTACATGTTCTTTTTGCTTCTAGGAAGTAAACTTTTTTATATTGAAGGAACTTTTATGGTAGCTTTGATTTTTTTTTTTTTCTTTTAAATATTTCACATTCTGAGAGTTTCAGTACTCTAATAGAACTTAGTTTTAAAAAGCCTGCGCAGTTTACACTGCTTAGCATTTATCCTTTTTTCATTAGTGATTATAGTAGTTTTACTTTAGAGTATTTCATTAAATTTGATAAATATGAGTGTTTCAAGTATTACTTTGTTAGTAACAGATAAAAATTCACTGTTATTAGGTGGTGAGTTTTACTCATTTAACACTTCACCATTTGTTTGAAAGGTGGGTTGCTATTTCTGTTTCCTTCCTTAAAGGGAACTGGGTAGGTGACGTGTTTAAACAAGAAATTACAAGTTATTTGCATATGCTTACGTAGATTATATGGTCTCTTGGACATAGTTTATGTTGTTATTTTTCTTATAATTGTTATTTTTCTCTCTCTCTGTATCTCTCTTTTTTTTTTCCAAGCTGCATTTACTGCTCCTTATTCCTTAATCTCAAAATGAATGGCAGTGATAGAGAAACCTTCTTGGCTTTTAGAAATGCAAAAAGATTGGCAAGGGCCATCAAAACTTTACTTTTATCGGGGCCGGCCCAGTGGCGCAGGGGTTAAGTACGCACATTCTGCTTCTCAGTGGCCCGGGGTTTGCCGGTTCGGATCCCGGGTGCAGACATGGCACTGCTTGGCACACCATGCTGTGGTAGGCGTCCCACATATAAAGTAGAGGAAGATGGACACAGATGTTAGCTCAGGGCCAGGCTTCCTCAGCAAAAAAAAAGAGGAGGACTGGCAGTAGTTAGCTCAGGGCTAATCTTCCTTAAAAAAAAAATAATTTACTTTTTTCTAGGGATACTAAGATTATTTTAAATTTTGTTTTTAACCTCTACAAAGCAAGCCAAGCAAATTTTATCTTCCTACAGGCCAGCATGAAATTCTAATTATTCCATGAGATAGTACAATCCACTTTGTCCCTATTGGTTTTAGTCGTCTTTTTTTTTAATTGGTTGCATAGTAAATATAGTTAGGACTTAAGTAAGGGGGAGGTCATGTAACTTTGAGTATTTTACTGTAAATTATTCTTGATCTCCATGAAAATTCAACCTCTTTTCCTGTCATTGATGTAATTCAGGTCTAGGAAGTACTAGACTAGAAGACAGACATTTTCATTAGTAATAGAAAATGGCTTGTAAAATAATACCGTATCACATTCAATTAATTTAGTTTGGAAGAGGTTATCGTTTATTTTATTTCATGCCAATGCTGAAATTCTGATTGTGAACCAGGAGCCTGTTTGAACAAGCACCCTAGTTCGGAATTTTCTCAGGAGCTGGAGAGTAAGGTACTAAGGAAACTGTAACTGGCAGTTGCTTTGATGCTATACATATAGGTTATAGGTTAAGCAAACTTGTGGCCCTATCCTTTGCCCCCATATAATCCACTATTAATATCAGGAAGAGAGATCAGAAAGCTGGCCCCATCTTACTAATTACCAAAATTGGTAGGTAAATAATTTGTTGAATTTATTTTACCATGTTGGGATGGTAGAGTAAAACTTGTAATTAAATAAAAGTGTCAACATTGTTCCAGTTACATCCTTTTGCTATTATACTAAACAAAAATAGTATGAGTGCTGCCTAACTATTTAAATTCCATTTTTCTTATTTAATATTTTAATCAGATAGCTAAAGTTATACATATCAGAAATCACAGCCAAAAAATGAATTATTCCTTGTTGTTTGAAATAAACCATATGTTAAATTTATAATTTCTTCAGATATCTTTTAAAGTTGCTGCTGCTTCAGGTGGTCAGAATTTGGAGGCTTAGAGGTAGTAAAAACAACTCATGCCACTGCTCAAGAGAGGAAATTGTGAACTCTTGCCTTCATTTCTGGATAATCAGTGAATTCCATATTAAATTGACAAAGTAATGGCATGTGTTTTATGTCATTTTCAGCAATTAATTATATTCAAAGGCATTGAAGTCTGTCTTATTTTAAAATTATCCATATAACTTAAAACTTAAAAAGAAAATACAGAGCAGTAATGTAGTTTATTCCAAGGAAATGTTCTCTAAAAAGACTTCTTGTGAGGAAATTGTCAACAAAACTCAACAGGACCATGGACCAACAACTTCACCAATAAAAATTGGTACAGTAAATGAAGGTTGGAATCAGGTTAAAAGGGTACAAAAGGTATAGCTGTAAGAAGTATGATTGTTTATCTCACTGTCATTGGCCTATTTTGCATTAATTTAAGTTCAGCTAGGAAATAATTTTGGCATCATAATTTACGGACAGGCAGGAGGAAAATATCTTAAGTTTAGATTAACTCAGACACTGTACCAGGTGCATTCACGTGCATAAAAGTAAGCATAGTCTCTGATTATGGAATTATTGTTATTTAATTACATAAGGATTTGCTGACCCAAGACCACGTGCACTCAAAAAAATTCATAAAACTAATTTTGTTAGGCTTTAAGAAGCTACAGAGTAGCTTCTCAGGCATCCTTGCGACTGGAGTCACGGTGAGGATATGAGCTGGGAAATCCATTATAGCTATTTTTTCTTTGTTTTCTTTTCTCTATGAAGGACTAGCCAGAGCCAAGTCAGTTCCCACAAAGACCTACTCAAATGAAGTTGTCACACTGTGGTACCGGCCACCTGATGTGCTTCTTGGTTCCTCAGAGTACTCAACACAGATCGACATGTGGTAAATATATGCAGATGTTATTGTCATTTATGCTTTTGAAAAATGTAGCCATTAACACAGAGCATATTGATAGATATTTGACTTTTAAGGAGATACTATTTTAGAGACACAATATAAGCAATGATTAAGAGTTTTGGCATGTAAGATCACCTAGGTTTAAATACCAATTGTGCCACTTATAACTATATGATAACCTTCTTCAAATTAGTGGCCTGTGCTAAGGAAATGACAGTAGTAGCAATAACTACTTTAAAAGGCTGTTCTGTGGATGATGTTAAGACTAAATGAGCTAAAATATATAAAACACTTAGAAGAGTGTCTGGTATACAGTAATTTATAACAAAATTATTGTTTTTATTATCATTTAATATTCACCAAAATCCACTTAAAGTTCATTTAAAAATAATAAAATATTGTAGCCATCTTCCTCACACAGCACTTTGATCGTGACTCTTATATGCAAACACCTTTGCTGCTTACCCGTTCATTACCTATAGAATAAGGAACAGTTCTTCAAACTGATGCTTAATGATCCCCATAAAATGTCTCTACCTTTTTCAACTTATTTCAGACTATTCTTCTACACAAATGTTCCCTTTTAGCCAAATGGGCTACTCACTGTATCTCAAAAATAACCTAGGCTTTCCCACCTTTGCTCCTGTGTTCATACCAGTCCACCCATCTGGAATGCCTATTCCTCGCTCCTCTAACTGGGGGCTTATGTATAGGAACCTTCAAAACACAGCCTTTCCTAAAGGTTTCTTGAATACCACCTAGCCTCCAATGGCAGTTCCTTCCTCTGAACTGTGGTTGTGTTTGTTGCCCATATTCTTCATGTAGTGATAAGTCATATACTTATTTTGTTGTCTTGGGTTGAACAATTATACAAATTTTGTTTTGTATAACATTTTTTCTTTTTTTAAACTTGTTTTTTAAGTTGTGGTAAAATATACGTAAGATAAAATTTACCATTTTAACCAATTTTAAGTGTACAATTCTCTGACATTAAGTATATTTACATTGTTCTGCAACTGTCACCACCATCCATCTCCAGAACTTTTTTCATCTTGCAAAACTGAACCTATGCCCATTAAACAACTCTCCTCATTTGCCCCTCCCTCCAGCCCCTGGCAACTACCATTCCACTTTGTGTCTCTGTGAGTTTGACTTTCTTCATGTAAGTGGAATCATACAGTATTTGTTGTTTTGTGACTGGCTTATTTCACTTATCATAGTGTCTTCCAGGTTAATTCATGTTGTAGATAGATATTTGACTTTTTTATGTGTCAGAATTTCCTTCATTTTTAAGGCTGAATAATCATTGTATTTGTATATCCATTCATTCATCGATGGATACTTTTAACTATTGTGAATAATCCTGCTGTGGACCTGGATACACAAATATCACTTTGAGACCCTGCTTTCAATTCTTTTTGGTATATACTTAGGAGTGAAATTGCTGGATCATATGGTAATCCTCTTTCAAGTTTTTTTGAGGATCCACCATACTGTTTTCCATAGTGGCTCCATCATTTTACTTTCTATGTAACATTTTAATTTGTAAAGTTAAATTTTATGTACAGTTGCTAGATTGTGAGTCCTTAAATGGAAGGACTGTATCTTGAACTTATGTATATTTACATAGATCCTAGAAGAGAGTATCCATTCACTGAGCTTCCATCTATTTCTCTTCCTTCTGTTACACACACACACACACTCACACACACTCTCTCTCTCTCTCACACACACACACACACTCCTACCTTGTACCTACGTGTATCTCTGCTTCCTACATAAAAACATCTTGAGTCATTTGCTTCTCCCTATCCCCGCTGCCCCCTACCTAACACACAGTAAGTGTTAAATCACTCTTAGCTATTAGTGTCATTCTTCAAGACCATGCAGAGGAGAGCTGGACACAATGGATATAGCAATATGAAAGTTGAGACAAGTAGGATAAATGTTAACAAGTTAGTTAGATCTGAAGAAATCTCTGCAGGAGGTTTTCTAACAGGCTAGTACAAAATTCTCCAGAGAGGCAATTTTAAGGAAAACAATTTTGTGTTTCGTAATATGTAAATGGATTGCTCATCATTTTTTTTCTTATGATATATTTTAAAGGGGTGTTGGTTGCATTTTCTTTGAAATGGCTTCTGGAAGACCTCTATTTCCAGGATCAACTGTTGAAGATGAACTGCACTTAATCTTCCGACTGCTAGGTAACAGGAGAAACCTTCCCAGTGACGTGCTGCCGACAACTGTCTACCTAGATAAGACTGTATCTTTAAAAAAAGTTTAAAAATTTGATACTGAGACTAACATAAATAGCTGTTATCATAAGAATTATAGTTAGCATAATTATGATAAAGATAGATCCTTCTAGGTAACTTGATTTACTGAGTTCCACCTTTGCAGTAAAGGTTTTATGGAAGAAGACAGAAGAGAAATAGTATTGAAAATTGACCTTCAGCATATTATTAGGAAGTATTTCTAGCTTAAGTGTCAACCAGATAGGCAATATTTCTAACTTAGGTGTCAGTTAGGCATCATCATTTTTATGGCATCAATGCATAGTCTCAAAGTCCATATATATTTACTATTTCTATCATTTCAGTTTCAGTTGAAATAGTCAAATCATCTAATAAATATAAATTGTTCTTTAAGACACTTTCTTAGTTCTATTTATATACATTTGCATATATTTAAATTTTCGTATACTTATAAATATATCTATTTTTTAAATTCAGGAACTCCATCTCAGGAAACTTGGCCAGGTGTTTCTTCAAATGATGAGTTCAAGAACTACAACTTTCCAAAATATAAACCACAGCCTCTAATTAACCATGCACCCAGGTATTTTTTTTTCTTCATGTGAAAGGGGGAAAACCTATGTTGATTCTTTTCAGTATCTTGAAGCATTGGCCGCAGTAAGGATTCAGGAAAAAATATATAATACATGTACACAATTCTTAAATATTTTAGGATCTAATTTAATTTAATTTTTTCCTTCTTCTGTCAGATTAATTTTATTTCACTGACCAAGAATAACCAAAGTATGTAAATCACAGAATTGAGCTATAAATAAAATGAATATGGAACAAATGTATTGGAATTCTAGAGTTTATATAGACTGTTCTCTTTCTCAGAAAGAAGACATTGGTTAATGCCTTATTCAATATGAGGAAGACCATGATGAAATTTCTGTTTTTCTGTCTACAGAATAATTCTGTTTTACTTACAGAAACCTAAGAAAGTATTATAAGTAAAATCTTGACAAGATGACATGTTAGTATTTTGGCCAATGTTAATGACAAAATTTGTATTTGAAGAATATAAACTCTTTCTGACCCCTCATATTCTAAATGTTGGCCATTCAGTTAAGTTTCTTCTCAGACCTACGTCCAGATTCATCCAAGACGCCCATTAAAATTTGAGTCAGAACATTTTTACTTATGGAATATATTTAACTAAACCCTTTGACTGTATTTTCCCATCTTAAGAAAAAATAAAAAGGACACCAATGTACCAAATAAGGCCAATGTCTTGTGATTAAAAGCCATTCACATTGCTCACAGCATAACATCACTCTAGTTCCATTTATTCTCAAGCTAGGGAAGAATAGCAAAAGAATTCTGATACCAAAAGTATTTTTAAAGTATTTATGTAAATTGATGTTCTTATTGTTACTATAGTAACAATAACATTCCAAGTAGACTTTCTTAGGAAGAATAATATTGTGTACTGGACTTTTTTGTGTTTGTCTCTCCCAAGTAGCATAGATCCTAATTTTGTTATTTATAAATTGCTTGCTATTGTAAAGTCCAATGTAGAAGGTTGAAGCTCTTCTTTAAAGCAGCTTGTCCATGACCTTGGCACCTAGTTTGTCTGTGCCCAGGGAGCTTTGGCTATTTGTCAGAATGGCAAACTACAAAAGATTAGAAGAGTCTAGAGAATGTCTAGGCCACAGCATCCACAAAACCCACTAAGCACTTAAGGGGAAAATATTCCTTTATTCGTAGTTGTGCTTTTGCCACTAAGGGCAGTATAAGATAGAACCTGTGGTTGCTGATCAAGAGATTATCTCACTAAGATAATCCCTAAACTTTCTACTCCCTTTTATATTAATTTCATCCTATAATTATCTGTCTTTATCAACTGTATCATTAGTTTTATAGTCCTTTTTAATTAAGTTTATGAAGTTATTGAGGCATATTTAAGTTGAACTTTATAGCTTCTAGTACCCAATGCTCAGCGGACTACCCTGTGAAAATTTGTCAAATGACTCATCTCTCTGTTTATCTTGATCTACAGTGATACATTTTGGGGTCACTTGTCTCTTTATTTTCACCCGTATAAAAGGAAAATGATGCTTTTGTACTCTTGCCTTCAGTGGAATACTGTGAAAATTGATGCAGTTTACTTAAGCTTTCCTGTTAATAGAGGTTACTTTATTTTGAGACAGAATGGTGATTTAAAAATATTCTATACTTTTAATAATCTAATTTGTTCTTGAATATTGAAGATTTTAATTGGAGCCCAGATATTTATGGTTTCTTCTTAAACATTGGCAAGAGGTGTCTTTTAAGGATAAAACAGATTTGAGTCTATTTGAAAGCAATAAGAGTGGCTATTTTGGGGCACTTGAATTTAGCAGAATAAAACACTAGGAAAATAGTTTTATTTGAAAAGTTGCTATCAGCTAAGATAAAAGAGAGTAAGTTGCCCCTTGTTTTTTCTTGTTTCTAGATTAGACTCTGAAGGAATCGAGTTGATAACAAAATTTCTTCAGGTAAGTTAGCTTTATTTTATAATTGTTAAATGGGTTGTTAACTTCTATAAGCCTCAGTTTCTTCATCTGTAGAATGGGATCAATAAGACCACCTTCAAATATTTGTCATGACAATTAAATAAGATTATTTATAGTAGTATCTAGCATGCTTAAGGCATATTCTTAAGTAAAAAAAAAAATTATGGCTTCTCTTTATGTGTTTGGATCTCTCATTGTGCCCTAGAACAGTCTGAAGTGGTCAGCTGCTAGCATTGATCAACTATGTCAAGGCCATCTTCTCTGCAATCATGTTCTCTTATGTTCTCTTTGTTTTCCTTATCCTTAGTGCCTTACAGGCTGTTGCACCTCCAAATGCCATTCATATCTTCATTCAAAGCAGGAAGGAGAGAGAGGATAAGGGTTGTATCACCCACATTAGTCCTCTTGTATCTGGAAAGCAAAGGCTTTTCCAGAAACCCCTGCAAAGCTTCTTCCTAAGTCTTTTTGGCCAGAACATTAATTGTAAGAGAGGGTGGGAATTGGATAAAAGGATTGTGATAATTAGTCTAAACTTAGAACAGTCATGATTCATGATCTATCTTTTGGAGTTAGAGGCATGGACACCTTAAACAAATCTAGGTTGTCTCATCAAGGAAAAAAGGGAAATGGGTATTGGATAGGTAACTTAATGTCTGTCATAAAGGTATTGGGTATATTTCCAATGATCCTTTGGTGATCATGAAGAAAAGTAACAACAAAAGTCAAATATTTTAATTTTTTAATTACTTTAGAAAATATAGGAATCTAAATTTTTAGTTAAGATGCAACTTTATCTTGGAATTTGGAACTGAGATATGATCACTGCTACATAATCTTAATAGCAACTCAAATTAAAGTGTATCTGGAGTACTCCAAATTGGTTCTTAAGAAATAGTTACTATATTAAGTGATCATGGTAAAAGTAGCTCTAAATGCTAATTTGCTTCCCCATTTACAGTATTTAGAGAAAAGGTTAATGAAGCAGTGCTTTGCTTTTCACAGTATGAATCTAAGAAAAGGGTTTCAGCAGAAGAGGCCATGAAACATGTGTACTTTCGAAGTCTGGGACCAAGAATACATGCTTTACCTGAAAGTAAGAGAAATTCTAAAGTGTATGTCCTTCACCCTCCCACCACCCTGCCTTTATTTTCATTTGTCCAAGATTGGAGATGGCAGTGAATTAGGGGTTTAGGAAGCAATTGGTGCTGGTTTTTTAAGCCTAAAATTATAGTCTTTTTGTAATTAGATCAGAATTCCTTTGAGGAAGGTATATGTCTTATTTGCCTATGTTTTCATTTAACACTGAGCACATTGCCACTGCTGTATAAGAAATCAATAGTACTTAGGCATGGGTCATTAATCTTAGGGGACTTAAGTTGGAAAATGTCATCTGATGATAGACATTGTTATTAGGCCCAATGTGGATTGCTTAGATTCAGTGTTGTTAAAAATAGATTTCAGGCAAAGAATAATGAAGCACAACTGAAACGTAAGATTGTTTTCTTGAGAAAGTAGATTTTCTTTTCAAGATCTAAAGATGATTTTCCTTTACTGTGGTCACTCTCACTTTACTATCCCCATGACAGTGGTGAGCATATTGTCAGCCACTAAAAACAGCTGATTTCTCATTCCTGAGGTAACTGATTTTACTCATAGCATTCTTTTCTTTAGTCCCCCCAATATTTTACTTTAAAATCAAGTAAGGCGAGTGGGGAATTAGAATATTTGGGAAGTGAGCTGCCAAAAGCTTTTGTTAGTTTCCCACTCTCATTTACTAGATAATATTGATTTATCAAGGTTTGTTAATTGGAATCCAGAATCCTTAAGGCTTTTCACTTAGGATTTACTGGATATTTTTTAATGAAAGCTCACCTCTTTGGCAGAGATTGGAAATAAGACAGATGAATTACAAGTGTTTAAGATGATATTTACATTTTATTATTAATATCAAATTTCTTAATTTGAGGTAGGCAATTATGGTTGTACAAACCTATTCCTTGTTTTTCTCTAAAAATCTGAAGACAGTTTGAGGACCTGATACATTCATGCCATCATAAGGAGACAGATAAAGGACAGAAAAAATGAAAACCAAGTAATACATTTTGATTAGGTCTCTTAACTCCAAGAATCCTAGAAACAGACAATGTGTATCCTCCTTAGAGAAACACATACTTGAAGCATGATTTAAAGAAGAGTTGGGGAGTAAAGGTTCTGAAGAGAGATTATTTAGTTTGCTTTTCATCTCAAAACATGGGACAAAAGGGATAATATTTCAGCAGGACTTTAACCTTGTAAATGTAGTATAAATGCTTCATGTTGAATCAGTATACATTTGTAAACTGTTTGTCTGTAGTTGGGTTATATTTGTTTTAATAATGTTAGATCTTCACCTGATAATTTTTGTCTATGCATTTTAGGTGTATCAATATTCAGTTTGAAAGAGATTCAGTTGCAAAAGGACCCGGGTTTTCGAAATTCTTCTTATCCAGAGACAGGTGTGTTTGTCATAAATCATTTCACGTGTCGATCATGAAATTTTGCGTGGAACCAAGTTTTTGGTTTATAAATTGATCAGTAAAATTATTGATGTAAAAAGCAATGTACAGTGCATTCCACAACTGTGTATGTTTTAGCATTGCACGTACTCACTTTTCTGTATGATGTGGGCAGCTCAGTAATTCTTCAGAGAGAGAAATCTGACTCAGTCAAGTCAGGGATCCTGAAAGCTGCAGATGGCACAAAGACGTTTCACAAGTGGCCTGGCTTGATCACTGCACACGCCATCCCTGGTACCTGAGGCAGAAGACACATCTGTGCTTCCCTAGACATCAGGTTCATCACTTCGAAGCATAGAAGCTGTAGACTGACCCCATCAACAAAAGGGTCATTTAAGACAGTGCTGATCACTCTTACCGTGGAATATTAGCTTTTGCTGGTGGGAACATTAGCTTCCTAGAGTCACCAAATACTGTATGTGAGATAAAACTGAACTTTGAACTGCCTCATGAAATGACTTTATATTTTAGGACATGGGAAGAACAGAAGACAGAGCATGCTCTTTTAAGTCTGATAACATGGTTTCAAGCCCAGCCCCCAGCCTTTCTTATCAATCAAGGACTCAGATCTGAAGGCAGTTATTTCTTTTGGTGGACTTGGAATCTCCGTTTGTCTACACTGTCCTCTTCACAGTGGAGTCTTTTTATTTCAGACCTACAGATTGTTTTTATATTTGTTGTCACAGTGTGACAATTTTTTTGTACAGTTGGTTTTAAGGTCTTCTCTGCCATTAGAGCCAGTAGGTTACAGCTGTTGATGTAACTGTAGCTGCAATTTTTGTGCAGGACTGAGAAACACAGTGCATTATTTATTGCGGAATCATTGCTGCTAAGTAACTACTGTCTGTTTATTTAACGCAACAGTTGAATGCCTGAAGAAGTTGCAGTGGCTTTATTATATGTGAATGCATCTGTTTCTCCTCACGAATTGTTTTACTGCTGCATTTTTTGTTTGTTTGTGTTTAAAATTAAACTGCAGTGTTTCCTGGAATGTAAATTTAGCTTTTGCTTAACAGTAAAATAAGTGAGCCATCTCGAACACTCTAAGTTCATGCTATATAATTTTTTATTGAACATTGGCAAATAGAGTAGCTAAGAAATTGATAAGCACATTATGTTTAGGAAAGCATGTAATGCAGAAGTTGATTCAAGCAAGTGAATACCTGACATTTTGGGGATCTCACGTTAGATACCAGTAAATTAAAGCACCAAAATTATTTATTTTTACCTTACCTGATTTTAGAAATATTTACTGCATATTATTGGATATTTGTATGCTAATATACTTACCTATTTTTACATTGTGCTTTAATTTAGTTAAAACTAAACCATCCAAGTCAAGTCAAACATGAGAGGTCTTGTTTTTGTTTTAGATACAATTCTTTTCTTCGAAAGGATGATACTTCATTGGGGGAACAATTTATTTCATTTGGGGGCTGTGTATATGTGTGTGTTTTAATAACATTCACTTGGAATCAGCTGAAAGCTGTCATCTGTCTTTGAAATGAGCCATGATAAATACAAATGAGAGAAATGAGAACCTAGGCGATTTTTTTAAAGCATTGTAGGTATTATCTGTTTACCAGAGATAGTAAATATTACAGTTTTAATTATGCATCTCTTTGAACATCATAAACAGACCTTGGTGTTGGTAACAGTGTTATAAGTATTTGTGTTCACTTTTAATGACTATTTGTTTAGTGCATCTTATAAACTACAAATCTTAATTGGTATATTTTGAAATAGTCATGTAAATTTTTGGCTTATATCATGAAAATAGTCATAACTTAATTTTTTTTCCTGACATTCACTGTAAAACATTCAGGGGTCCTACCATTTCGGTTCAGGAAATCTTGTAGTTTATTGTTATTTAACAGTATTAAGTGAATTTTTGTATATTTCCTTTTAACTTTATTTGTGAATAGTGATTGTGGCATGTTTGGGGTGTTATTTTAATATCTCATGATACTAAATTTAAAAAAAAAATTCTGGAAGAAACAGATTCGTGTGTAATGGTGAATATTGGACCACTACTGCTTTTCACATTTGTAAATTGGTTTTATGTTAAACCCTGTAGCCTAACAAACTGCTGTTATTTCTAACTGACAGACATGTATTAATATTGTACTTTGAAGGTTATAAATATTATGTGGAAATTTCTTCATTTTGTTTTAAATTTATAATAACAAAATCTTCATGTTGTTAAAATGTGTTTTTGTTGAGTCACAGTTCTTTCTTGGGGAAGAAGTCTTTGCAAAATGGGATCATTTTCTTTTATGGGTCTCATTCTTAAGATAATGAAGTCTCACTGTGCTAATAGTGATATTTAATTTATATTTGTGCTGGCCATTCATTTAGTAATATCTACTGTAATTTTATAGGATAGCACTCTCAATTATAAAGTGTTAAATTTTTCATTTCATAGCTTACATATTTGATTTGTTGCAAACTTGACATAGCTATCCATAAGTTTGATTCTTATATATAAAAGGTGAAGGAATGTATCCAGTAGTTACATAAAATTCTTCTTCCTAGTAAGTCCTAGGGATGTTTCTTTTTATTAAGGCATTTGGTATTTTTTTTTTTGATACTTGAGCATCATTCAGATCCTGAAAACTTTGCAGTGAAGAGAATTGAAACTCAGAAATTTTGAACCTTGGACACTTAACGATTCGTCTTAAACTGACAAGGTTCTTAAAGGTAAGAGAGGATGCCTTTTTTGTTTTCCTTCCAAGTGATGTGGTTAACACATATTGAATATGTTACTCTAGGTGTATAGAAGTGGCTGCATTCTATTTGGTGCTTTATCAGCTTACATTTGAAAGACAACTTGTTAACATCTTATAATAATCTTTTTGGACCCAAGACAATTCATGAGGTTATTTTTTTGTGTTTTTACTATTTTTTAAAATTGTGGTATAATATATATAACATAAAACTTGCCATTTTTACCCATGGTAAGTATACAATTCAGTCTCATTAATTACATTCAGAATGTCCTATAGCAATTACCACTATTTCTATAATTTTTCGTCACTCCACAGAAACTCTGTACCCATTAAGAAATAACTCCCCATATTCCCCTCCCCAGCCCCTAGAAATCTTTAATGTACTTTTTGTTCCTCAATTTTTCTATTTTGATATTTCACATAAATGAGATCTTACCATATTTGTCCTTTTGTGTCTGACTTATTTCACTTAGCATACTGTTTTCAAGGTTCATCCTTGTTGTAGCATGTGTCAGAACTTCTTTTTATGGCTGAATTATATTCTATTATTGAATATACAACATTTTGTTTATTCATCTGTTGATGGACACTGGGTTTTTTCCACCTTTTGGATGTTGTGAATAATGCTGCTATGAACACTGGTGTACAAGCATCTGTTTAACTCTTTGTTTTCAATTCTTTGAGTTTATTTACCTAGGAGTGGAATTGCTGGGTCATTTAGTAATTCTGTGTTTAACTTTTTGAGGAACCACCAAACTGTTTCCCTAGCCACTGTACCATTTTACATTCCCAGTAGTAATGTATGAGGGTTCCAGTTGCTCCTCATTCTCACCAACACTCTTTTTCCTTTTTTTTATTATATTCATTCTAATAGGTGTGAAGTGGTATCTCCTTGTGGTTTTGTGATTTGCATCTCCCTAATGACTAAAGATCTTGAGCATCTTTTCATATGCTTATTGGCCATTTGTATATCTGCTTTGAAGAAATGTCTGTTCAGGTCCTTTGCCCATTTTTATATTGGGTTGTCTTTTTGTTGTTGAGTTGTAAGAATTTATTGTATATTCTAGATATTAGATCCTAAGGAGGTATATGATTTGCAGTTATTTTCTTCCATTCCACAGGTTGTCTTTCACTTCCTTGATACATCAGTTTTTAATTTTAATGAAGTCCAATGTATCTGTTTTTTTTGTTATCTCTGCTCTTGGTGGCATATTTAAGAAAGTATTGCCAAATCCAAGGTCATGCACATTTTCCCATTTTAAGAGTTTTATAGTTTATCACCTATATTTAAGTCCCTGGTCCATTTTGAGTTAATTTTTGTATATGGTGTAAACTGAGGGTCTACTTTCATTCTTTTGATGTGAATATCTAGTTTTCCCAGCGCTGTTTGTTGAAAAGAGTGTCCTTTTCTCACTGAATGGTCTTGGTACCCTTGTTGAAAATCAATTGACCATAGATGTGAGGGTTTATTTGGGGGCTCTCAGTTCTCTTCTGTTGTTCTACATCTCTGTCCTTCTGCCAGTACCACAATCTTTTGTTCACTTGTAGCTTTGCTAAGTTTTGAAATCAAGAAGAGTAAGTCCTCCAACTTTTTCTTTTTCAAGGTTGTTTTGGCTATTCAGGGTTCCTTGAAATTCCATATAAATTTTAGGATTTTTCTATTTCTGTGGGAGAAAAAAAATGCCATTTGGATTGTGATAGGAATTGTATTGAATCTGTAGATCACTACTGTGATCTTAACAATATTGAGTTTTCCAATCCATGAATGTAAGATGTCTTTAATTTCCTTCAGCAGTGTTTTGTAGTTTTCAGTGTACAATTCTTGTGCCTCCTTGACTAAATTTATTTCTGAGTATTTTATTCTTTTTGATGTTATTGTAAATGGAATTGTTTTCTTAATTTTTTTAATTTTTCATTATTAGTGTGTAGAAATACATATGATTTTTGCATGTTGATTTTATATCCTATGATTTTGCTGAATTTGTTTATCAGCTCCAACAGTTTTTTTGTGAATTCTTTAAGGTTTTCTACATATAAGACCATGTCATCTGTGAATAGAGATAGCTTTATTTCTTCCTTTCTAATTTGGATGCCGCTTATTTCTTTTTCCTGCCTAATTGCTCTGGCTAGGATTTTCAGTACTTTGTTGAGCAGAAGTGGCAATAGAGGGTATCTTTATCTTGTTCCTCTGTTAGAGGAAAAGCTTTCAGTCTTTCACCATTGAGTATGATATTAATTGTGGATAAAAGAATAAATGGTGTAATTTATTTTTTCCCTTCCTTCTGACCTCCCCCATCTCAATACAGAACACAATTGATAGAATTTAAGATTTAAAAGATCAGGGGACCGCTTTTCAAACCCATTCCCTTCTCCCCCAGTTCAGCCTCAACAATTATATTTGTTTCCTTAAATATCTGTTTGTTTAAAGCAGATTATATATATATATAGTAGTTTTGACGTATCATATTTAAGGCTAGATGACAAGACTCATTTTCCAACTTCTACCCATATGGAAAAGTGAAATTTGGATCACCCCAAGTAAATGGAAGGAAACTAGCCCACTTGCCTCCTCACACCTTTTATCACAAAGTATTTATTGAACAAAAATAATACAACAGTAAAAAAATGATACAAAGGTGAAAGTGAATGAAGATATGCAGTCATGGAAAAGATGTGCACAAAGAAACCGACAGTTAGGTTATAGTTCTATAAAGCTTTAGCCATAGCAGCGTAACATTGATCAGGCAGACATATGAAAAGGAAGAAAAGTTATTTAATATGTTCTTGAAACTTATTTTCTGACTAAAATAGTTGTTAAAAAAAAAAACCAAACACACAGAATGAGGCAGAGCTGTAAGGGTTACATACTTCAATACCTCCAGTTGTCTGTCTGTGTTATAGTGAGTTTTTTGACCCATCAAAAATTATTTTTCCATTTCTAATAAATGGAGCCTAGAGTATATGTTAATCATAGTATTTGGAGGAAGGGGGAATACAAGAATAATCAGATTTATAGTCATTTGAATATTTCCAATCAGTGTTTAAAAACAATATTTTTGGTTGAGGTTTTTGCACATTAAATAATTCCTTTAGTTAGATTCTCTGGAAGAATCTTGCACGTGGGGTATATTCTTCTCAAATGCTCTATCTGTCTCTCTTTTTTTCTACCTAGCCTACAGTTTTGGACCAGTAGTTACTTAGCTAGGCATGGGGAAACAGAACTGGAGTGAGCACCAATCACTGTTCTACCTTTAATGAGCTGTGTGGCCTTAGGCAACTTCCAGTTTCTCCTATGCCATTGTCCTTATCTGGGAACAGTGGTGGAGCGCATTCTCGAAGGCCCCTTTTAGTGCTAACATTTTATGTTTGGTAAATACCAGTTCCCTGGACCAGCTCTTTTAATTTAGCACACAATTATCCTTAGCCTAAGAGGGAGTGACAGTAGTGTCCGTTTGTGGATTTTGGAATCAGCCCCATTCCTTTATATTCAGAGATGCATATTAGAGGGTTTGGATTTTTTCCTCCAGATAAGGGCATATATCCCCAGACACAAAGATGCTCAATTCCAGTTGAAAAATCTCAAAATTTATAAATATCATAACAAAATTTTAGACTTTGAAAATTCAAGAAATGTTTCTTTTTATAAGCATTATATTTTATCCTTTCTCATAATCCTTGCCATTTAACACCTGGTTTGGATCAATTAATTAATTAGCCACATTTCAAATTGGTTTGTTACTTAGAGTTAAGGAGGATAATTAACCTGATCTTGAATTGAAAGCACTGGGCATGTTCCAGTCGTCTTACCTTACATTAGAACTTTCCTTCTTCATGTACAGAACAAGGCCTTCGAGTGGTGCCTGCTGATTTTTTGAAGGAACAGAAAATGTTTCCATTATCAATGCTCTAAACTAAACTACACAGAAGAATTTACTGCTGAGTGTTCCAAATTGTTATATAATCAGGTCACTTCCACAATGATGAGGTTCCTGAAGAATTTTATATTTCTTGTATCAGATTTCCTTCATTCTCACCATAAACTTAGTAATACCTAAAGCAGTGTATCCTACCTCTTAATTTCCTATATACATGAAGATACCTGGTGTTAGAAAATCGTTTCTTTGTTGTTTGTGTTCATCACCAGTCTGTGAGCCTCTTCCAAAGCATAGGATTTTTAAATGTTAATTATAGTTCCAGGGCTTTAAAGAAACCCTAACTAACTCACAATGATACAGGAAATGTATCAGAGCAGTGTGATTCCCTATGGAAAACTGGGAGAACCAGGGCTATTTTGAAATAAGAATATACTAACCTAGGAAATATTCCAGAGGCATAGATAGAATGAACTTGATGTAGCTTTTCCATCTCAGGTTTTTGTTTGGGAGGAGTCTGAAAGATTTTAAACAGCTAGGAGGCTAGCCTTTCAAAGTTCTTTTTTTTTTAAAAATGCACTTTAGAACATTTTCTTCTATGAATGTTTATTGTCTAAATATGGCTTAGATTCTTCTTATAAAAACATTACTTGGACATTACATTTATTGAATTTCAGTTCAAAAGAGGTTCTAAGGCAATTCTTATACAATTGAAAGCAAAAAAGACAAAGTGATATGAATATGCTTTCATATTGCCTACTTGTGAAAAATAATGATATTCTACTAGAGAGCTGTTTGATACTAATTTGTCTTTCAAACATTTTCTCTTAATACTAAAAAATATATAAATCATTTACATAAAACTAAATGCAAAGGAAGGCACAGCTGGTTATAGTGTATATAAGCACAGTTCAGCATATGCAGAATTAAAGAGGAAAAAAGCTTCACATCCTTATTAGTTACACTGAAAACCATTAAGAAAAGTTCTTCACTGTCAACAGTGTTCAACACTTAAAAGCTAAGGGGATATAAAAACAAACATTAAAATTTACTTAATGCAAAACAGATTTTCATATATACTTGAATATAAAAAAAGTTTAAAAAATGCTAACATAAATCTAGACCATCAATGTTATGAAAAGTGCAAACCAAATTAACAGAAAGTTTCACAACGTCCTTCTCATGACACAGGTAAACTAGCCCATGGAGACAAAATTGTTTCATCAGTTAATGAGTCTTTAATTGTGGCCAGATGTCATCAGGATTTCTGAGAGTTCGAAGAAAGCAGTACTGGAGAAGCAGCTCTGTCCAGACTGGGGATTGGCACTGGCATGTGGCCATTAAGCAGTGTTGGGAACTGTAGGGGATAAAAGATTTTTAAAATAATTATTGCAAACCCATTGGGAAGAACCTTTTCATTCCTAGACAGATCATAGTGGGTCGGTTCTCTCATCACCCCTGTGATAGACGTCAGTTGCCACTTATTTTACAGAATGAGCATTTGAAAGATGACAATGAGATCAAGATTACATATGGCAAACAGACGAGAAGGCCCAGAAAATGTCCCTAATTATTTTATATGCCTAGGCTACTAGAAAAAAATAAGTACTTTACATGTTGCTAAAGCATGTTCTAACACTCTTTTTAAAAAATTCCAAGCCACTTAGAATGCTGATTTGCTTTAAATATTAAGAAAAATTAATTTTGAAAACCAGAGATAACTGACTCTTTACATGTGAATCTGTAATTTCTAATACTGTATTTTGAAACTGGCCTTTGGTTTTCCAGAGTACTACAGAGATGCTTCTCAGTAACTTAAAAATGAGGAATGTTTTTACCTTAAAAGGCTTAGAAAGCAAGAATATCTTTATTTTAGGGTTGAGAAAGTATCCTTTCTAATGAAAACGATAAATATCAAACTGAATAGATCACCCATAAGTGACAGAACTCAGAGGAAAGTGAAAGTGAAAGTTTCTGTATCGTTGGCCACTAAGATGATAAATAAGATAAAAGTATTTGCTCTGATAATAACTTTCAGGTCTGAAAGAAATACAGCAGCTATACTCCCAAATAAACAAGAATAATTAAAGGCCTCCTTTTAATATATGACTGTTCACAATTAGATTTTCATTGTCTAGGATGACATGTGTCAAAATAATCTCCTGGGCTGCTTCTAGTTTAATTCCTATTTTGTCTCGATAAATTAAATAATATATTTCACTTCAACACTAAGTATCAAATTACAGAGCCTGGCACATGTTAGAAGAACAATAAATATTTGTAGAAGACATAAATATATTTTTGTAATTTTTAAACTATTTCAGTAACTTATGTGTCTAGTGCCTTACAATTTATCAATGATTGTCATTTCATTTAATACCTAGAGCCTGTAAAGTAAGTTTGGTTATCCCCATTTTATAGTTGAGAAAACAGAGTTCAGTTAAGTTCTGATTGGCTAAGGGTCAAGGCTAACAAGCGGTAAGGCCAAATTTTAAACACTCTCTGCTTGAAAGATAATGCGCTTTCTGTACCAAACTGCCCAACTTATTTTTGGCAGGGGTTGGTGTGCTTTTTAATTTCAATTTCTTTTATGGTTATTGGCATATTCAAGGTTTTTGTTTCTTTTCTGACAGTTTGGAATTTATGCATTTCAACTGGGCTATCAAATCTATTTGCATATCGCTTATACTCTTTTATTTAAGGTCTGTGCTTCTGAGTTAGAATGAACACTGGAAGAAGAGCAGGTTTTGAGTTTTCATTCTTTTAGTTTATTTGCATCTTCCTCTCATTTTGGTCTTTGTCCATCTTATTGGTGTCTTCAAAAGAATCAGCTTTTGGTTTTGTTAATCTTCTCTGTTTTTTAAAAATATATTATTGATTGATTTCTCCCTTTTGCTCTTTATTTGTATTCACTCAGTTGTCCTAGTTTCTCTTGGTTAGCCTGGCTCTTCTGGGTTGTTTCATAGTTATCTTTATTGGCACACGTGCACACACACACACACAAGTCCCTTTTATTAAATTGCAGCATTCCCCAAACTTTCGTCCTCAGCCTTCCTTTCTCCTATTCTGGACTCAACATCATTTCCTGCTGTCAGTTAGACATGCCCACCAATGCCTCTTCCCCACAAAACCCATTCTTTTGTGCTCACTCTTAAGTCAGTGAGAGTGGTGGTTAGGAGCACAACCTTAAACTTGAATCAGGGCTTTTCTACTTATTAATGTGTGATCTTAACATCTCTGGGCTTTAGTTTCCCTATCTTTTCAAGTAGAACTATTGGGAGTATTAAGTGAGAAGCCACAAAAAGTGCGTGGAACAATGTCTAGCATGCAGTAGTCCTCAATCAGTGTTAATAAGTATTGTTAGTAATCTTTGCTTGTTCCTGATCTTCACTGCCTGCCTACTCCTCAACCCCAACAAAAAGTCTTCCTCTCAATTTTACCTCTGGAATGTCTTCTAGATATATTCCTGTTTCCACTGTTCTAATCTAAGAACAGTATTTGGAATTAGTATCAATTCCTCACATCTTCCTGCCCCTTACACTTTCTGCTTTCTCTTCACTCCTTCTTTCATACTGACAGCAGTGATATCTTTTTAAAAAGAGAGATGTTGTCATACTATCTATGGCTTAAAAAGCCTTCTATGGTTATTACTTAACAAGAGATTAAGGTAGAAACTCCTGAGCATACTATTCACGGCTCACCCTGCTTTTCCAACCTGATCTATCACTGAGTCCCTCCCTGAACAGGCTATGTATTTTCACATCCAAATCACGCAGCTCAGTTATGTTAGAATGTGCTTTCCGTCTGTCTCCCAAACCTTGTCCCTTCTTCCTAGCTCAGTTCAGGGGCCACTTCTTCCTTGGAGCCGCTGTCTAGTCCCGAGCTGGAAAGAGCTACTCCTGCTGGGTTCTTCTAGCACTTTGTTGACACATTTATTATTCACATATTCTATATCCCTACAGTCCCTGCCTCAGGGCATTACAAATATTTGCTGGGTTAGACATGTTGAATTTAAAATTACAGAAAACATTCTCAACTGAAAAATTAATTAGCTCTGTTTTGTTTCACGATATATTTATACCTACTAGGTATATTCTAGATTTCATCAAAATCTGTTTCAAAAGTGGAACAGACATCCTATAGACAAGCTGAAAATGCCAAACTGTCCTCAATTTCACTTTATAAATCAAGGTTATATATTTATAGATTTAGCACAATGTCTTTGGCATCTCTCTCTTTACTAAACATGTCTAGATTAAAAGCATACCTCTTCCAGAAAGGCTAATATCTTCTCTCTCCTTCCGTTAAAGTCTTCAGTACCTGCTATAACTTGCTATAACATCAGGAGACGTTCTATGCAAAACCTCTTCAGCTCTGTCAACTGTTAACTTAAGGATTTTGATCTACTTTTCCAATCATCACAACAGGAAATTTGCCAGCATCACTTAAAACTTCTTGTAGCCCAAGTCTATTTCTTTTCTTCCTCCAACACATTTATAGCATATGTGAAAGAGGTTTGTTGTTATTTTTAAAGAAAATTACTTTCATTAGTTTAAAAGGGGCACTGTTGATAGTAATCTGAATTTTGAAAATCCATCATTTGAAATGCGTAGTTTTAAAAATCAGAAAGTTATTCCTCTTACTGTGTTTTGTTATTTACCATTTTCAGAACTGCTAATTTCAACTTTTACCACACTCAGCTGCTCTTAGCATAGGAAGAGTAATAATATTTCAAAAGGTACAAAATTGTTTTTCCTTAGTCGCATGGACCCCAATCACAAAAAGAGGGCCCAACGCCCTGTCAGCCATCCAGATGTGGCTGTATTCTTTTTCAGGGTTGTGTTTGAATGGCTCCAGGAGAAAGGACCTAGGTCCATTTTGTAAAATTAAAATTCTGAGCAGGTAACCTTTGAATGCAGCAAATTCTCCTGCAGAATTCTAAGTGTAGATGGGGGACCACTGGTCTGCAGTGATTCTCAAAGTATGGCTCCTGCAGCAGCATCACTAGGAACTTGAAAGAATCTTAGCATCAGGCCCCATCCCAGACCTTCTGAGTCAGAAGTTCTGTGGGTGGGGCCCAGAAATCTGTATTTTCACACACTCTCCAGCTGATTCTGTCGCACACTAAGTTTGAGAACCACTGGTGTACAGTCGTGCCCCAAGAGAAGAGGGTATGTGTATCTCCCAAACCCCAGAGCTCCTGATATCCTGGTAACGTGTAGAATCAGTGTGGACATGAACCATTGTTACTGTTGGGATTAATGGGTTGGCAAAGGTTTAGTATCTAAGGCAAGGGATCCCAAAGAGCTCCCAACCAGTAATTCTCCATGGCTTGCTTGGGAGGCCACAAGCCCTACACGAGTTAGGTGGCAGGATTCCCAGTAAGGAGGGAAGTGAGAGTCTTTTCGTTATTCACAAACATCTACTGCACCCTACAGAGGCTCCGTTAGATTCTAGGACTAGAGTAGGAGTGCAGTCCCTCCGCTCATGGAGCTCACGGTACCTGTGCACCATACAGCTCCTGTCCCTCTACTCAGGATCTCTGAGATGAGAATATCTGCTGCTCCAGTCTGGAGACTTTAGGAAGTAAGGTCTCTTAGCTTCCCACCAAAAGACTGCTAACCTCAAACTTTCCTACTACTACGTCTGCTTACTGCTTTTTGCTAACTATTTCTAGTTTTTGTTTCCCTGACTGAGTTAAAATGGCTAAGAATCAACCTGTTGGCTGTGCGTGACCATAGCTCAGTTTCTCGTGATAGGAAGAAGGGCCAGGAAGAGAAACCTGATTACTCCAGGGATATAGTCACATCATAACAACCTACCTCAACCCTACCAGGAAACCAGAAAAGCAAGACAGCAATCAAAACTTGAGCTCCCCCTTCTTCCAGTGAGACCCCAAATCCCAGCATGTACAGCTGCTGGCACAGAGGAGGTAAATATTAACCTTGACAAGCAAAATGACCAACTCAAAAAAGCATGGAGACCTGATCTAAAACAGTTACTTTCTTAAGTATCTCTTGATGAGTTCTTAGGCGTCTATTCATTTAGTGAGTCAGCAGTAAGTCCTGAGCCTCATTCGTGTACCAAGCAGTAGGCTGGGCACTGGGGCACCACAGTGAACAAGATGCAGCTCCAGTCTCTTGAGGGCTCACAGTCTCGGAGGGGAGATTGCCAGATGAACAGGCAATCGTAATACAAAGTGGTAAGTGCTAGATATAACAGGAGCAAAAGAACTACAACTAGCTTGAGGTGAGCCACCTAGAGGGCATGGGATGCAGGGTGGGTGACACAGATGAGGCTAGAATTAGACGGGCAATGAGGGAGTTTGTGCTTTATCCAGCTTTGCTTCATTCCTGTCCCTAGGATCCTTTCTACTCTACACTCACAGGTTCAAACAGTAACATCTTGGGTGGGGCGTAACAATCTTTGTGTCTCCGAGAGGAAATACTGATTGCCATATGATAGCAAGTGATGCTACTGCAGGATTTTAGTAAGTAAATGAATAATGAGTGTGCTTACTAGTACAGGGAGTTCTGCAGGATAAGCAACTAATAGGTTAGTTTTTAACCAAATGCCCTGGATGCTGCCCTTTTTTTTTGTTTTTGAGGAAGATTAGCCCTGAGCTAACTGCTGCCAATCTTCCTCTTTTTTCTGAGGAAGACTGGCCCTGAGCTAACATCCGTGCCCATCTTTCTCTACTTCATATGTGGCACGCCTACCACAGCATGGCTTGTCAAGCGGTGCCATGTCCACACCCGGGATCTGAAACAGCGAACCACGGGCCGCCAAAGCAGAACATGCGCACTTAACCACTGAGCCACCGGGCCTGCCCCTGCCTTTTTTTATTATGTAACAAGGAGAACTTGATTATGATTCATAGAATTATTATAGATAACTTATCTGTTACAGTATGGAGAAATTGTTCACTATTTTTCAATTTATTTCAAGTGCTATCACTATGTTGACTAATAGATTAATATTTTAAAGTCTTATGACATTTTTTAAAATGTAATTTTTTAAGTTTTGCCTTTTCCTTACTAAATTTCCAGTTTTCATAGTCAATGAAAATATCTGAAGCACGTTAGGAAATGTTGTTCCACTTAGGGATATCTGACATGAGTACACCATTTCTGCCTCAATGAAAATGTCTGCCTTTGAAGGCTACCTTTTGCAGCCCCATTAACATGAACTCCCTTTGAAAAGTTAACATTTTAACCAAATGTGGGGCAGAACTCACTGTTACCTTTGCACCATTTATTGAGAAAACATATCCCTTAGAGGTTCAGTGTTTAAAAGTTCATTTCCAAATGCTCACCTGGAACAGCGTGTTTGGCCCTTGCAGCCGGGCAGGACTCAGTGGAGCAACTGGACTAAGGCTGCTCCAGAAATGTATGCTGGAGAGCAGCGGGCTTGGGGTCAGCAGCAGTCCGTTGGGTGTCTGGGAAAGCAAGCACAGACAGTTTGGATACAGGTATCGCCTGACTCCAGCCGTGATCAGCAGCATGAACCAAGAGACAGCCTCACCATCTTAGGAAAAGCTGGCAACTCTGTTCTTTCTACAAGGCTACACACAGTTTAATTTTAATTTTCTTCAATGCTAATTGTATCAGCCATTGTATAAAGGAGGGAGGTATGGACAAGTTACCTTCCCTAAACATTCTAGTGAGAAACACAGGTTTGTAGCAGCTTTTGTCCAAATGGTTCCTTCAGTTTGCTCCCCATCCCACATTAAACAAGGTTTAGTGTACAAGCAAAACTGAGATCCCATGAAGAGGCTTTACTTTTTCTTATCTATGTTTTATTTTTCTACTGTGGACATCCATTACTTAAGTTATAAACACACACACACATCTTTTTTCAGGGGCCTCCCAAGCATCACTTCTCCTGTCAACGGCTGTGAAGACCTGCTGCTGAAATACCCGGAAGCAGCGTCTTCAAAAGCTCTGAACTGGGTTTTCCAGATTTCACTCCGGATGCGGGGCTGATGAGAATTCATCTCCCTGGCAATGGTTTGGAGGGAAAAAAAATCCTTTCTTGTCGGATTGGGTGTTAAGCCAAAACTGGGTTTCCCGGGAGAGTGCCAAGGACTGCATTTGCTTGCACACACGCAGCAGGAGTCCTGCCTGCTAGCCAGTGAGAGGGCAGAAGAAACAACTCGCCCCAGCCGGGAAGCCTGCGTGGCTTTTATTCTCGGCGGAGGCAAACTCCCTGGCGCAGGGTGGTTTTGCACCTTTGGTGACTAGAAGGAGCCCCTCAGTGGTTTTGTGATGTCAACAAGGTGCTCTGTGTAAGAACCACAGCAAAGGCGCCAGCATCTCAGATTGCATCATGCTGGATGCTGAAGTGTTATTTTTTCCTAGAATTGGCCTTAGCGGCTTTGTTAATTATCGAAAGCATTTGGCTGAAACCTAAGTTGAAAGGTCTGCTCTGTTCCGTGCAGAGGAGACAAACATCCAACGGTTTTCAAACTGTGAAGCTGCTAAAAGGTAAACTAATTTATACCAAATTATTCGAGTCTTTGGTTCCACAGCATTTGCTACATATTGAATAACCTATGAGGTTACTAGGATAAATACATTCTGTGGATAAGCTTCCCGTTTGTTCTAATCTGAGGCCTGGCACATTTGTGAAATTGCCATCTGGCCTAACGGTTAAGACTTAACAGTTCAGCATGGCCTGTGCCAGGGCTCCAGTCTCAGAACCACCACCTATTAGGTAGGTAATCTCTCTGTGCCTCAGGTTCCTAATCTGTAAAATGGAGAGGAAGAAATGCCTATATTACAGGATTGTCAGGAAGATGAAAAAAGATGGTCTGGTGCCTGGCACAGAGCAAATGCTTAACAGTGTTAAAGACTGTTCTCATTAGTAAGTAATTAAAATTGGACCTGACACTTACTACATGTATTTCATCTATTTGTGGGAGAAATGCTCAATGGATATAGAAAAGTACTCAATGTTCTGAAACCAACCAATCAAGTCAGCCGTTACTTTAAGGCTCCTCTCAGTGGTATTAGGCTCAGGTGATCTGAGAACTAACATCTGTGTGTCACTCTGGAGCCAGTTCCAGCCACGCTGACATCTAATAACCAGTGTGTTCTAGGCCTCCTCATCTGCCCATCAAGGAAGGTCTCAAAGCTCGAAGGAGAGAGTCTTCTAGACTACAAAACCTAGCTTGCTTTCTCTCAGTCATGGCCATAAATATATATATCAATTCCTTTTTCATCTTTTGAGCAATAGAGGAAGTGTGGAATTTGTATTTTCATAGTCTAAAGTTTGTACCCACATCTGGATTTGGGATGTTTGCACCTTTGTTTCTAAGGGATACAGGATGTACTCAGAATACAGTAGCCTTCTGTTCCTCATGTTGAATGTTTGAAATGTCTTCTGTAATATATGCAAATAAATATCGTGAAATTACTTCATTCGCTCCTCTCCCTCTATCCCTGTCCTCCCTGAAGATCCTGTGGCCGTAAACAAAAACATTTGGTTGCTCTTTTAAGGAAAGTTCCTATAAAGCCTGCCCTGGGCTATCTCTGGTCCGGTGTGAGCTTTCAGAGCCTCTCTTCACAAGGTCCTGGAGTCAGGCAGGGTGGGCTGAACCGGAGGGCTGGGGGGAAAGAAAGAAGCCACAAGCAAAAGTCCCGCCTCCTCTTCCTTCAGCAAATGGGCCCTTCTGAATGGTGTAAGGGCGTTCCTGATCCGGTCAGCTGTCAGAGGACCCAAGGGCAGCGGGCATTCATTTTTAAAGGAAAGACCCTCCTGCCAGGATCTCATTTTCATCCCCCTGCTCAGTTCTTCCACTTAATACTGAGTCTCCTAAAAAGCCTGCACATCTGAGCTAACCCTGGTGAGCTGGCGTTGTCCAGACATGCCCCACCTGAGAGCCCTTGTTCATGGCCTCCGCCCGGATCATGCCCTCTGACCTCCTCCTCTTTTCCTACCCCTGCCTCCCTCTGTCCATCAAAATGCCACCACCCCAAAGGAGACTTTCCTGCTCTCCTCTCAACTCGATGGCACTTCTCTTTTTTTTGAATCCTTCTAACACTTTATAATCACTTTTTTCCTTAACATTTAACATAGTCTGCCTCATATTATGGTAATTTGCATGTTTTTACTCTACCTCTTTCTGTGGCCTTTAAGGTATCTTGCTCATCTTTATTCCTCCAGTAGTACACAGCTGCTCAGTACTTGATGAGCTGAAGCAATCTGTAGCCCCTCACTTCTCACTTGTTGGACATCTCCACTTGGAATGCCCCCCACGTTCAAACTTGAATTCAACATCTTTCCAAATCCAGTGTTTCTTATGACTCCTCCATTTCTGTCAACAGTACCACCATTTCTCTATCCATTCAACAAATACTCGGTGCATATAGTATGTATCAGGTGCAGAGATACAATGATAAAACCAGGCCTTATCCCTGCACTCAGCCCTGTCTACAACCCAGCATCGCAGTCACCGAGATGTACAATGCCTTCCCCTTGCCACACCTCTGGGATGGCCTGTGGATCCTTCCTTGAACTGCCTCTCCTGTTTATCCCCTCATTTCATTCCTGCTGCATCCTAGCCCCTATCACCTTACAGATCACATCTGACAACAGCCACCCAAACCAGTCCACTCGCCTCTGGTTTCTCTCCCTTCCAGTCTATGCTGAGTAACACCACCAAATCAATCACCCTAACATGTTCATTCAAAATTCTTTCACACTTTTAGAAAAAAAAAGTACAACTTCCTTAGCCACAATTCTAGGTTCCTCCTAACCTAGTTTCATCTGCTCCCTAATTTCCCCGTGTGAGCCCTCCTGCTTTGTTTGATGTGTCTTGAGTTTATCTAATACACAGTCATGCTTCATTTAAAGACAGGGACACGTTTGGAGAAATGTGTCTTTAGGTGATTTCATCGTTGTGCAAGCATCACAGAGTGTACTTACACAAACCTACATGGTATAGCCTACTGCACACCTAGGCTGTATGGTACTAATCTCATGGTACCACCATCATATATGCGGTCCACTGTTGACCAAAACATCCTTATGCAGTGCATAACTATTCATAGAGAACTACAGAATTCCAACCTATCAGTTCTTCAGCACTTGCTGCAGAACTTCCCAGACCACCCAGCCCATAGTTCCCCGGACTAGACCCACTCCACAAGTGCTCTCATCCATTTCCATGGTTTTAACCACCCCTTACATGTTGCCGACTCCCTAACTTTATCTCCAACCCCAAATTCTCCTTAGCTCCAGTTCCAACTGGATGTTTCCACCTGACTCAACACGGCCTAAAGTGAACTGGTAACCTTTTCCCTATAAGCTTTTTCTTCTTCACATGCTCCTCATATCCAACTTCTGGCTCTCCCCTACCACCTCCACCCAGTTCCCAAGTCCTGTTGATGCCATTCCCTTAGTCTCTCTCAGATCAGTCCCCTTTGGCCCATTCCACTATCACAGCCTTAGATCCTAATTGTTTTTCACCTGGAATATTCTAATAGTATCCTAAATAGTTTCATCTTCACCCCTCCCCAGTTCACATTGTCAGGATGATTTCTAAAACACAAATCTGACTATGCCAGTCATACCCCATCTCCCACCACTTCCTTTACCCCTGGAATTTATCCTCCCCCCTTCCTGAACTACCGTACTGCTCTAATACAAGCTATTTCACTTTTGTGGCTTGGCTCAAGCCGTTCTTCTGCCTACAACGCCTTCCTCACCCTGTCTGCCAAATAATTGCTGCTGATCCCTCAACACCCTGCCCAAGTGTGATCACCCCCTCCATGAAGGCCTCTCAACATCCTTCCCCCCGTCCCCAGCAAAATTAATACTTTCTTCCTTAGTATTCCTTTTGCACTGCATCTGGGATACTATATTAACCAACTGAAGGTGAGTTAGGAGCTCCTAACTATCGGGGACGAGCTAACTCATGTTTGTAGCCCCTGTTCCAAGCACAGCAGCTTACATGATAGGTGCTCAGTTCGTGTTTGTGAAATTGAACTAAATGATCTTTCCCCGTTCCGTTCCTTCTCTGTGCCGTGTATCTGACTCTCTTGCCATGTGCTATCTTGTGTATGTGTATGCCTTGTTGTCTTGTCCTAAGGTCATAAAAAGAGGCACTTGTACTTCTGGTGTCCTTTCTATGATTTGCAAATAATACTTGATAATTATTTGTTGATAGTAATAAGAATTTTTGTTTCTTTTGACTTACACCTCCAGCAGCTGTTAATTTCCCATCAAAACAAGTCTAAATTCCTCAGCCAGTTTTCAGGGACCTATAATTTCACACCACCCTGAATTATACATCACCCCATATTCTTTACCTACTGGACAGCAGGCTGTAAGCTCATGAGAGCAGGAAGTGGGTCTGTCTTGCTCATTCTGTATCCCCAGGTGCCTAGCAAATGGTCGGTGGTCAATGATTATCTCCCAAAGGAATTAATTAGCAGATAGTACGCATTCATTACTTGACTGAATGAAAAGGATATGTGTGAGCCACTCAACAAGAAGTATTTGCAGACTGCCTGATTTGATCCGAGATACTGGTAAATCATTTGGGCTTTGGAAAATAAAGGAGAGAAAATCAGCATGTCCATTTAGCAGTTTGTCATACCAACAAACGTCTCTAATCTTAATCTCTCACAGATGCTGACGGAATCCATGACAGTGCATTTTAGGGTTAAAAAAACTCCTCAAATAAAGGTGACAATGAATCTGAAAACTTCGAGAGTTGCCTGCATTCAAATAAAAACATAGTTGTAAGGACTTTAAAGAGGAGAATCACACAGAAGTTTGTGTAGCACTGATTGTGCTGATCTTAAGGAACGGGGGACACGGAGAATTCCGGAAGGGTCCGGGGCAGGTATACTACCTGGTAAGGGAGAAAAAAAGGAATAACGGCAGAACTGAGGTGTCGGCGGCAGAACCATGAAGGATCAACAGAAAAGGCAAAGCACGGAGCTGAGCAGGGCCCCAGGGTGGAAAGACGGAGGCCACCACCGTGGTTTGTTTATCCGGGGCAGCCTAGAGCTGGCAGACACAAGAACCTTCAGCTGGAGTGTCAACAGGTCACACAAAACTCTACCAGTGACATCTTCCACAGCAAAGAGGTTGTACAAGGACATCCTCTGCTCCATAGGGTCAGTGTGGAGAAAGCTGCAGGCTGAGCTGGGGAAGTGTTACAGAGAGCGGAGCAAAGTTGGACTGCCCTTAGGAGAAGAAAAAAGCCACTAACTTTTTTCCTTTTGAGCTAATGGCAAAAGAGAAAATAAGATGAGAAACCACCCCTGGGCTGGGATAGGATGCAGTACATCCCAATTGCTCCTCACCACACGCATCCATTTTGCCCCAAATTCCCACCTTATGATTTGGGCTCAAAGTTATTGCATACACCAGTAAATGCAGGAAAGAGGTTTTAGCATTTCAGTCCTCAGCAGGCTGCCTCCACTCAATTAGTGCTAATCCAAGGCAGCTGCTAATAAAACCGCCTGGGGCGGGCATGCTCAGACTCTGAGGGTGGGTTCATGCCCCCAGTGCCCGCACGTATCTGAGTTCAGCATCTCACACATCACATGTGAGATTAACAGAGGTCTTGGCATAATAATGAAGGGAAATGCAATGTGCCCACCTCCGATCCTGAACCAACTTTACATTGTTAAGAGATGAGGAGGGAGACGCTGAACGGAAGAGGCAAATGGAAGAGGGACAGACGATACCGAGGTACAGAAGATACGGAGAATCAGAAGTTCCAGCTGGCACCAGTCAGCCTTCCATGGTGCCTGGCTAGGAACCAGGAGGCTTCACATCCTGGCTCCTCCCCGTCTCAATTTCTATAGCTCCCGCCGTCAGAGATAACATCCTTGGCTTTTCTAGCAATCATCTAATATGACTTGGCGTCTGAGCTCCAGCTACATCACTCTTGGGTACCCAGCTGGCATTTATATTCTCATTTTTCAGTTCCTCCTAGCCCATGCTTGAGGGTCTCTGAGTGATCATCATGTCTGTCTACAGTAGTAATTTTGGTTTCTCAAAAACTCACAAACAAGAGTAATTTCAACTACAGTTTCTACAGGTTCCAGCAGATGCACCACAAGTTTCTCTTTTTTTTTTTTAACATAGAGGGAAATCTTTTCTTTTTGAAGGGAAAAGTCACTATGAGCTAACATCTGTTGCCAATCTTCCTCTTTTTACTTTTCCTCCCCAAAGCCTCAGTGCATGGTTGTATATCCTAGTTCTAACTCCTTGTAGTTCTTCCATGTGAGCCTCTGCCACAGCAAGGCATCTGACAGATGGGTGGTGTGGTTCCAAGACCGGGAAATGAACCCAGGACACCAAAGTGGTGAGAGCACAGAACTTTAACCACCAGGCCATCATGGCTGGCTCATACCACAGGCATTTTTGATGGGAGTGACGGTTGTGATGTTAGGGGAGTGGCAGAATGCAGATGATTTTTTATGCATATCATGCTGTAGATCAAAATTTCAAATCTGAATTTGGACCTACACGAGGTATGTGGTTTAATGAGGTCCCCAGAGGGAACTGTAACCATGTGACCCTGGTCATGCCAAGCCTCTCTTAATCCTACCTTCTTCCTGCCATGTTTCTAGCTGAAAATAACCGTGAATTATTCTTGGAATAAATAAATAAATAAAAATAAATAAATAATTCTACGAATAAATAAATACTTGGGAGCTTCACTTTCAGGGTATCACGTTACTACAGCACACTTCTTATCTCTTCTAAAGTTTACAGGAGCTTCCCACAGGTAACCAAACGTTTATCGCATACAGTGTCACACAGCACACCCCAGAGGAAAGCAGAGTTTCTGTGACAGAAAGTGCTAAGGCAGGAGGGACAACCAAGGAGCTGTATGAGGGAGACGTCACTGCTGCCTGTGGGAGAAAGGCCACCAGCCCCCTCCAGGTGGAGAGGAACGCTCTGGAGTTGACCTGGGAACGACAGAAGGCTTTCACTTCTGTCTCCTGGGGGCGGTTTCAGGGGAATGGGCTCATCTCCCAGGCTGAGCCCAGTGGACGTCACAAGACTGGCTGGCTGCGGAGAGCTGATGCTGTTCCTGGCTGCCCACAGGAGGGAGGACCATGGTCTGGTGGGTTAGTTTCTGGGGCACCCTGAAGCAGCTCCTGGGTGCGGGGATCTCTGAGAATCCAAATCTCATATTGACTCCAGGCCTATCCTATATCCTAAATACTCGAGCTTGTGAAGTCAAGATAAAGCCCTGTGACATCCTGTCTGACTCAGAGAGACCACCTGTGTGGGTACCCGACCCCTGAGTACCACCCTTTCTCTGCTCTCTCTGCTCTCTCCTTCATTACCTTTTCCCTCCCTCCCTATCGGCCACCCATGGCCATGCCAGGGGCAGAGGTGACACTGCTAGAAGGTGAGGGAATTTCAAGTCCTGAGATTCCGCCATCTCCCAAAGGCAGCCCTTGCCTCCTTTGAACCTGATCAGAGTGCTACCCAGTGCACTTTCCTCCCCCGCCACCCTCCAGTCCCCTGGATCCAAAGGCCCTTTCTCAGCCCGGGCCCCCACTTCCACTCCCCTGTCCTGGGTCCAGCCCTGCCCTTTGCCTCCCTCCCCTCAGGAAGCCCTGCTCCCATCTCTTGGACTTCCTGACACTCACTCATGCTGCAAAGCCCTGCCCTCACGAGTTGGCTGAGGACATGCACTCATCTGCCCAAGGCACAGGTCCTCCATTAAAGCATCTGGCTCTCCTCTGTCTTCCCCGCCCTGGTTTTAGCCCATTCCAGTAAGTTCTGTCTCCCCATCCTGAGCTTTGCATCCATTTGTTCACAGCTATCCTCTATCCCTTTCTCATGTCAAGGTCCTCCTCCCCTCAGCCCAGCCATACCATCCTCAGTCCCACGGAGCAGATCCACCCTAAATTAACGGTGTCCAGGCACAAAACCCAGGGCTAGCCTTAGCCAATTTCTCCCGAGACAACTACAGGGCTGGCATCTGTCCCACTCTGTTCAGAGACGGTGATACAGGCTCACAGGAAAAGCAGATACTGAAAGAGAGTTGGCCTTGGCCTGGCTTGAGACCTCTCTAAACCTTACAGTCATAAACACAAACGAGGCCATGGCAGGGGAACCTCAGATCGTGCGCCCTGGCCTCACTTCTCAAGTCATTCTCTGGGCTCCTGCAGGAGCCGCTGTTTCTGAGCCAGCTCCTCAGCAGCCCTTAGTCATGGGGTGGTTTTGTTTGATTAGAAAATGCCCAATTTGAGAGCACACATGCTCCTTCCGACCAGTAACTGAGCCCTCAGCCCTCCCTCCACGGTGGCATGCTCGTTCCCACCAGCTCCCAAGCTTGAGCTGACACAAAATCCCTGGGCCATAATCAATCGTGATGCCACGGAAAGGAAAAGCCAAGAGCTGCTTCCAGCTGCTTTGCAGACTCCATGGACTGTTAGGATCAGGGACAACTGGACGTCTTCCCAGTGGGAATGAATGCCAAGAGCATTTTACTGAAGAGCATGGATTCTGGAGCAGACTAACTGGGTTCAAATTCGCTTCTACCACCCATTAACTGTGTGACCTTGGTCAAATGACTTCATGGCTGTGCCTCTTTTACCTCAGCTGGCAAAATGGGACAATAATAGCAGCTACTTCACAGGGCTGGAAAAGGAACTGAGGTGAGGGACGGAGAGTGCTTAGAATCGTGTCTGGCACACATGAAAAGCTCAGAATATGATGCTGCTGCCGCCAACAATGACGACAGCAAGGACATCCTCGGCAGTGAGTACAGTGGCAAGGGCTGGAGAGACACCCATGTCAAGCGCATCCCTCCACCCGGTGCCACAAAGCTGCATGCTAATAAGACCTGCCAGTCACAGCTAGCTGTCATACCACGACCATTATCCCATTTAGCCCTCACAACAATCCATTTCACAGATGTGGCAACAGGCTCCGAGAGCACGTGCCCACAGTCACACTTCTCCCAAGCGGTGCAGCCAGGAACTGAATCCAGGTCTGCGACCCCAAAGCCAATGCGCTTAGCTTCTGCCACCAGACGCATCCAAGTTTCCAGAGGAAGCAGAAAGAGGGTTTCCCAGCACCTGTTTTGCCTCTGTCCGCCATCGCCAGCTGGACAAGAAAGAGCATCTGAACATTGTATTTAAAGGGGAAGGCTGCCTTCTCGTTGGAATTAACTAACAATCCTTGCTCCACAAGTTTGCATTCCTCTCCTGTGACGTGGACCTGGGTTTTCTCAGAGTAGCACTGCTCTTACTGAACGATCTCTTTCCACCGTTTGCTGTGGCCTTTTCATTTCTCATGAGACTACAGGCCAACACAGCTCCACACCCCAGACCAGGGCAATGGCCATATCAGTTACCATCTATTTTCTTATTAACAGAAAACGGCTACTCATCAAGTGCCCCCTAGAGAGGACTCTGCCGTAAACATTTCATAAAGCCCAAATGCCTTCTGAAATGTCAGCGGCCTGCTCAACGTTCCCTGGGAAATCATGGCTTAGATCTGCTCTGACAGCCAGTGTGCACGGTCCATCTGATGATCACTTTAGGCCACTAAAAACAAGAAACCCATCAAGCCTCCCACTGTAGCCAGTATCCCAAGCCTGTCCTCTTGTGGATGCCCTGGTCTGGGGATAGAAAAGTCATTTCCCTTCACATTGACACAGTGACTTTGGTACACGGGCCCCAGGATTATCTTCTGAAGGGCAGAAGGAAGTTGCTTTGTTTGCTCTTTCTTCCTTTCTGCTAAGCCAGTGAGTCTGGGTGCGGCCAGGACGACCGGGACGGCTCTTACCTGCGCGGTGAAGAAGGCTGGGGTGAGGGATCCGGAGGGAAGGGCTGGGCTGTTGAGGGCGATGGAGCCAATATCGGTGCCGGAGAGCACCAGCGGGGGCGCGGAGATTTCCAAGCCTTTGGGTTTTTTGGCCTTTGGGGGAAGAGATGGAGACCTGGTCTTGGAGCCCGATGACAGGTTCAAGGGCTCTAGGGAATCCGAGTCATGGCAGGCGGCCTCCAGGAAGAGGCTTCTGTGTTCAGAAGGGACAGGCGAGTTGGGGGACAGGGACGGGGACCGAGATGAGGAGGGCGAAGAGGACGAAATGCTGGCGGCGTTTGGCAGCATTAAAGAGGAGATCTTGGCTGAGACGGACGAGGACAGGAAGGCCTCAGACGTGGAGGGCAGCGACACCACGGGCCTGCTGATGTGCTGGTCGGTTTTATTGGTCACAAACCTGATGACAGTCCTGACTTCTTCCACGGGAGGGCTGTCTTCCGGCTGCTCCTCCAGCTTCTCCGTCTTGATTGCCTTGAAGGATTCTGGCGGGTTCTGCAGAGAGTTAATGGTGAAGGACGAGTAGAGGCCTGAGTGGATGTATTCGTTGCGGCTTGTGCTTTTGAGGGCTGACAAGCCGTGTCTGTGCGCCTCTCGGCCCTCGGGAGGCGCCTTGCAGTCGCTGTCCTGCAGCAGAAGGCTCTCCCGGCTGATCTCCACCGCGTGAGGGTCCATTTTCAGTATTTCCGGGAAAGAGACAAACTTGTACACAAACTTCTGCCCAATCACCTTTTTGATGATGTTCTGTGAACACAAAAGGAGACATGGAAAAGATGAGTGCACCCAAGAAACTGACTAAGAGGTTCATTACAGTGGGGAAGTTTGCCAGCAGAAGCACCAAAATCTTCCTGATTTACACGTCTTGGCTAAGGTGCGCTGGAAAGAGGAATAAAGTTGGAGGCAGAAGAATTAGATTTGCATTCCAATTCTGCCAATCACTAATGGCATAGTCTTCGGCAAATCGTCATTTTTAGTGTCCTCATCTGTGAAGCGAGGACTATTATACCTAATAATCTAATAACAGTTGCCATTTATTAAGCACTTACTGTGGGAGCTGGCATCGTTCATGCATTATCTCACATAATCTGTACAGCAATCCTAAGAGGATGGGATTATTAAACTCTCATTTTAAAACTGAGGAAAATAAGCTTGGAGCGTTTAAATAACACACACAGCCACATGGTACGTAAGTCCTGGAGGAAGCATTTCCTTAGCCATAATACAGTATTGTCTTACCTACCTCTGGGACTTGTGAGAATTCAGTGAAATAATAATGGGAAAGCATTCTGCAAGCTGGAAAGCATTATAGAAAAGTAAGTTATTATCACCAAACACCATAATGTTTTCTTAAATCATGTAGCCATTTTTTCTTTTTAATTTTCTGCCAAGAAAGCCACTGGAGGAAAAACGAACTGTCTACTTGGATATTTACGGCACCCATACAGTACAGTTAAGTGGCTGGTATCTACTTCTGGCTCTTCAGTTTACGGCTCCAGTTACATTTGGATGTAAACGAAAACCAATAATCATTGCACAAGTTTTCGCGCCCCTTTGGGAGAATGGACATCATAGTAAAGGCCGTACTGTTCTTCAGGTTTATTAAATTGGAACATTAGCAAATATCTGTCAAACGCTTACAGGGTCCCAGGTGCTCAAAGGAGCAAAGAGGATCTCCCTCAAGCACACAGGACCAAGAGCACCATCCTGTGGGAAAAGGGACGCAATGTTTCCTTACAAACCCTTCCTCCTAAAACTTGGGTATGAATGAGGTTAAAAAATCATTTGGGGACAAGAGCTTTAAAACTAGCTCCTATTGAGTGCCTACTGGGTACTGGATGTTGTACACAAGCTCTCTTTTGATCTCACGCTAACCCTCTTGTAGGTGGGTGGTATCATCCTTTATAATATAAGCTAGAGGCCGGCCCCGTGGCTGAGTGGTTAAGTTCGCACACTCCGCTTTGGCGGCCCAGGGTTTCGCTGGTTCGGATCCTGGGCGAGGACCTAGCACTGCTCATCAGGCCGTGCTGAGGTGGTGTCCCACATAAAAGAACTAGAAGGATCTACAACTAGAATATACACCTATGCACTGGGGGGCTTTGCAGAGAAGAAGACGAAGAAAAAAAAGATTGGCCACAGATGTTAGCTCAGGTGCCAACCTTTAAAAAAAGAAAAAAGCATAAGCTGAGATGGGCACTAATTTGTCCAAGAAACACCAAGATCCACTCATTCTAAAGCGTAAGGTTTTTCACATTTCCACACAAATTTGGAGGGAAGGAATCAAAGAACCTCTTAGTAGAGATGAAATTTTTTAAAGTTGAGATATAACTGACATAGAACATTATATTAGTGTCAGGTGTACACACAATGATCTGAAATTTGTCTATATTGTGAAATGAGCACCACAATAAGTCTAGTTAACATCCATCAACTCATGTAATTACAAATTCTTTTTTCCTTGTGATGAGAACTTTAAAATCTACTCTCTCAGCACCTTTCAAATATACAATACAGATGAAATTTAATTAAATTCTGATGTTCCCTTTGTGATCAGTTTGGTTTATAAAATACAGGTCGATCGCGTCTTTGCTTCCCTCCTGTTCCGTCATGGCATGCGAACTTGCCTTTGCCCTTCTCACGTGGATCCTCAAATCCCCCAAGTGAATTTATCCAGCAGTCAGGAGGGAAGGGCATATTCACCAGCCACTGAGATTTTCAAGGAGGAATTCCTCGGGGCAGGCATCTAAGGAAGGGACACACAAGGTCCCCATTCAGCACTAGAAATCCCAATAAGGCAAATCCTGGCGAAACTTCGCTCAGCACCAGCACACAAGCAGCTCACCAACCCGAGCACATTAGACTCGAAGCTGGACAATTCCAGTGCCGGCATCCTGGCGCTCTGGCCTGCAATTTAACCCACCGAATCCAATTTACTCCGCCTGACCTCATTCTCACACCCAACACTAGCAAAGCTGGCAGCCGCTTACAAACCTTCAAAGAAATTTGGGGAAACTTACAAGACCCATCTGGGCTGAATTGGCAGCATTTCTGCAGAGGCGGCACCATACCTAGGTAGACAACATGCCAGGAAGAAATCAGCTCGCAGCAGGAAAGGGTTAAGTAAGGGTGTCACTGGTGCCACCTGACCCTGAGTCAGTTCCTAGTAAAAAGAAAGCATGCTGGCCTGGTGTGTTCCTCTGCTAAAATTTTAAGGTGTTTTTGCTTTTCGTTCATAGTATTTTTCTCCCTGAGGGAAAACGTTATTTTATACTCAGCCAATTGAATACTCATCTCGACTGATGGAATTATTAAAGCCTAAATATTTACACAGAAAAAAAGAAGAGAAAAGAGAAACTGTACAGTCTGAATCATTTCTTCTGACAGGTCTTGTAAACAGTTTTTTTTTTTAAAAAGAACCAACCTTTAATTTTATTATGAGCATTCAGAACATAATGTCTGAGCAGCAGTGCATTCGTAAGCAAACCAGGAAACAATTGGAGACTGTGATAAAAATGATAAGAATGCCTCTCCTCCTCACAAAATGGCTGGGAATTGAAAGGCAATCTCAGAGAGCGAGCTGGGCCTTGATATGTCGAAAAGAACGTAAGGAACAACCCACATGACTATCAACTGACAACTGGATAAACAAAATGTGGTATATTCATACATGAGAATATTATCCAGCCATGAAAAAGAATGATTACTGCCCCATGCTGCACCACGGAAGCACCTGGAATTCAGCATTCCAAGTCAAAGGAGTCAGGCACAAAAGGCCACACAGTGTATGATTGATCTATTTATATAAAATGGCCAGAACAGATAAATCTATAGAACAAAGTAGATGAGTCATTTCCTAGGGTTGGAGTCTAGGTAGGGAACTGAGCGATGATACCTATTAGGTAAGGTTTTTTGGGGGGATAGTGAAAATGTTCTAAAATTGATAGTTCTGATGGATGCACAGGTCTGTAAATATACTCAAAGTCATTGAATTGTATACTTTAAATGGGTGAATTGGATGGTATGTGAATTATACTTCAATAAAGCTGTTTAAAAAAAAAAGAACATTAGGAATATTTCTTCCCAGCTTTTCTGAGATATAATTGACATATAACATTGTGTAAGTTTAAGGTGTACAATGTGATGATTTGATATACGTATATAGTGGGAAATGCTTCCCACAATAAGGTGAGTTAACACATCCCTCACCTCACATAATTACCATTTTGTGGTGGGGGTGGTGAGAACATTTAAGAGCTACTCTCTTAGCAACTTTCAAGTACACAATACGCTATTGTTAACTAGAGTCACCATGCTGTACATTCCATCTCCAGAACTTATTCATCTTAGAGCTGGAAGTTTGCACCCTTTGACCAACATCTCCCCATTTCCCCACCTCCAGCCCGTGCTAACCATCGATCTACTATGTTTCTATGAGTTCAGCTTTTCTAGATTCCACATACAAGTGCTATCATACAGCATCCCTCTTTCTCTGACTTATTTCACTTAATAATGATGCTCTCAAGGTCCATCCAGAACATGAGGACTCTTAAGAATTTTACATGTTTAAATGGAAGGTGGTGGGAACTTTCCATGGCTAGATGGTGACTGCCATAACATGCTAAAACCTACTCTGAGTATGAAAAACGGGGACCTGCACAGGACCCTGAACTCAGCTGTAGCAGGATGGCCCTTCAGCAGCCGCTGCCTCTGCCAAGAGAGCTGTCTGGACACCAAGAGACTTTCAGGGAAAGGTTACACAGTGACGGGAATGGAGACAATTTAAGGAGCTGGCCAAAGGGAAGAAGACATAGCTTTTGGAAAGAACGAGGGCGGGTCTCACTTCTCTAGAGGCCAATGGGAAAGATGGATTAGATCTGACTAGCTGGACAATCTGGAACCTCTGCCAGGACTAAAGGCTGGGAAGGGAACTGGGAAAGAAGAGGGGACCGTCAGGTAGAGAGAGCAGGTCAAAGCAATGCAGCCCAGCGCCAGCCCTGCTGGTTGAGAGCCCAACTCTGCACTCGGGACACCTGCTCACATGAGGGGAGCCGGGAAGAAAAGCCCACCGCCAGGATGCCCATGGCCGGAGACCTCAGTAGGTAAGTGGGCTCAGAGGAGGTGTGTAACTGGCAGCTCGACTGACAGCCCCCAGGAGCTTATGCGTGGCAGGTATGTTTGAAGATCTCTCTGTGGTTTCCAAGGGGAGGTTTCCTTTCAAGAATTTGCCTCATGAGGGGTTTCCTAAGAAAACTCACAGTATAGGGGAACAATTTTAGGTAGTGGTTGCTGAGCACATATTATCTGTCAGGCTCTGCACTAAGAACTTGACCACCGTCAACTCATTGAATCCTCTGAGAGATTAGAATTACTGTATTCCGCATTTTGGAGATAGGCAAACTGAGGCTCAGAGAGTATCACTTGACCCACGATCACAAGCTGGTACTTGGGCAGTCTCACTCCAGAGCGCCTGGCCAGGATGCAAAAGCACTAGGCTATGGGCTCTTATTATGAAAAGTGATGAGGATATTTAGAAAAAGTCTGGTTTTCACCCCTTCTTCCCAGACTCACAAGTATTTGTTGCTCAGAGTTGCCTGGTAACATGACAAATGCTGTTGGTGTGCGGTGGAGCTAAGAGACTCTCTCCAGTGTGGTTTTCGAGCGACAGTTGCACACATCTGCTTCCCTTCACCCACGTGGGTCCAGCCTCTTTGTTCGTAATTGCCCATTAAAGGTGCATTCACAACCAGGGTGGACTCGGGACCTGGCATTCGGTGTGAGGGTACAGGCAGCTGGGATGAGACCAGCTTCAGCGAGGGGGAAAGCAACATCCACCTAACATACCCTAAGCGGCAGTTCCAGGCGAAAGTGGAAGCTCAGCTCCCAAACTACTCTCGCCATCACCACTGGCAAATTGGAGTGTTGAGAATGCAGGAGCCCAAGGGGCAAGCTGTCTGTCTGGGACAGGACTATAGCTGACTTGTGCAAAGGAATCCTGCCCGACTCAGCAGCTACCTCTGGTGACAGAGGGATCCCGTGAGAGCCTCCCTCAGTTATTCCACCCTAACGGGCTGGAAATCCCTGAGAGCAGGTCATGTTTCCAGCCCCTCAGTGCTGTCTGCAGCTCTGACAGGTTCCACGCTTCCTTAGAAAACTAGGAGTGTCCGTGGGTGTGTTTAAATATGTACACACACTCAATTCCGCCTTCTCCTCCCACTGAAGAGGAAGAAGGAGCCTGTGTAAATAATCCCAGATAGTGGATAAATTAGACATATGTCTATTAACTATTGTGATTTTTAAAAGAAATTATATATAGTGCTAGGTGATGAAGAGATGCTTGTGGAATTGAATTGATCTTCTTAATTTTGATGTTATTAAGGATAATATTAAGTTAACTACATGCTTGTTGAATGAATGACTCTCACTGGAGAGAACTGGGCCAGGCAGGAAGCCAGAGGCTTCTCCCCATGAGAGACGCGGTTTTCTGTGGCTAATCCCCAGGCTGGTTAAAATTCCGTGTGACTGCATCCCATACGTACACCTGCGTGTGCTTTTCTGCTGCATTTTTAAACTGAAAACTCCCAGACAGACACAGGAGGCCAAGCAAACCCCTACAACCTCACACCTCCTGTGAGAGCTTAATAAAATGTAACTTCACTTATCTATGTACTGGGCAAAGATCTGTCGCATGTGTCGGCTCTGGCCCGGCACCCCAATCTAGATCTAAGATCGCGCATTGGACTTTCCGTGCTCAGACTTCTCATGCCAGCTCTCACTCCTCTCCAGGGCTCCCCTTCCCAGGGGCTGCTCCCAGCCCCAGGAGGACCGGAGCAGCTGTGGGTTCTGCATCAGTACAGCTACCCCTAAATTCTCCACCATTTGAGGGCTCCCAGGAACTAGAGGACTCCTGCCCTCTGATTCTGCAACTTTCCTATCTTGTTCTCAAAACTGTGAAATGTCAGCAGCTCAGGAAGCAAGCAGGCAAGCTTGTACAGAAGATTCTTGCTAACAGGCAGCCCAGCCTTTTCTGAACCCAGCCCTGGAGCAGGGCTGGACCAGAGCACAGAGCGGGGGATCTTTCCGTAAATACCCACTTGACCCCGTCACAAGGACTGCCACTGGGATTACAAGGAGCAGTTCCAGAGTCACTGCCTGAGTTCAAATGCCACCCCCACCTCTTCCCAGGCAGGTGCCTTAGCTTCCTCATCCATAAAATAGGGACTGATGTACCGCTCGCCTCATGGGACTGAATGAGACAACCCATATAAAGCTTACAGCAGAACGCCCGGTACAGCCACACATGATGAGCCTGCAAGATACACTAGCTCTTGGTATTATCATTATTTTCGCACTCCCGTTTAAGCAAAAACAAAAGAAAACATCTCTTAACAGCTCTAATGACAACTGCAGAGTCAAAATAAACCTCTTAGAAGGCTATGTGTGTCCCACTTGCTTTATCCACAGTTCTGGGTAAAGAGTTGAGTCACATGGCAGACAGAATGACATCTGGTTTACACAGCTCGACCAAGCAGGGGCAACATCATGTTTTATTTAGTTAGGTTCAGACAAGAAAGAGACTGAAGGCTTACAGGATATCATGCCTAGCGTGGCCAGCATTGACATCCACTGTGAAGAAAACCTCACACACTCCAATTAAGTCAGGGGTTGGGGGAGGAGAGGGGGCCGGCCCTCGGGGGGCAGCAGATGCAAAGGACTGTGGAATCCGAGGGTCCCGCTTAGAAGGCCACAGCAGCTTCAGCAGGGACCCTGCACGTCCAGCCCGACGAGTGGTGTGGACACTAACCAGACACCCCAGCTGATCCCCACTGTTCTCCAGTGTCTCTCAGAGCAGGAAATGCGCTGCCCAGACAGGAGGGAGCAGCCCAGCTCCACAGGGTCTGCTGTGGATGGACCGTGGCTGGGGGTGGGGGGAGGGAGCGGGGTGGGGGGGTGGGTACGAGGAGGGCTGCTGGCCTGGGGCTCCTGCCACTGAGATCCTGGGGCAGGAGAAGTGGGATGGGACGTTCATCTCACTGTGAAAGGAGCCAGTGGCCAGAAAGGGCAAAGGAGAGAAGCAAGCACGTATGAGGGCCCACCACGTGCTGTACACGCACAGCCACTGTGCAAGATGGCCCCTGTGATCCCATTTTAAAGATGAAGAAGTTGAGGCTCTTGGTGGGCCAGTGAGATTATACCCAATTTCCCACACCATAGAGGTGGGTTAAATACTGGGAGGGCCTTACACTGGGATACCATGTAGCTATTTTAGAGGATAATACGTTGTTAACATTTCCCCACGTCTTTAAATATACATTGAGTGAAAAAAGCAGCACGCATGAGATGATTCCATTATTTTAACGAAATAATTATATATATCAAAGAAAAAGATAGACTAATCTTGAAAGATCTATAATAAAATTTAACAGTGGAAGAATTACCAGTGACTTGTAATATTTCTTTTTGCTTATCTGAATTTTCACATTTAAAAAAATAACCTGTATTTAATATGTATTACTTGTCAATGAAGTTTTGTTTTGTTTCCTTCTGTTTTAAAAGAAGCTGGCTCTAAAAAGCTTACTAGCCTAAGATCACACAGCTTGTGACCGGTGGAGCTGAAGTGTGAACCCATTTGTATCCAGAGCCAAGAGGAAGCCTTTTCTGTCCCACCATGGCACCCTTGCCCAGAAAGCAGCTGCTGTTGGCTCAGAGGCTGCTGCTCCGTCAAGCCGTCAGGACCGCGGGTTCTGCATTCCAGAGTAATTGTGGGGTGGCTGTGGAGCGCCTGGGAAACCCAGCTTTGTGCTAAGGAAGCACGGTCCTTGCTCAGAAATGGTTATCTGCAGCTCCTCACGGGGAAGGCTGGCTCTCCCTGAGGACTCTTCTTGAACTGCCTCTGCCCACCAGAGGGTAGAAGACGTGCCTGCCTTGATGGGAGACCTTGCAGGAGGCACCAGGGACCTGGCGGTCCCACCACAGCAGACTAGACATCGGAAGCCCACCTCTAAGTGGGTGATGTCCAAGAGACAAGGGTGACAGGACGACAACAGGCAGCGAATGTCCACACACAGCCTGATTTGGCCCCCAGTGTGCAGAAGTGCTTGTAGCGAGCAGGGGGAGGGGTGCCCAGCTCCTCCAAGCATCCCACATGAGGGCACACGCCAAGAGCTGTGATGGGCAGAACCGGCAAGGGGGTGAACTGACCTGGGTTCGAATCCCAGCTTCTCTACTTATCAACACCTTGGGGAAGGTGTGGAACTTCTGTAGGCCTCAGTGTGCTCCCCTCTAAAGGGAATAAAAATACCTCACGGGGCAGTTTATTCTAAAAGACCAATGTATGTCAGTGCCTCGCTGACACAGGTCTTCAGAACATGACCACCTACCTCGTGGAATTCCGCTTAGCAAGCAATGAGTAACTACAGCCTCCTTGTTAGATGACAGTGCCTTTTCATTTTATTCTGCCTTCAAGCAATCAAAATTCCTTATATGGGTCCCTCACTTTACCGTTTACAGAAGGCTTACATGTTATCTCGTGGAAGCCTCACACACTCTGATCCCCATTTGAGAGAGGAGGGACCCAAGGCTCCGAGCCACGATCACAAGCTAGTAAGGAGCAGAGCATGTCTCTGGGCCGCCGGCGCCCTGGCCAACACCCTTTCTTCAGCTCCTTGTTTTGGGTTCCCGTTCAGACCACGGTCTGACTCACTCTTTCCTGACACAAAACTCAACTGTCCTCTCTCCAGAGTTAGAACAAGTACTCACTGTAGGAGTCATGCTCAAGTTCCTCCTCTTCCAAGAAACAGTCTCTCAACAAACATTGCAGACGCGTTCCTAGGGAAGGCTCCTTGCTAGGCTCTGAGGAACAGCAAAGGAAGTGAATCTGGCCTCTGGCCTCTGTCGTCTGCCTTCTGCTCGGACGGGCAGCAGCAGACCCTGCCCCCTCTCATTCCCTGCCTTCTGAACCCGGGAGAGCAGAGGCTGAGCAGTCGCCTGGCCGTGCTGGGCTCTGCTATGAATTTGCTGTGGGCAGGCTCCCCTCACACCTGCCATCATATAGAACAGCTATGAAAGGGCTCCTTCGACCCATCAACCCGAGCTACTTCTCGCTGGGGCAGCCCATCCCCTCGTAGGGAGCTGAATGGTGCCCCCCCAAATTCATGTCCACCCAGAACCTCAGAATGTGACCTTATTTAGAAATAGTATCTTTGCATACATCATCAGTTAAGGATGTCGAGATGGAATCATCCTGGAGTTAGGGTGGGCGCTGAATTCACTGACTGGTGTCCTTATAAGAGGAAAGGACACAGAGAGACAACAGAGAAGAAGGCCATGTAAAGACAGACGCAGAGACTGGAGTGATGCAGCTACAAGCCAAGGAACGCCAAGGATTGCCAGGAGCCAAGAGATGCTGGAAGCGGCAAGGAAGGATTTTCCCTGGAGCCTTCAGAGGGAGCGGGGCCCTGCTGACACCTTGATTTCAGACTTCCAGCCTCCAGAACAGTGAGAGAATAAATTTCTGTTGTTTTGAGCCATGCTGTTGGTGGGAATGTTTTACAGCGGCCCTAGGAAACCTCCACCTCTTTCCTAAAGCTTCTTTCCAGTGAGGGGAGGTAGGGGGAGATCTGGCCCTTCCTGAGTGCTCAGCCTGCCTCACGCTGTCACCTTGCCGTAGGCCCTGAGTCAGATGAAGCCAGAGCTGTCCTCCATCTAAAGCTTAAGCTTGGAGCGTGCGTACTCGCACACGCACACACCCCCCCCCACACCCCACTTTCAACTTCTAAGAATAACGTGCTGCCAATAAAGGGCTCCAACTCCATCTCGGAATTGGCTGACTCCCGGGGGAAGTTTCCTTGTGGTTTGGGCTGAGATTTCTTTATTCTCTGGCACTGCTAAGTGGCAGTGTGCACCATCTCTGCCCAGGTACCGGTGCTACCCTGAGGGCACTGCAGCTGAGGGGCCCCTGGCCTGGCGGAGCCTCAGAGGGACCGAGCAAGCGCTCTCCCACCCGCTCTGGGCTCACCGATGCGGCTGGACCTGGAGCCTTGGCTCCCCCGTGGCTTTCAACACTCAAGAGTATTTTTATTAAAGGCCTCCCGAGTGTTAATAAAATGTAAAACTGCTCCCCCAGCACACGTCTCCCCGTGTCCCCTGCCTGTGGGGGAGAGCTGCTAACAATGACCTTCTCACTTTCAGCGGCCACCTCCAGCGCTGGCAGATGGCACCAGGAGTGGGAGCCACAGGAGTCTGGGAGCATGTTCTCATCCTGGCTTTGTCACCAATTTTCTTGAAAATTCACCACCCCTCTCCTGCTAAAGGAGGGGCGGGCAGGGCAGATGGTCTGTTACGTCCTTTCCAGTGCTGACATTCCAAGATGACGGCCTTCCTTCTATACCAGAGAGAAGCACGTGTGTTTGTCGCCATGCTCGTTGGTCCTTCCTCCATCCTACGTGCATCGGCAGCACTGCGCCCCCGTGCTGCAGAGATGCTGGGAGTGGTGAGGACGACAGGCCCCGGTCAGTGAGGCAAGCACAAGGACAGCAGGAAAGCAGAGCGGAGAAGGAACACCAGTGTGGGCGGCGGCCGGAGGAGGTGAAGCCGAGGAGTCTGAGGACGAGCCGGATGGCCAGGCAGGAAAGGCAGAGGCAGAGCCAGGCAACAAGGAGGTCTGAGAAGATGCTGAGTCGGGGTTGCAGGGGACAGTGGTTGGTGGTGCAGGGGAGGTGGTCAGCTTGGGGCCAGATGGTGAAGGGAGTTTGCCGTCTCTCCTGGAGGCCGCAGGGAGCTGGGGCTGCACAGGCAGAGGGGGGCGGTGCTCCGATCTGGCTTTCCTTAGGAACCGTCATCTGGACCCACAGTGTAGGGTGTCCTGGGGCCTCCAGAACCACCACCTTGCATTTTCAGCCGGCTCAGAGAAGGCTGCCAGCAGGTTTCCCATCGTCAGTTGGAGCGAGAAATGTTGGGGGCTGGTCTCCTCTCTCTGCTGCCCTGGGGTGATAACCAGCAATATCAGGAATACAGTTTCAAGGTGGACCCAGAGCTCTGCAACCGTGTGATCTTCCCGCTTCATAATCCTGAGCACAGACCTCAGGCTCAAGACTCCTAGGCGGAGAGCTCTGCTGCTTACCAGCTGCTTTGTCTTGGATCTGTTCCTTGACCTCTCTCAGACTCAGTATCTTCACCTCTAAAATGGGCCCATTACTGACTGCGACGAGAGGCGTTTCACATGTTAGGAAACGAGTTGGTAACTGTAAAAATATCTAGCACAGTGCCTGGCTTAATCCAAACGCTCCATACATGTGAGCTTCCCCTCCTTATGTCACAAATTTGGGGTAGAAACTGAGATAAACTGTTGTTGGAGCCCAGGCAGGAGGTGGGGAGGAGGCCCCACAGAGGAGCAGCTGGGCCGGTGGGTGGATGGTAGGCGGTGGGTGGTATGATGGGAATGTTCGGGGTTTTGTCAGTTTGTCTACACAACCACTCAATTTTCCTGCAGCCAGAAGCAGGAACGCTCATGCCGGCAAACCGGTGTCGGCTTGGGCAACAGCCTGACGTCAGCGGAATTGGCCAGGCTGCCGGAGCCTTGGCAGCTGAGCGCCGAGCACAGCAGCCTCATCAACACAGTGTTGAAAGTACTCCCAAGACTCCGGTGTTTCTTAGCAACTGCCCTATTTGGGGGAACACTGAGTGCCACAGGGAAGCTGGCTTGGAAACATGTGCAAGACAAGCAGCACCCCCAATCAACACGCAGTGTGCCCCCTGCAGCCCGGCTCCTTCATGCCAGCTGCCATCTCCCAGGGCAATGTGACCAGACTGGAAGACCTCCAGGAGGCAATCAGCTACCCTACAGGTCTCTAGGCAGCTTCCAGAACCAAAAGCTTGCAGAGAGGCCCCGGTTATCCTTTCGGCCCCCAGGCAAAGCCCAGTTACCATCTGTTATTCTTCAAACCATCTGAGCAGCTGACAGGCCACAAAGGAAAAAAAGAGACACTAACAAAACACGCCAGGCCCTTAACACTCAGACCCAGGGCTGGGCACAGAGGGCATCTTTGATACACAAAACACCCCCAAAAGGAGTCCAGGATACACAGGTCTTCTGTGGAAGTCTGCAACCAACCAAGGTGTTCTAGAAAGTTCCAGGTTACAAATGCTTGCTGGACTTTTGTTCTTTCTACACTTGGACAGAGGACACCTCATTTTACCTCCGCAAAATTTATTTTGGAGAATTAAAGAATTCCACCAGGGCCAGGCTTCTTGGCACAGGCAGTCGATCTCAGATATGTATTATTAATACGAACATTTTCCTGTCGTGATTGCACACCCAATTTAAAATGAATTATCCAATTAAATTAAGAAGGTGATGCATTCAACTTCCAGGAATATATTGCCAATGACTCTGTCTTGCCTGTCTCCCCTAAACCCCTTCCAATTAAGTAAAGACTGTTCAGTACATTGTGAGGATAAGCTGGGATGTTGCTGTGGAGACGGGAGGATTTTTCATCATATCACCCTTTCAATCTCCTGATGAGAAGGGAGCTGGCAGAGCATTCAGCCTCCCCCCAGGATGAATGCTCACCGCCAACAACAACAAGGACAAAAGCTCTGCTGGATGGAAAAGGATGAGGGATTGTGTAAGCTTCCACATCTCCTTCTGCAGCAACCCAGTCTATGGCTTCGGCTTCCCATGAGCAGAAGACAGTTGCCCTGTGTATGCAAGTGGCAGACTCCACCATCTTCCTCCTCCCCGTCCCCCACCCGGGCAGTTCTAGAGAGGGGCATGCAGGCCCTGATCTGAGGCAGTGACAGCGCTAACTCAGCCAGCAGAGAGAAATCGATGGGTGGTAACTGGCCAAAAATATCACAGCTGTGGTGTCAGACTGTGACACGGTCAACGCCAGGAAGAGTAAGAAGAGACAAAGATTTCACTTCTCAAATGCAAATCTGATCCTGGCACTCTCTACCTTACACTCCTTCATGAGCTCTCCGTTGCCCTCACATTAAAGTTCCAACTCTTAGGCATGATACACCCCATGTTCCATTCCTCCCTCACTCTTCCAACCTCATCTCTCCCCCATTCCCTAAATAAATACTCCGTGCTTGAAAAAGTCAAACTCTTTCACATCTCCCTGCGTTGGCACATGCTGTTCCCTTTCCTAGTACACCCTTTCCCTGTTTTCAGCTTGGTAAACTCCTTCTCACTCCTCTGGACCCAGGTCAGGTGCCCTGAGCTCTGGTGGCCTTCTCTCCACCTTTCCTTCCCTCCCTCTCTTTCCTGGGAGATACTGGTAGCATGGCCAAGCTAGCACTTTACACAACATGCTCTATTCCAGTTGGTTTGCATGTCTGTCTCCCCGACCAGCTGCTGAGCCACTCAAGGGGACGGAGTATGTTTTCAAAGGAATGGCTGAACGACAGGAGAAAAGGCAGAGGTGAAGAACCGGGCATGTCCTCTGGAGATGGATGTATACCTGAACCCCACCCAGAACTTACTCAAGACATGAATATATGCTGTCAATCCCAGCCATTCCTCAAGCCCTTCAGACTTGGGCCCATGTGTGGGCAGATCCTGAGGCCAGTTACAGGCACGCTCTGGGCACAGACCCCTCGCTTCTCCACCCTAAGATGAAAGACTTAAAACCAAGTCTGTCTGACATTAAAGAGTGAAAAACAGTTGTTAAACTTGCTAATAAATAAAATCCCTGAAAGAGATCTTTATTATTACATCAGGTTATAAAGAACCTTCTGGAAGTCTCAGTTTAAATCTAAGGGAAAAAAAGAAACCCTACCCCAAAATTCAAACCATCAGGACTATAATGAACAAACCCACCTCCACAGGCTTACAGCGAGACTGAGGAGAACGGGCTGTTTGGTGGGGGGTGACTGTGGAGCGCCCAGGCAGGAGCCAGGTCTCTGTCAGCTCCGGTTTGTGCCCTCACGGGCCCAAACACAGGCATCCTCCCACTGCCTGCACATTTCCAAGCGGAACAGGGGCTTCAGTCCAAGCCTGGGGAATAAAACGTGCCCCACCCTGGACTGGGCATCTGTCCTTTCTTGGGATTCTGACTGAGTTTGCCCAGCAGCCTTCTCCAAAGCTGTAAGCGGGGAAGCAGGTCGTTGGCAGTGCTGGGTCGCAAAACCCAGACCCTCCAGCCTTCCCTCAGGTGTTTGAAATGGGGATGCACAGAAACGCAGGTGGAGTAGGGAACCTCAGCCATTGCTAATCCAGCATCGGAGGCATCAGGGTGGCTTTTCTTCCCATCTAAGTCATTCATTAAAATCGTCTGCTCTTCCGGCACAGGGAACTGCTGAATTCCCAAAGACTCTGAATCCCTCCAAGGCAGGTCTCCTCTTCCTCACCTTTGCTCCCACCTTGGGGACCCAGTGCAGTGCCTGGCACATGGTGGCCACACCCTGGCATGCCTGTCATACAATCAGGTTTCATACCTGCTGTTGAAGCCAGTTGCCATGCATGTCACCGGGAACAGTTTTCCTTTAGGATTTGTTGGAATCAAACCATCACCTCCAAGGCTCTCCCTTTGTAATTTTGAAAATTATAAATGAAAATTCAAAATTCCACACGAAAGACCAGCACTGTCTGAAATACGTGTCCGTGTTATGGGTGGAAGTATGACACCCATAAGGAATGTTGAAGTCCTAACCCCCAGCACCTGTGAACGTGACCTTATTTGGGAGCAGGGTCTTTTCAGATATAACCTATTTAAGATAGGGTCATTAAGATGGTCCCCAATCCAATAGACCTGGTGACCTAATAACAGGGAAACTTGGACACAGACACACAGGGAGAACACTGGGTGATGACAGAGGCAGAGGCTAGAGTGATGCAGCCATAAGCCAAGAACACCAAGGATTGATGGCTACCACCAGAAGATAGGAAGAGGCCAGGAAGAAATCTACCCAGACTCTCAGAGGGAGCCTGGCCCCGCTGATACTGGATTTCAAACTTCTGGCCTCCTGAACTGTGAGAATAACTGCCTGCTGTTCGAAGCCACCCACTTTGTGGTTATCTGTTCCAACAGCCCTAGGAAACTACTACAGTACCAGAAGCAAAAGACAGTGCCTTTTTGGTTAAGTTTAGCATTTAATGTCCAATTTTTATATTAGTGATTGGTGTTTGGGGAGCATCCGCTTTCTTATGTTAGCCATTTGCTCATTCATTTCGCATTTACTGAGCAACTAATGTGTGTCCGATCCTGTGCAAGGTACCAGAGCAACAAAAGGTGGGGGGTGGGGGTGGGGGGCAGGAGCCAGGAGACCACGGGGAAGACAATTTTATGAGGAAGCCAGCTAGATGAAATGGGGCCTGGGAAAGGAAGAGGCTGGCTCCAGCCGGGGATGCACAGAGAAGTGTGTGCTTTGATTCAGAGGGGCAAGGAAGAGGCATTTAAATATTAAAGCATCTTAGTAGTTCAACTTTCAGAACAGTCTAAATAAAGAAAAATACGGAACACGGTAAAGAAATTGCAGTTGTCCTCCTTTAGTCCTTAGACAGCATGACAATGTGCTCCTGAGAGCTCAGAGGTGAAAAGAGCTGTTCCGCCTCTGCGTGGGCTTGTGCAGGAAGGCAGCACAAACGGCCTAATTTCCTCCTTTGCACCTGTCTGAACACTTTTAATTAGCGATAATGAAAATATCATCTGTGTTACTACTCTGGCTAATACTCTGTAGCACCTAAGGTGTTTGGGGGCACTGTTCTCAGTACTGATCATGGGTTAATTCAACCAATCCCCACCACAACCCCACGGTGTGGACTCTGCTATTGTACCCATTTTACAGAAAAGGAATGTGAGACCCAGAGAGATTAGGCAAAGCACCCACAGTCACAGAGCTGGATTCAAGCCTGGACGATTCACCCTGCGGTTCACGCTATTAACCACCTCACTATAATAATGGGGTGATTCAGCGGGGGGGGGGGCATTTTTGGAGGAACAGTGATTCAAGTGCCTCAGCCCCAAGCTGACACCATTAGCCTGTACGTTCCTCTCCTCTGACGCCTTCTGCAAAGTTTTATACACATTTTCCACTTTTTTTTCTCTGCCCATTTCCAAGATTCTGGAATGAGCTAAAAATATAACATATAACTTATAAAAATAATGGTATTCTCATGCTTGTCCAATCTGGCAGGAAAACTTCCCTATTAGGACAAACCAAGGGATGTGTGGTTTCAGCCAAGAGTGAAGAGATGAAAGCTAGTAAGGGACAGAAAAGACAACAGGAAAGAAGAACACAGCTGTCCAGGTGGGGAGGCACCTAATTTATGCCCCCCAGGCAGAGCAGGCTCTGGGTAAGTATCAGTGGGCTTACCCTGATACTTTCATGTTCAACTTGAGCAATGGTTCACTTTATACATCTGATCACATAGTAACACTGGCCAAAGTGAAAGAAGCGTTCATCGTAAAACGTAAAACATGGTATAATTTTTGTAACCTTCTTTTGCCACGTCTCTTCCTCTTCCTCCCTGTCTCTCCCTCCCCTCCCCATCCCCCTCTTGCCCTCCAACTCCTCTGTCTTCTGCTTCATCCTCATCTCCCCTCTTCTTTTCACTTAAAATTACATTAGGAGTCTAACGGTCACTCTTACTCACCACTTGAGGACATTTCATGAGAAAGATTCAAATGGCCGTGTGTACATGCACGTGTACTGTGTATACACACATGTATAATGTCTAAGCACATACATGTATTGTGTGGACGTGCATGGGTGTGATGGACACAAGTCAAAGGACGTACGTAGGGCATCTTCTGGTGGCGAAGCCTGCAGGAGACACTGGACAAGAGCTGCTCCTGCCCTGTTAGTGCCAGCTGGCTCGTCAAGGTGACATGGCCAGACCTCAAGCTCAGCCTCAGCAAGAGAGGGAAAGGACAACAACCACAGCGAGCAGGCCACACTGGCCACTCGCACCTTTGGCCTTGGGCTCAACCTGACACCCAGCATACACCAGATTTTTTAGTACTGAAGCACTTGATAATAAACAAAAATTTCTAAGGTTGCAATCCCTTTGTGCTGGCTGAATGCCTACCTGGAACTCAAGCGTTCAGCTGCCTGATTGCCTACCTGGAACTCAGGTGTTCAGAGGCAAAGGAAACGAACAGCCCAGAAGGGAGGGTGTGTGCCTTTGGGCCAGGAACTAGGCAGCCTGGCTCTGTGGCTTCCTGGCTGCAAGAGCTGGGCAGGTTTTTCAACAAAGCGCCCACGTCCTCATCTGACAAAGGAGGAGGGGCCAGCAGGACTGTCTCATGGGGCTGTTGTGGTTTAAAGGAGGGTAGGAAGTGTTCGGCAGACCCAGAAAGTTCCAAACGTGCTGGGTGACTGCAGGCTCTGAAACTCTTTCCCTAGAGATTTGAAAAATCCGCTCACAGGGGACCAGGTGTGGTCTGAGCAGCGATGGCTTTGCCAGTCTTTTGAGGAGTGTGTCCAGCCCACAACCTCCCTTTGGGCTGAGGACACACAGTCAACTCCAACACCCAGGCCCCATGAAGAGGGAAAACCAAGTCACAGACACGGAGGCAGGACTCTTTTTCTCTGATACCTTGATTTAAAACAATGAAATTTTTTTCTTTTTGTCTCAAAGCCATGCTTTTAGGTACCCTGCCAGCAGGCAAGATGACTGTTTTCCTTCAGAGGGCTCCAATTCCCATTGTGTAACTTACAACCTGGGGAAAACGCAAAACAATAAACCATCTGCGAGGCAGCATCAGACAGTGCAATTTGCAAGAAGTGCTTTTACATCTTCGCAGCACTCTGCATTAAGCCAGGATTAATTAATTGCTACATTAAAGGAAAGCACCTTTAACATTTCAATGACATAATCATACACAATTACGATCATATAAAGGAACACTTTATAATTAATGATGCCACCACTTCCTGAAATGTGTAATCCTTCTGTCTCGAATTCCAAAGAGGTTGGCAGAAGGAAGGCACTTAAATACAGATCAGGAACTAATATTTAAATCAGTGTTTAATTCACCTTTCAATATGAGCAGTAAAACCAGAACAGAAGCTTACCCTCATTAGGACTATAAGTTTTTATGTCTATGAGGCTAAAGATTCAGCAACAACAGATCCACACAGAAATGGTCAATAATCACAGGCCTGAAACAATTACCCCTAAATGGCAATAATTTTGCCCTAGGAGGCACAGGAACTGCTTTTCCAGAAATGCATTAAAATTCATCCCACTGTCCTGGCTTTGGCAACTATGCTGTGTTACCACTTCACAAAGCCCTCTGACTCATCTCTGCGACTTAAAAAGGAAAACGGTTTTTTTTTTTTAATTAGGGAAGTTTCCCACAGAGTAGGAAACCCCAGGTACCAGGCATTGTTCTTAGTGCTTAACAGGTAACAGCTCGTTTCGTCTTCCCAACACCCCCAAGATGATACCATCGTGAGCCCCATTTGAGAAACGAGGACACTGAGGCACTCAATCGTCACATAACTTACCCAAGCTACCACTCCCCAGGGAAGGCCCGTTTGAGGGAACTACAAACCAGATGGGATCAAAAGACTTTCTAGATTTTCACATTCCTTCTGTCACTCAAGCAACTAACCACGAGGCAAGCCCCAGAACCTCCCTACAGCTAATTTCTGTGGTTGGCAAAGTTCTGCAGCAACTACAGAGGAAAAGGCAGAGGGAAGAAAACTGGACCCAGAGTAACACCCAAAGGGCTTCCAGGAAACAACAAAAAAAACCTCTCTGCATAAACAGCCTCTATTGGATTTTCGAATTCGCTTCACGGTAACACTGTGACCTGCTGTCCGAACGAACTGTGCAGGTGGTGCTCCACTGGCCCCAACGGCTGCCTGGAAGGCAGGCAGGGGTTTACCTTGTCGTAATAGTATCGCAGGGCTCTGCTCAGCTTATCGTAGTTCATGTTCGTTTTGTTTTTTCGGAGTCCCCACAGTTTGGCCACTTCTTCTGCTTTGAGGAGCTTGAATTCACCATCGTTGGACGTCCAGCAGATCAGGTGCTCATGTTTCTGGTCCAGCAGCAACTGTAACAGGAACTGCCACAGGGTGATTGCACTCTCCATGCCTGGGGAGGAAGGGGGCCAGGGCAGAGCCGTCAGTGCAGATGGCAACGCAGCAGGAGGGCCTTCGGGAGGAGGGCCTCAGCTCCCCTCCGGCCTCCCCCCGACCAGTGCACCTAATCAAGCTGCTTTCCCGTCCACCTCCGCAGCCCCCTCTGAATCAGGTGCCTTCTGGCTGCATTTTTGTAAACGGCCACGATTCGGAAATACAGGGAAGCCCTGGAATCCTCGTATGGGCCACACACATCCCTGCAGGTGACAGGATTGTATGGGGACTAACGTGAAAAAATGACGAAGAAAACATAGAATTAGTCCCCATTCAAACGATTCCACACAGCACACTACATCTGTTTCTGCCCATCCTACAACTCCTCTATGGTCAGTCTCTAGTCCATTATCTATTGTGAAAAGCAGGACCCCACAATAAGCGCAGGGCAGTTTCCCAACCTCATACATTTGAGGATTGTCATGGCAATGGGTCCTGATTCTAAAAATATTAGTAATAATAATCATAATTTGTTTGTCTTATCAATATTCGTTAAATTCAGAAAGAAGAGGTGGTTGGGCTGGCCTCAAAAGTGCAATGCAGATCAATGTCATCACTGCATACGTGAAGCACCCAGGGTTTTGATCTGGGCAGGATGGGGGTGAGACTCCAGTGCCGGGCTGAGGGGGCCAGGGACCAGAGGATGGAGGACTGCCTTCTGGAACAGAGAGAAGCTTCAGAGCCAAGCTGTGAGGCGGGGACAAGGCCAGAGAGAACTAGGATCTTCCCCTGAGATAGCAAGGAGGAGACGCTGAAGTCCCAGGGGGCAGCCAGGGGTGACGGGAACAAGGGGGCAGTGAGAAAGATGCTGGACTCCGGGAGACCCAGAAGCCAGAATAAGTCCCTTGGGAGAGTTATTTGTACCAATCTTTTTATCAACTCCACAACTCCTCTCATGCATTCCTCTTAAAGGGGCAGCTTTCAGACTGACAAATTACTTTTCTCGCTTTCCACACGGGAATAGATGTGAAAATACCTAGCCATGCAGCAAATATTCATTTCCTTATTTCCTTTCACATGTTTAGCCAAAAGAACACATTTTATTGTTTCTCTGAGCAATGTGGGCTTCTCAGTTAAAGGAAAGCAGATTAGGAATGTTGTCCAAATACCCACAGGGCATTTTATTTATGGCTCTTTAAAGGAGATATTCTTTAGAGAAATCAATCTTCCCCACAATGGCCACTCAATCTGCAAGAGAGTAAATCATTCCACTGTTGGATCAAAACCGCCTTCGCATCTCGTGAGTCTTGTAAACACAACTGCTGTGATACGCAGCAGCGTGCCGGCGCCAACTGCTAATACGAACCACCCTTCCGATTACTGGAGGATGAGCCACAAGCTTTCTTCTCACATTGGCACTAAGAATTGCTAACAGTTGTCTCAAATTCTTTGGTGTTTTCTTGGCCAAATACTTCAGAGTAACCTTTAAAATATCTTTGAAACTTTAAGTGGATGTGCAGAGGAACCTGCTCCAAAGGGCAGCCAGCTGCCAGTGGGTTTGGAGGTCTGGATGGAAGGCACTGCTGGGCCCGTGGCGCGCCGGCCAGGTAGGAAAGTGGTCAGCCACCTGCACCTCCCCCACCTCTAACTGACACAAACCATCATGTCAAACATCTCTGTGTATTTTACAGTTAGTGCTTCTACCAACCAGGACTCCTCGGAGCTTCCTGTGCTTCCCGGAATCCCTTTCCATGCCGTTCCAACCCCATCTAGCAGAGCCATGTTCTCCAGGCAGAACTTATGAGGACCCATGTGGCAGACTGGATTAATGCTCTCAATCCTTCGGTACCTCCCTCGCTCAAGTGATCGCACAGTAGTGCACTAGAGGGGAGGGAGTATTATTTTCCCCTCCCCTGTGAAATGTGGACTTGGCCGTGTGATTTGATTTGGCCGATGGAATGCTGAGGAGAAGGGACAACGTGCCAACTCTAAGCCAAGGTCTAAGAGGCTTCACACGTTTGTACTTTCTCTCTCGTGTTCCTCTTACTGCTGTGAAGGGGCTGCCCCAAAATGAGCCAAGCTGAGTTCAACCCAAAGCCTGGAGGCAAGTCCTACAACCCACAGTCTGAAGCAGCATCCGGAAGCCAACCCGTGAGAAAAATAAATCCTGCTGTGAGCCAGTGACTGTAGGGGCAGTTTGTTATGCAGCATCGTTACAGCACAAGTTGACTATTTCAATACCCAATGTTTTTGCTTAAAAAAATTCTCTCTTTCTGGGATGCCAATATCCTTACACTATAGAACCTGCATTCACAACCCTGAGGTGTGTCTGGACACAGAAAAGTACACTATGAGATGTAGGAGGATTGGCTGATCATGTCTTTACTCAGAGGACTGCAAGCACGCCACGTGATGACCACGGGTGCTGTGGCCATGGCCTAACACAGGGTAGATGACGGAAAGGGGGAAAGAAAAGGGAGACGTAAAGGATTAGAAATAGACAAGGCAGAGGAGCAAATGGTGGGGATGGAGACCCCCGGATCAGGGGCCTCCTAGACTTCTGGAGGAGAGGAACGGGGCCAAGGGAAGGCACAGAGCTGTGAACTGGGACTCACAGAGTCGCCCCCAACAAACTCTCAGACTCCAGCAGAGTGTGAGTGGCCACTGGGTGGGCTGTGGAACATTCCCTTCCTGCCCCCTCACTTCTCCCACACTGAGGCGTCACAGCCAGGCTACAGCTGAGGACTGGAGGATTACTCAGAAGGCTTAAGTGTGAGTAACACAGCTCCCCCGGAGGTGACTAAGGCATCAAGCCACTCCTGCCTAAAGCGCGTCAAACCCAGTGCTGAGCGCCTCATTCTCCTCTTCTCCACCTCTCCTCGGCCACTCCTCTATCCTGCTTGGTCCACCAGTTCCAGCGATGGTGCAGTCACACAAATCTTTACTGATGGAAATCCCAGGCACACATTACTCAGAGATGAGTTCCTCTCAAAAACATTTCTCTGTGAGCTTATAATCACACCTACAAACATCTGTCACCCCCTTCTACACTCAGCAGGAGTAATTCTGGGATACAGTGGTCCCCCAAGGGGGCTCTGGACCCTCCCACCATCTTGGCCAGAGCCATCAGTGTGATTAAAATGTGTGAGTCCATGGGGGGCCGTGAGGGGGGGAGGGAGGGGGGGTTGGTGATGAGCCACCAGAGGACATCACTGCTGTGGATCTCTCCGTTCGAGAGCACTCACTGTGTTTCATTATGATAAAGTCCCATCATTTACACAACTGTTTTCACATACAATCACGCTTCCTGTTCTTTCACACCTCTGCCAGCCACAAATTTTGCCCCATCTGGGACATTGGAAAAGGAAAAAATTCTAACACTGTGACAGGGGAGCACACCCTTCGGACAACCACCAACACTTAACATACTAGCAAATTCATCCAAATGAAATTCAAGTGGTTTTTTTTTTTTTCCTAAATTAATTCCTTCATGCCTAGAATCCTTAATGAAGTCCTATATCTTAACGTCCTGGTACAATAAAGTCCAACTTATCTGGTTGCCTTTATAACGAATGTGAGTAATTCAGACAGCATACTGTTAAATAAAAAGTTCAAGAAAGTGTTGATACTTGAGATTTATGTCTGATACATTATTATGCAAATGGAGGCCTGATTTGCGTTAAAATGTTTCATCAGCCTAACCTCATTTAACTGATTTCCCACAACTCTCGGCTTAAAATACATAGAACACATGAAAGAAATGCTATAAATCTTTTAAAAATATTCCCCAAATCGAAATTTTTGCTAATTAGAAAATGTTTCTCTTTCCCCTTTCCCTGGCCAGACCTCATTTTGAATGTATGAAATGTAATCAGTTATTCTAACGCCATTCTTTATGCAAAATCAGACTCTGCACTTTTATATTTAGGAGGATCGGCCCACTTTAAAGGCATCAGTGCTCTTACAGGAAGAGGTGCCCCCGAGCATTCGATACTTTCTGTACTCCACTGACCTCGCCTCAGTCTTGCCGCCTGCAACGGACCGTCTCTCACCATTTCTACTGGAGCCAAAAAGACAACAGTCACAGTGGCTGGCGAGACCGACTTCCAGACCTCTCCAGAGAACAAAGCTTCTTGCTATTTGCCCCAACTGCTTCTTTTCCTTTGTACTTTATAGGCCGGCCATACCTCCCCACAGTGGAGTACAGTACTTACACTATTTAAAGTCTGCCAAATTTGAATAATACGCAAACCTCCTTTTAAAGGAGCAGGGGAAAAAAATTACTAGGCCCCCAGTGTTGACAAACTATTTTCAACATTCAAATCAAATTTTTTCATTCACATTTTTATTTTTTCTCCCTTCAAGATAAACAACAAAAACGGATATAAGCTCCTCAAGGTTTATAATTCTTATATAATGAAAAGATGAAATTGACAAGTAAAATAGATTCCTCTCCCCCATTCAAATTGACAACTAATTTTACCTATGACAGACAATGTCTTGTTGAAAGGCATCCCACACTCACGAAAAGGTTAAGGCAACGACTAAGGCAACGTAGGTTCTTTTGAGTAAGATGTGTTTATATTACGAAACACTATAAAGACCCAATTTCCTCCCCACTTCTTTCAATTTTCCTTTGCTGAGGAAGATGGGCCCTCAGCTAACATCTGTGCCCATCTTCTTCCATTTTATGTGGGATGCCGCCACAGCGTGGCTGAACAAGCAGCGCTAGGTCCACACGCAACATCTGAACTGGCGAACCCCAGGCTACTGAAGCAGAGCCCATGAACTTAACCACTATGCCACCAGGCAGGCCCCTCAGTTTTTGGGTTTTTTTGAGAGTCCATTTTACACCAAGAAGCCATCCAGGTACAGTCATACGCCACTTAACATCAGGGACACGCTCTGAGAAATGTGTCATTAGGCCATTTTGTTGTTGTATGAACATCACAGAGTGCACTTACACAAACCTAGATGGTACAGCCTACTGCACACCTAGGCTACACGGTGCCAATGTTATGGCACCGCCATCATGTATGTGGTCCGCCACTGACCGCAACATCATCCAGGAACAAAAGAGATGAAGCCCTCTGTCCTCATGGGGCTTAGGTGCCAGTGGGGGGAGAAAGGACATAAACCACAAACACGACTGTTAAGTTACACAGTATGTTGGAAGAACGCTGCTATGGATACATGCACACAGGGCGGCTTAAAGGGATGGGAGCCTGGGGCGTGTGAGCAGAAGGTCATGGAAGACCTCACTGAGAAGCTGAGAGTTCCTTTGTTAAAGAATAATTTTCAAAAATGAGTAAAATCATGACTCTCATACAGATGTAAAAATGAAGACATGCTCAAGATTTTATTTCACTCATTAACCAAGGCAGGAACTAGGAAGACATTATCACAAGTTCAAAACAGAATCTCGGTAATGGAGGCATTTATAGATTAGGAATACGGAAACGAAGGCACAAATTGGAGACAAAACTGAGAGTGGGAGGGGAGTCAGCTCAACACGATAACAACAGAATTTGCATATCTATAGACAAGAATTATTTTGCTATCAGTTATCGATAATTAACAGGACTGTAAAATAGCTTCCACAAAATGAGAATCACATGGTTCACAGGGGTTTTCTCTAGCATCTAGACGAAAAACGGTTTTTCACTGAAGCACAATTATTTTCTACAGCTTGCAGCAGGTGAGAGAGAGAACCACTTCTTTGTGTCTTTTTTGGAAAGCTCCACGGTGGGTGAGAGCAGATTCTGAAACCAGACTAGCCCATCTGGCTGTGGGACTTTGGGTAAGTTACTTAACTTTTCTGTGCCTCAATATCCTCATAAGTAAAATGGGGATGATGAAGATGATAAATCTCCTTTACAGGGCTGTGGTAAGGATTATGTGAGTTACGAATAATGCACTTGAACTATGCCTGGTACAGAGTGTTATTGAAATGATTACTCTTATTTTTAAGCAACAGGGAAACCTCTTCTTAGAGCCTGTTGTGAGGTCATTACGTCTTCCCCTCGCTCAGAAGCATCGAGATCTGTGTCCACCTTGGTTCACTGTTCATTAGGCAATGAGCCCAAAACAGGCGCTGAAACCCAGGGAGATTGTTCAGCTGTTCGGTGACTGTTGTTTATAAAGTGACTTGGAACATGCTAATGTTTCTTCTTTTAGACCATCATGAAAAATGAAAGAACAAAAATTTTTAAAAATTCTCGCAGAAAACTCAGATTCCTGGGCACATATTCTCTCACCCCAGCTTAAGAAATACTCATTTAAATTGCTTGCCTGAGGCCTCCAAGCTGTGGTGACTCCAGCCAAGATGGCCCCTGGGTGCTGACACTTCCCTTGGGGCTGGTTCTGCTCCCAGCTCTCTGGTGTCCCTGGAGCAGGGGAAGGGGCTCAAGTAGATGAGAGCGGTTGGGTCCCAAAGAGAAAAGAGAAGTGTTCTAAAATGACAGCCAAGGGACACCTATGATAACAACGCTTATGACTGCTGAAGATGGAGCCCACATGGCTACATTCCCCGGGGAGGCCAGTCAGGGCAACAGATGCGGAGTAGAGAGGGCTGGAGGTAGCCCAAGAGTAAAGTCTGTCCACTAGCACAGAGGGGGAAAGACACTTAAGCGGACTCTGAGTGGTTCCTTTCCACCCTCAATCTCTGTTTTCAACTCTTTTGTTTTTAAAGAATGCAAATATCGTTGATTCATTCTTTAATCTGGAAGGAGCCTCAGAAGGATGCTGTAGATTGCTGTATTGATCACTCTCATTACCCTGGTGCCGCCCTCTGCCTACTTGAGAGCCGTCAGGCCACGTGGGACTATCACAGCATGAGCATCTTGAATTCTCTCCCTCTGGTCAAGGGTACTAGCTACCAATCTCCAGGGCACATTAACTAACTAACGCCAGGCACGCTTCCTCTGACCACTGGGGGTCTAATGAACACTCCACACAAAAGAAGTGAAAACTGCTCCCTCCCAGGGGTGGGAGACAAGACCGACACTCATGACACAGGGCGACAGCAGTAAAAGGCAGTAATCACCCTGATGCTGAATCAGCGGGCTCACACAATAAGTACACGGGCAGGACAGAGAAGGTCAAGAGGCCACCCCTGATGTCCCAAATAGAAGTAATTTACAAGCACATACGTGTGAACACATCTAGGCCAGGAGTCCTCTTAGCTCTCGTCATAGTCTGTCTCGCAGTGTGAGTCACTCATTAATTAATCTGTCTTTTCCAATTACAAGAGCCTTGTCTTTGTCTTCTCAGTACATGTTGGGTATTATTTATTAAGCCTTTACCACATACCAAGCACTTTCCCTGCATTATCTCATTTAATTCCCGCAATAGTCCTATGAGTTAAATACCATTATTGTTCCCACTTTGCAGAAGAAGAAACTAAGGTCCAATCGCGGCAGAGCAGGGGCCCCCTACAACGATCTACTCAACATGCGGCCAACATACCAGTGCAAACTGTTGGTCACCAGTCCATGATGAGATAAGTACAGATATCGAGTGTAAGTATGTAGTGACTTCTACTGCAATTTACATTGTCACTACATCAAAGTATGTGATCAGTACGCTCACCTTGTTAGTACAAGCTATGGACTAGTCAGAAACATGAAGTAGGACCACGCTAAAATGTGTGATATTCAAGGTCCGTTTTCAACTATAACCCAAAAGTGTATAAAAATCTAGAATTAATCGATTTCATTAAAAGATGATTTAAATGTAACTATAACTTTACAGGATAAATGGTTGGAAGTGGCAACTAATGAAGGATTGAAGATGAATCGTAAAATGCAGCAATACTTGCTTCATTTTAGATGAAAGTTAAAAAATTAACATCCCAGTTTTGCTGAAAGAGGTGTGAAAATACCTCTGAGAAGCTGGCTTCTCTCGAGTGTAATTAAAACAAAACACAGAAGTAGTTTATACACATCATCTCCTGCAAGTAGCATTGTTGTATTCAACCCAGATGAAATTCATTAGTCAGCAAGAAGAAACTCTTAGCTACATTAAAAGTGAAATATTGATAAATATGGTGTTTTTTAAAAGTGTGGTTATAAGCTATCCCATTACCGGGTATTCATCCAAAGAACATGAAATCAACAATACAAAGAGACTTATGCACCCCTGTGTTCATTGCAGCATTATTCACACTAGCCAAGATATGGAAGCAACCCAAGCGCCCATCAGTGGGTGAATGGACGAAGATGATGTGGTGTATATATACAATGGAATACTACTCAGCCATAAAAAAAGACAAAATCATGCCATTTGCAACAATATGGATGGACCCTGAGGGTATTACGCTAAGTGAAATACTCTAGACAGAGACAAACACTGCATGATTTCACTCGTACATGAAAGATAAACACATGGACAGAGATAACAGATTAGTGGTTACCAGAGAGGAAGGGGGTTGGGGGGTGGGCGAAGCAGTCTATACAGAAACTGATATACAATAATGTACATCTGAAATGACACAATGTTACAAACAAATATGACCTCAATAAAATAATTTAAAACATAAATAAAGTATGCTTATAGGCATATAACATGGGAATCTCTGTTTCAGTTATAACTTATTTGGTTAAAATCACTGAATGACAGAAAGTCACCAGCATTAATAGTGATCTTCTCTATTAATTGCCTTTATATGGATTTTCTATGAATATGTAGTTTTTGTAATTATTTTGTTATTTTGTAATTATTCTAATTATATTTATTGAAATGTAATTTTATGCCTAAAATAAAAAAATCGAGGCTCGTATTTTGGTATCTTTGCCTTTTCTTTTATTTTCCTAGTAATTTATTTTTCTTGTATTTCTCCAAATCATCAGTCCACAATGCGTTGGAAATTTTAAAAACTGGTCTCTTTCCATAGATGGCTGAGAGAAGCACTGTTCTCGAACACTGACGCCATGAGGACGACCTTTGCTTGCTTACTAACGCATCCTCATCTCTCAGATCAACGCCAGGTAGGCACCCAGAAAACAGTTGTCAAATAAATGAATGAATAAATAAAACAGAGGTTAGCACATGCCACAGCCTGTGCCCTTAACCACTCAGTAATACTGCCTCCCACCGAATGCAGGGAAGGTGCATTCGGCTTAGGATCAAGCTAGTTGGAGAAGGCCTTCCAGAGGAGTGAGCCTGAGCACAGCCTTAAACTAAAGGGTGGGTAAAATTTCAAAAGTTAGAGAGGAGAGAGGCAGACGTCCCCCTCACAGCAGGCAGCAGGGGAGGGGGCAGCAATGGCAAAAGCCAAAGCCAGAATCAGCACGGGGCCTGGAATGAAATGGACCTGCAACTTACCCAGAGACAACTGCCCACTTGAGCCTGAAGAACAGACGGCACCCAGTAGCTCGGGTTACTGTGCTCCTTCAAACTGCACCAAGCCTGCTGCAGCCGCTGGGCTGACGGGAGAGTTAGCTTTACCCCACGAAGCATCGATGCATCGCTTGTCACCTGGAACCTGCGCCCCCGAGGCCAACTCATAATAATGTCTCAGGGACCATCACTTTGCACAAGTCTAGGGGTCCTAGTGACTTTGTATTTCTAATTTTTGGAATTTGGGGTACAGAAGGTCCCCTCCCTCAAATTGTTTAAGCTTCAAGCCCCATAAAACCTGGACCTGCCCTCTGTGGGTGCCCCTTCTCAGGCTGTCTCCCTCCCAGAAGCTGCTTGCGTCTTCTTGGAAGCGGGCATTCTTCCTGTCTGCCACAAGGTGGCGCCAGACGTCTTAATGTGAGACGGGGCTGCACAGCATCTTTATGCAAAGCATGAGGGTTTTGCTTCCATTCTTAGAAGTCGAAATACCCACTTATTTGTTCTTCTTTCTATTGATGGCAACCTAACACTTCTCTTTGCATCTTCCTGGTTTCATTTTTAAAGTTATACTGAGGTGGGAGTTGAGGGGGGCAGAATTATCTTTGATTTTCTAAAGCTTATATATTGTGGGAACTAAAGCAATTAGCCAATAACAACAAAATTAGTCCAAAACGAGAGAGCCCAAGGAAAGGAGAAAAACTGTGTAAGGAACAAAGCAGGTGCTCAGTAAGTACACGTCTTTTTTGCTTCTTAAAAAACTTGCATGGTTAGAGAAATGAGGATGAATCTGAACACTTCGTCCCGAAAATTCTCTTAAGCTCCTCTGTGCAAAGCAGCATCTAACAAGGGTTTCTGTACCACAGTGTTATCAATGTGCAAGAGAAAGAGCAGAAGCCGTTTCGTTATATACAACAAACCCTGTACTTAAGTCAAGGAATTGGAAAACAACAATATGTCTTATTTGAGGTCTGCAGCAACTCAGCACACACTCATTTTAAGGCATTAATAAGGATAACATATGGTAACTATGCAGCCCATACCTGAAGTCGTTTTGATTTGTGTCAGGTGGAACTAAGACTATTAAAACTTATTTTCAAAAGACATTTTAATTATGGTCAACCACGGCCTTTAAAAAAACACTCATCTGTGAGGCCAAGTTGCTGTGCTCAAAGCTCTTTTTATCTATTTACAAATGCTTGTATGCTCAGTCATTCTTCGAATATCTCCAGATTGTCCATTTCTTAAAGAGCAAAGTTTAAAGAGCAGAAAAAGAGAGGGAGATTGTCCATTTCTTAAAGAGCAAAGTTTAAAGAGCAGAAAAAGAGAGGGAAAGTAGCCACTGCTCAGGCGCATTCATTTATCCTTTACAGTTAGCAAGATTTTGCAAATAACTCTTCCATCTGAGGAGGGGGAAATCGCTGACGGCCACTGTAATAACAACATACGCCATCTACTGCATGGATGATCCACCCCTCTTTCCTTCTGAAACTCTGTGTTGTCGCTGGGAATATTAAAAGCAATTCAATTGGTTTGTCGGTGACTTTTATATGGGTGAATTTCCCTTGGAAAAGTAAATGGATAGCTACATTAACGCCCCCTGGGAAAGTGTGTTCGAGCCATTCCACTTCCTCCCACATCCGTATATTCATGCCATTTCCCACCCCACCCCACCCCACCGTTGCACAACCCAGCCCTATCTTACCCCACGTTTTCAGACTAGGCCCATGGAGATGGGAAAGGGCCTGTTCTCCCTCTCGGCTGCCTCACGTGGGTACCTCTTTGATCCCTAATTTGGCAACATCGCAGAACTTCCTAATGTTCCTGGTACAGAGGTGTTTCCTGGGCTTGAAGAAGCGGTGATCAACTCACAGGGTAAATAAATAATTGGTGGTCTCAGAAGCATACACGCATTTCTCTGTATCTCAAAGAAGCAAGTCCGTTTGAAGGAGATGGTGCATGAGAAAAGCTCGGCCCAGTGCCCTGTACGTTATAAGCCTGCAACAAGGCTGACATGTCGCCTTCATATACACTGTCTATGAAGCCTTCAACAAGCCTTCTACAAATGGAGCTATTTATCGTTAGCCATCATTTCATTAGCGTCAACCAGAAATTCCAATACAGCACTTAGCAAACAACAGGCATTCAATAAAAAGGTGTGCAGTGAATCTCAATTTCTTTGGCTCTCAATTTCTTTACCCTTGAGGCAGGGACTGTAATATCTAGACTCTTCTATAATGCGCTAAAGAGCCCAGACACAGAATGATTTTATTTTTCTCTTCTCTTCCTCCAGAGAAAGATGGACTCGTCTACTTCTCCAGCATCGTCTGACCTCCTGAGCCCTGCGTCCCCCCCACACGGCTCATCAGGTAGCCACACAAACAGAGTGCGCAATCTGTAGGCTTCAACACACAGATCGCCATTTAATCTCTTCTTTGAAAACATCAGACAAAATTTTATTGGGCAGTTAAAGGAACACAAGCCTGCTAGATCAAAGCAGCCAACTGGTCACCCAGCCTTCCCAAAGTGAGGCTGCAGTTCATTATAGCCACTCGGTTAACCACATCCACCTTCCTCATATATCAACAGGCCCAGGAAACAGACTTCGAAGTCCTGGGCGTTGCAAGGAAAATCTTTTCAGGTAACCAACTGTATTAAAAAAGCAGACCACGTCTTGAAAGATGAGTAGGGCTATAAAAAGCAGAGGTCCCTACAACCTGGGACAGTCCCCCGGTCCCCCACATAGTCTTGCATAGAGGGACGGACTCTGCTGACAATGCTTTTTCTTTCAACAGATGAGTTTGTTCCTTCCTAGACATTTTTGGACTAAAACCCAAACATTCACTTTCTTTGCAAAGGTTTTTGTTGCCCGTGCTGTTTGTGTGTATCTTAATTCTGGCTGGAAGCACATCCCCCTTCAGTTCTCATACTTGGTAACATTCAGCTTCCTCTTCTTCTGCAGGTTGCAGGCAGGAAACTGGAAAATGGGCCACAGGAAACCTGGCCTCCTACATCTGTCCCACTTTGTAATTGCAGCTCTGGTTTCATTTTGCCTTGTGTGTCAGCTCTGTTTTAACCCTCAACACGACGGCAAACTCTGCTTTCTGAAAGAACACTGCTATTCTTTTTGCCCAAGAAAACCCATGGAGAACTTTTTTCTCCCTGGAGTAATTAATTCTATGAAGTCAACAGGGAAAAACTGCTAAGCAAATTCTCCTAACAGTAGTCCTTGGGATCAAAATAGTGTAGAACCAGCAAAATGATTCGTTAGATGTGATAAAGCTAGCCATAAGTGAAATTTCAAGGCTGGTGAAAATTCAGACTATTTCACAATACTGTACGCAGCAGAAGTTATTTTGGATAGATATGATTACTAGTGGTCCAAGGCTGCGTGACGAATTTTAACTTGCGAGACTTTGATAAATAACATAGAAAATGAGCTATAATCATACTTCATTATAATCTCTCTCATGATACTGTTTCAAATTATGTTTCTTAACAATAGCACCAACTACTAGGTTGAACTATGTACAATTGTTATTTTTATGGGTCAAAACCAGCCAAATACCAGCAATTTCATATAAATAACCTAAAGCATATAATCACACACAGAGAATAGATACATACATACACACACACACACACACACACACACAATATCACATCCCCAGGGCAGTATCTTCTTCCTGTGTTTGGTCTGTGGACCCTTTTGAGAATCTGAAATTCTCTAAGGAAAAAACAGATATATATTCATACAAAATACACAGGATTTCCACAGGGTTTGTAAAACGCTAAAGATAATTCATAAATCCCAAATAAAGAGCCCCGTTCTAAAGGAAATGTTAGTGATATCCTCCCCCACCAGCAATGCTGAGAATCGATGGAATTCTCAAGAATAGGGCTCATACCAAAAAAAATCCATTACTTCTTTAAGTAGGAGCTTTTCTTTTTCAACACTAACATTTCATGAGCATTCACTATGTACCAGGCATGTGCTGAGTGCTTTACGCACATTGTCTAAATTTAATACTCCATGAGGGAGTCGTGATTTAAAAAGGTGAAATAAGACGCTCATGGCCACAGGAGTCATACAGGCAAGCCGAGACTCGTATCCAGGGCATGTGGCGCCAAAGCCCAGGTCCTTAATCACCACACACATTCCCCCTAGCAGAGGCTTCATTTCTTACAGGCACACTTCACCGCCGCTAAGAGAAAAGTTTCATTTGAATTCAGAGGGCAATACAACCTTTCCACGAGGAATCAAACCGGGAAATTTCCTCTTTCATTTCTGGCCTTGCCTCATCTGAGACGCCAGTCGTTCCAGCTGGGCTCTGATTTAAGAAAGAACCTTTGAACCTATCCCACCATCATTATTTTTTAAACCAATTTCCCTTTGAAAAAGATCTAGTATATTGGTTTAGATACGTTCCAGGTTCATCCAACACGAAATAACCAAGGTTGGCTCTTGATTATGAAGACAGGACTCGAGAAGCTGTACCTTCTACAACTTAGCTCCTCCTCAGCATGAGAGATGCATCCTTCCACTTGGTGTGTGCACAAGACGGCAGAACGAGATGCAAGTCAGAAATGAATGCAGTCTGGCCTGGCCCCAGAGAGGGGCCCCAAACCTGTGCGTATCTCATGTAACAATGAAATGAATCATGAGAAACACTTCATGTGTGAACACGGATGGGCTGGGAACCCCACTGAAAAGACACGACAGCACCCGTGTTGCACCCAGCAGGGGCTCCAGATTTCTCCTTTAAAAACAAACACTTCTGGGGAAGCTCTGTTTCAGCTTCTAAGAAAGCAGTATTTGAGATTTCATGGCGGATCACAATGTGCACATGAAAAAAGCATTATTTGGATTTAAAACTTACCTAAAATCTTGCTGTCCTTAAATCTGAGCTTCAATTTATCGAGCTTCCTAATTTCCAGTGAGTATTTTTCCCCCACACTACCTTTGATTCTTATATTTCATAGGCCTTTTAGTGGAAAATCTTTTACCTATAATTTTGTACTATTAATATTAATAAAATCCAATCCTGTGCGCAAGGGGAAAAGCTGGAGGTCAGAGCATACAAATTCTCATCGCAGCCATGGCCTTAAAGAGTTTCATGGTCTCAGGCGAGGATGTCATCTTCTCTGTATTTCAACTTCTTTATCTGTAAAATAGGGACACGGCCAGCCCTGCCCCCCTCGATCCATGAGGGTTATCAAACTACAAGACTTTTTACGACTTACGAGTATTTTAAAAGTAAAAAACTAAGTTAACCTTTTGACCAACACATTGCGTAAATGATCTTTAAAATGAGAATGGAATAATGCCTTCAGCTTCAAAGAAAGCCTTAACAGATATTTTTTAAATATGTGGTTGTCTTAACACCAGAAAATGTTTATTTGCTTAGATACTTTAAGATAGTTTTACGAAAATCGAAAATAAAGGAAATCTTACATAGCACTCCCACTGGAATGAAACTGTAATCTTTCAGATAAACTTGAAAGCTTTTCTGTATGAAATAATAAGTTGGTGAAGCCAAAAGTATATACCCAATGTAGTAAGAACACTTTTGCATGATAGAAAATGATGGTGGTTTTTCCACATCCAGAAACTGAAACACTTCCTGCCAGAGCATCCTCCACACTCTTCTATTGTGTTGAAACTGTAAAATCTTTCTAAATCAGGACTTCCTCCTATTATGCTTCAGAGGCGTCTTTCTGGGAAGGGTAGATCCAAGGCAAAAGGTAGGAATTCCTGCAGTACCACCCAGTGGAAACATTAGAAAAAAAAATACAGGCAAGATAAAATGTTTAATAAAAAGAAAATTCATGTCTTAGCTCTTCTAATTAAAAATCCGGACATGCGCTTTTTCCATCGATGGCAACCAGCAATAAGCTGCGCTGAACAATACTGCCCTTCTTTCTCAGCTGTTCCTTAAAGGCCACCCACACAAATGACTGTCAGCATCACTCTGCCCTTTCTCTCTCACACATGTGCACACATACTGGGACGACACCGGGGTCGGGGAGGAAGGAGTCCCGGGTGGGGTCAGGTGTGGGCTGCGACACCATCCCTTCCTCTCACAAGGATCCCAAGGGATCCTGGGGACCAGGAAATGTGCACAGCTGTGCTCAGCATCCCCGTCCTGCTGCAGCGTCGGGCATTTCCTGACAGAAAGGTGACCATCTGTGCACCTTCCCCTGCCCCGGCCCGGCTGCACCTAGCCTGGGCCACCCCCAACATCTGCACAGCAATTTTGCCTCCCTGGTTCCACCCCACAGAGCCTTTCCTCCCCTCGTGGCTCGTATCTCCGGTTCCCCCAAAATCTCTCCCGCGTGACCACTGCTTCTGTTCCGTGGTTCTGCCAAAGCCACTGCAGGTCCCAGAGCCTCCCCATAGGTCGTTCCAATCTGTCTCTACTTCATTTACTGCCATCATCAGAACATGTCTCTTGTCACCAGTGGCTGCTTCTCACGCTTGCATGACACATCAGGCTACTTAATCTTGGGAACGGGACAGAGCAACAGGCCCCTTGACCCTCTCCTTCCAGCTTCCCTTCACAGAAAGCCTGGCAGTGGCCTGGAGAGGACGAGAACCCACAGTCTTCCCGGAGAAGCTGGGAACTCTCTCATCTTCTCATCTTCTTCTATAGAACTTAAAATAGTAAAGTACCATTTCTTCAATCTTTTCTAGATGGTTAAGTCACTAAAGAAAACTGTCCTCAACATCAGCACTCCTGGGAAACTTATCTTTCCCTCTTCCTGGAGTAAATCCACTAAAGTCATTTTACGTGTCTTTTTAAACTAGTATATAGATACAGAAAATGATACTAGTTAGCTGATCTTGACATTGTTTGGCAGTATATGATCAGTGTTAAAACTTTATAATACAGCATATTTGAACTGCTGATAATTTACAAATGGCTAATAGTATTGTAAACTTTTTTCTGCAACTTATTTGCCAAAATATGTTGGTTTCTGGAAACATCTAGATGTAGCTGGATAATATTGACATTAGCTAGTCTTTGGGTCCAACTATATATAGTATTGTTGCAAAAATAGCTATGAGTTACCGGTGTTTGTGACATCTTCTTTAGAGATTTTTGAGAAGCACAAAGAGCTGCCTTATGGGGCAGTTACCAAAGTAAGGAACTAGACTCTTCTAGGCTTCAGGATTCTGTGCTCACTTCAGCTTCACTGCTTTTCTTTGGTGTTCTTCTCAGCAAAACTCTTTCACGGTTTAGGAAATGCAAATTCTAGGCATAAGCATTTATACATAAATCTGGTGTGATAATATATGCACTTTGGAAGGGATCTATAAAAAACAGTGACTCCGTGGTCTTTAAGACATCATCACCTGCTCATGTGGTGGACATCTGTGGGGGATTTTAGCTCCATCTGAAGTCACAAAGGTAGACTATCCCTTTTATGGCTTTATTGTCTCCACATGCATATGTTTCTCTCACTTTTTTTTTAAATAGATATCAAGTCTAGCTGCACATGATGATGAGCGTTTCTTCTAAATTTAAATAACTTCTAATACAGTTCTTTTTAACATGAAGCAAAAACATAATGGCATTAAGGTAGAATGGCAAGCAAAAGGCATCTCATTTTTCACTGAATGTCTATTTGAAACCGAGCCTGACCTGTAGACAAACGACAGTGAGCAGAACACATTTAAAATATCTTGGTGCTCCTGTTAAGTATAGTTATTTCGAAGAAACCTACTGCAAAAATAGACAGTGAGTGGCTTCAAATCTAAATAATCCTCTCCCAATGCCTTATACTTGAAACCTATTTTTTATTAACCCCCAAACTTCACTGAATAAATGAACAAAATAACATTAAAATTGCCATCAAGTGGAAGACCGATGGTTCATTCATTCTTGTCAGGGTAATGTGCACACGTGTTTACTTCAAGAGGCCACCAAAAGCATCTGACAGGAGAGAATGGCTGGTGATGCCCTTAGCATCAAACATTAAATATACACCCCAAGCCTCGTCGAGGCCCTTAATTCCCATTCAGGAATCTGCCATCTACTAACCTGGCTGAGCCCTTTTTGAAATGTCACATACAACTTGTTACCCTACTTACTCTTCCAAGACCTGTTCAACGTGAATGTATTAATCGTGCAAGAAACCAGCCAGATCCTACTTGAGATGATCTTTGTCTGCCAGCTAAAGAAAATCACCCTTTCTGTATTTTAATCATCTGGTGCATGTATGATCTTCTATGTCAAGGTCTTAAAGTTCCTACTTTCCTAAAGACAAATTAGTAGGTCTCAATATTTATGTTAAAAAAACAACAACAACAAAGGACATGGCAGAGGCTGAGGGGGAACCCGCTCTTGTGGTTCAGCTCTGATTTCAAACAAAGCAGGGCAATGCTCTTATTTGAGGGCAGTGACTCTGAGCTTTTGAGAACCCCAGTATGCCTGGGTCATTTTGTTTGACTCAAGAGATCTTGTAGCAGGATTTACTTTTGTAACGAAAGCAATTCACTTTAAGAAATTTTTAAGACTCTTCAAAATGACTCAATTTATCCAAGTATCGTAAACGCATAATTGAGAAGTAGTGTTAAAGAGCCTAAAGAAGTGAATTTGGCAGTGAGGGAATGCCCAGTGGCTGGCTGAGCGATGTTTCTGCTTTTGCCTTGACTATTAAAGATGAAGCTGGCCCATCAACAGGCATTTCTGCCCTCCACCAGAGTTCAGTGCAGATGTGATGACATGTCTCTGTCTGGGGTTTAACTAGTTGCGACCCTGACTCAGGATCACCTGGAGAATTTGGAGATGTTTGTTCTAAAAAGACAAAAAGCAATGCTCTACCACCCAACACCCCCTGGTCTAAATGATCAGTATCTGGGGCTTGGAAAACAGGCAGGGACATTAGCAGAAATAACTTCCCTGCCCATGTCCATGAATTTTAGATTCCAGAGAATCTCGAAGTGCAGGGCCATACAAAAGAAGGAGGCGCTGCATCCACATAGCCTTTTAAACAAAACGAAATGGTTTGGCCCCTTCTTGGATGTTCTTAATGGGGCTTGCTGAAATTATCAGGAATCTCAGCTTTCTCCTCTCCTGAAAACTACATAAAAAATCCAAGTTCTCTCCTGAGTTCTCACAGTGAAGCAATGATTCTTTGGAGTGAAGTTTAGCACACATTCCCTCATGCTCTCATCTCTGTACAGAACGAGGGCTAGGATCCTGCATGAGAAGTGTGCCTGCATAGAGAAGGGGCAAAAACTGAGACCACATATTGTCCTACTCTCTTAGACTCCTCCATCCCTCCTGGAGCCCACATCTGTGGAGACACACCAGATACACAGGCTCCTTCCTCACTGCCGGTGCTTATCTCTTTCATTTCCAAATGAACGCCAACAACCAGGGCTCAGATTTTAGCCTCAAAAGTGAGGAAGTTACACTTCCAGGTCACTGAGCATCAACCAGAGAAGTGTTCTTCTTAACTATCAGTATCAGGATATTTTTCTAACATCTACAGCCCCTTTTCTTGCTTAATACAACATTCCAATCTTTCTGGGCCTCAGTATCATATTCTGAGGTTGATGAGAATTTAAGGTGCAGACAGTAGAGGAGAATTCCTGCAGTGACCCAGGAGCATAACCTGGAATAAATTCTGGGGCTCTTGTTTTGTTGTTATTGCCGTTTTAATCTCTCTTCTGACAATTAAGTGCAGGGAGAAAAATCGGCTTCATCAGGCATTCTAGTCAAGCAAGGTTTGACTATCAAATAAACTTAGGGTCCTTGGCAAAACCCAGCTGAAATTAACAGCAAAACTAGTCCTCTTCCACTAAATTCAGGTATTTAGTCATCCATCCTTTCATAATCACACAGGCAGAGTCTTTTATTATTTTAAAATTCCATCAGAAACATCATTCATTAATTACAAAAAGTTACAGACAAAAACTACAGCCTCAGGTTTTTGTGTAAGTGAAGGACTTTTAACTGTGAACATTATGGAACTTAGCCCAAGGGCACTGCGAAATCTTGGTCAATTGAAGTCTTGATAAAGGACTAATGATGGTTGCCGTAGAATGATTAATTTTAACATGGAAAGAACTTTACATTGAGAGTCTTTTAAACTGTACTAGTCTATGAATTCCCTAACTGTTAACCAACCATTCTCAGTATAACACTGATATCAACAATAGGGCTAAAGTTTGTCGTCTCGGATATTAATAAACTAACCTGATTTTTGTACATCTATTTTTCTTGCAAGTCTGGGAAAAAACTCTAGAAAATGATACATCCTTGATAGAGGATCTTCTTGGCTGCCTTTATGGTTTAACCAAGAGATATGACTCTTATTAATCCAAGTAATTTACTATCTAGGAAAGAGTTGGATTTATGCAAAGCAATAAAGTGCTTTATCAAGTCCAATGGCAAAATAAGGGAGGGCTATACTGACAAGTTTTCCCCCCTTCAGATTATTTTAAATTCAATGAATGGCAGGTATTGTGCAAAGCGCTGGGATAAACACAAGGATGAGAAAAACAGATCAGGCCCAGAGGGAGCTTACAGACTGATGGTGGCGACAGATGTGAAATACATCATGACACATACATGCACATGTATCCCCCACTATCCAGATCTAATGGATTCAAGGGTCTGGACAGTGACTTCAGATAACAAGGGCTATCATGCCATCAAATCTACTTGGTTCCTGAGTTTTGGATGAAGAGTATTAATGAATAATGAGGGACACTAACTCAGTCTCCAGAAATATATATATCTGAAACTGCTCAGTACCTGTGTTTGGATAGTAAGAATTCGGAGAGGGAAAATTCGAGTAATGAGGAAACGTGTAAATAAAGCCTGTGGCGAGGGCTCTGGGGCCAGGGATGGATGGCTGTGGGAGATCTAGTGTGCGGGACCGGCAAAGGCTTCCTCAGGGGAGAGATGGCTGAGCTGAGCCCTGAAGGATGCCTACAAGTTAGCAAGGCAAAGTGAAGTGAGAAAAACTGATGGGAGTAGGGGCAGATAAGGGAACTCCCGGAGAGAGAATAGCACTGGAAAGGCCCCATGGCCTGTTACACATTTGAGGAATTGAGGAAAGGCCTATGTGGCTGCCCCAAATCACGGCTTGCAGCTCACGTCAAGAATTTTGGTCTTCATCCTAGCTGAGGCCACTGGGAGATTTTAAGCAGAGGAGTGACATGGTTAGATCTGTGCATAAAGGATTGCTCTAGCTTGTGGGTGGAAAAGGGATTGGAGGGGGAGAGAGGGAATGTGGGAGTCCTCAGATAAGGCAGAGGAGGATGGAGAGCATTTTCAAAGACTATCAGAAGGAGGGAGTAGGGCCCAACCTGGTGATCAAAACCTTACTTGGGCATCCAACCCGGAGACAGTCACCCCAAGAATGAGGCAGTTGTGGGTCATTAGAAATGAGTGGCACTTGTCACAGACCTCAAAAAAAGGAGGAAAGGAGCCCAGTATCTGATACTGACCTTCCCTCGGGTGTTCCTTATTCAATAAGGGGCCAAAACGGGATTGGATGGGAAATTGAACCCCCTTTCCCACCACAAAACAGCAGCTTGTTGAAATTGCTGTATATGTCTAGAAGTGAGCTGCTTGGGGTGATAGCAAAAATTCACATTACACTTTCACAACTCTTAGAAGAATTCAAGTTCTTTACTCTCAAACAGCAGAAGAGGACTTTTGACTCGAAAGGAATTATTCCAGCCTCTCTACTTCAATCACCTTACCATCCAGCCAGGGAAACTGAGGTCCTGGAAGAGTAAGTGATATTCTCTCAACACAACTGGTTTTAAGGGAATCTACTTTTCCCCGCAGTATACATATTACTTTTGGTCAGCTTAGGTGATATTAAATAATGTCAAAGGAATTTTTCCTCTTATTGTATGTATCATGGGGAAATCCACACATTCTAATGACTTATTTTTAACCAGGCAGATTAAATAAAAATACAGTAGTATTTATCAAGGTGTAACAGGTTTAATAACCTACATGGTAAAATCAGGAAATTGTCATAATATAATTAAAAAGAACATAAGCAGGGAGTGTTTTGCGGTGATGGCAATATTCTCTATTTGGAGGTTAGGGGGTGGGGATTACATGGGTGTATACAATAACATTTAAGATTTGTGCATTTTCATGTATGTAAATTATACCTCAATTGAGAAAAAAGGGACACCAAGGGTCTTAGATTATTTTATTGCTTGGAGTAAAGGAATGCTAACCTCACCACAGAGTCTAAGAGAAGACATCAGATGAGTGTGTTTTATACTTACTCCATCACTCCCATATTCATATATGGAAAACTAGGACTTGTTCTTACATGTAGTAGCTTTAAAAATACGTATGATACTATGTGCTTTGGAACCTCTTTTTAGAGCATGTGTGTGAGTAAATTCGGTTCAGTCCAATTCAAATTAGAATACATTAGTATAACCCTCATCTTAATTTCTTTAAAAATATACAAAAAAACCGCACAGCTAAATTATAAAATAATCCCATTTAATTCTTAGAATAATAATTATTTTCCAGGAAATGTAAATTAAAACACATAAAGTAGTCAACGAGTTCATTTCTAGTGGCAACTCAAACCTAATTACAATTTATTGAAACGAGCAATTCAAAGTTTATTTTTAAACTGCTGCCATATATGTAAGTTTCCAGTAATGGATGAAAGGCCATTTTTCTTTTGGTTGTGGGTAGAAGGCACAAGGAGTCAAACTTCTGCATAGAATAGTTACTTAAGAGATTGAATGATCGACCATTTTTGAAGGCCTTTAGGATTTAACAGAAGGTTACACATACATACACCCACACACACACCCCCACATAATTCAGTTTTCTGAGACTGCACTATAAGTGGCAAAACCAGAGTTTTCATGGTCTCAGTGCCATGGTTTCAACCAAAAAGCTGGATAATCTCAATTCAAACTGGCCTTGAGCAACAGTAATCCTGAGCTGAAAATCCATTTAAAACACCAATTTCAAAGTCTGGAAACTCTACTGACAGAAAACGAAACAGTAACAAACAAGACGTGTTAACGTATGCAAGAGGTACCATCCTCCTTCCTTTTAGTTAGAGAACTTCAAGGTGTATTTTCGGTTTAACCTAGTTTCTCTTTTCTTCATCATTTAACATTCTATTTTGATGTGTAGTGCCCTGGACTTCCTGTTACTACATCTTGATACTCTACTGAAAATCATGACTCATTCTTAAATCATAGAGAAACTCATCAAAATCCCAAATTTCACAGCACTTATGAATTCAGTCTTTCAAGAGGGCAGCATTCTTAGAACATTACTTGGAGCCACAGACAAAAACACTGGACGAGTCCATGTAGAAATTATGTCAATCCACTGTTGAGTCAACACATTCATCAGATCAACAAACACAAGCTCTATGTGTGTTAATTCTGGTCTTAGAACTAGTTATTAAAATCTGTTACATGGTATGTTAAGTGAAAATAAGTTACAAAACAGAATGCATAGTGTGATTCCAATTGAAAACTTTATGTGTGTGTGCACGTATGTGTGTATGTATACACACATGCATTTTAAGAGAACGGAAAAATATACACCAAAATATTAACAAAATAGGATTATGGGAGATGTTTATTTTTTTTTCTTTGTGGTTTTCTGAATTTTCCTAAGCTAATTCACATTAATATTTTTTATAACAGAAAAACAACTAACCTTTAGAAAACACTGTTAGGCTAGAGTGATCTCAAATATGTCATAAATCAATCAACGAAGGCAAAGAGGAATTATGGATAACCAGAACATAAAAAACTCTTGCCTGAAACAGAAAAACTTGACAGAAGTGGGATTCTTCATTCAAACGACCCATGTCGCTCATGTGTATATATAGGTACAGGCTCTTGGGAAGGGGCACAAGCCAGCTGCCAGGAGCCAGAGCACAGCCAGATTAGGCAGAGAACTCATTTCTTTTAAAGTTTAATGAGGAACCCCAGGTCTGGGAAACATGGAGATGGCTGATTCGTTCCCTAGGACTAGAAAGGAGCAAAGCCATTAATTAGTAAGCAGTAACTCACCATCAGCGAAAAAAGTCTCTACTCCAGGAAGTCACATCCTTGGGTAATTTTTATTAAGTGTTTTGGGTTTGTCAATAGGTAATGTTTTGCAACCATATTGGTTTCTTGAATCAAATACATATATATAAATATAATTGGGTAGCACCAAAGAGACAAAATCCAATATCTGACAGCTAGGAAAGGAATATTTTAATTTATATGCACTGCCTGGAAGTCCTTTGAAACTGATTTCAGGAAAAGATTCAAGTTCCAAAAAGTTATTACCAATATAAATTTCAATTATGATCTCAGTGTTGCATTCACTGTGTATTAGCAGTTTTGAATTATTAAATTTTTTTAAATAAGAAAAAGAAGAGGTCTTTAATAAATGTTTAGCAAACTTCAAAATTTAAATGAGGCTGAAAAATCACCGCTGTCCTCCATCTGGGCTATTGTCCTTCTGGTCTAAAAAGCTAAATTAGTACCGAGTGAGTGAGGTTCAGAGATGGTCTAATCCAGCTCACAAAGGTACACCATCACCATGTCATCATCCACGTGTCATTCTATTGCATACCACTGACCAGAAAGGCAGAGAAAATTCATGCACACTGTGTGATATACGTGGCAGAAAAGTGCTACTGATGACTTTTAAATGTCCTGTTCATTGAGTGAAGGCATGTAAAAGAGTTATCATCATCCTCATTAATGTAAACAAGAGTTTCTCCATCTGGGCACCACCTACATTTTGGGAGGGAAAATTCTTTGGTGGGGGGGGTGCTGTCCTGTGCAGTGCTGTATGTTTAGCAGCATCCTTGACCTCTACCCACTGGATGCAAACAGCACTCCCTCTGGTTAGGACAATCAAAATGTCTCCAGATGCTCCCTGGGAGGCAAACTACTCTTGGTTGAGAACTACTGATATAAATGAAAATTAAGCATTCCAAATAAGAAGGTATTGGAATGAAGAATCCTAATCACCTCCTTTTTATTTCGAAGGAAATGTGGTCTTGAGACAACTCGACAGCCGCCATCCTTAAGGGATGCTCATGCAGAATGATGTTAGCTTTGGAAAGCTTTTTTTCTTATCTATTTATTGTAAGTTCTGTTATGCTACTCATAGCTTTCAAGGCAACAATTTATTGAGCATCTACTCTGTGCCAGGCACCACACTGGGGACATCCTGTACTCATGTCCAATGACTCACACCCTACCCTGGTGGGGCTGCTTTAGGACATGCTTTGACACCGTAAAAGAATCACCAACACCTTAAAAACCCTCAAGAAAGCAGCACGCCCTTGTCACTAAAGGAGCCCCAGAGTTGCAATCGGGTTGCTTAAAATTCTTTACCCTTTTTAGCAACTCTACACATTTCCAACATTTAAAGGTTTAAAAAGGAAAAAAAAAACAAAAAAGGTCAGAAGGCTTTGGCTATATTTACCACAGAAAGACCATCAAGGGTTTTTGCAGGCAGGATCATTACTGGAAACTCTCAAAACACTTATGGCCAGTCTTCCTAACTGTCTGACCCACGTGCCCTCCTAACACAATTTGTAATTTTATAATCCCCATAAATTGAAACTCATAACTGACCTTTCCCAAATAAATGCGTGTCACAGAGAGAGAAAGAGAGAGAGAGATCAGAGGCTATTTTGTTCGGCAATAAGGCTCCGAAATCGATTTGAGCTCATTAATAGATGCCTGGAATAGGCTTGGTTTCTTATCTCCTCCCGCTCCCCCCCCCCCCGCCCCCTCTCCGCACCCCGCCCCCCACCCCCAACAAAGACTGAAGCACAGATGGGAGAGAATGGGTGTGTTTGAGCTGCTTAGGCAATAGAAACTTCACACACACACACACACACACACACGACTGGGAAAGAAAAACCTGTTAAGTCCGAAATGCAAAATGGCCAAGGGGACTTCAAAGTTTTCAAGATGCTGCCCTGAAAAGATTCGTTGGGCGGCTGCACCTCTGAGTAAATAAAGCCGTAACTGGTCTCCCTCTCCAGCGCAGGGCTCCCCCGGCTGACAGTGGCTGCACAAAACCCCTCCTGTGCGGAGCAGCGGAAACTCCTAATGAGATTACTTGGTGTGTGTGCAGACATTACTTAGCAATGACTAAAGGGGCTCTCTTCCTGCAGCAGCCAGTGGAAAATTCAGGGAACTTTTTCCCCTGCAGCAGCAGAATCCCTTTAACCCTCTCCCCAGCCAACTCCAAAAACAACTTAGCCTCCCCCGGCCTCCCCCTCCTCCCCGGCGGCTGGGGTGCTGGGGGGAGTTAAAGACCGGCCAGGGGCTTCCTAAAGCGGGAGGGTGGGAGGGGGTCAGCGGGGGACCCCTGAAACACTACAAAGGAAACTGTAAAAGGCACAAATACATAAACCTGAGAAGGAGCAAACCACAGTTTCTTTGTGAGCTCCTCCAGTGAGTCATTTTCAAGATGCTGTCTGCTGCCAGTTTCAAAGCGGAAGCGCATGGCAATTAGTCTTGCCGTTTCCAGACAAGCCAGAAACTCTCCCGACACTCGTTTTTTTTTTCTAAAAAGCCCCTTTTGCAGTTTCTGAAATAACATTTCTTGCTTCCACCCCCACCCGCCGCCTAACTGCAACTTGTCCTTAGGATGATTCGGTTCAGAAAACATAACAAAACCGAGACCTCTGTTTTTTGGGGTTTTCTTTTCTAACCCTCCAAAATTTTAATTCCTCCGCCCGAAAAAGTTACAGTAGTATTACAGGCCAACATTCAGTTGCAAGCCGAAGAGCCCTTTCCTAAAGAGCTGGGGGCGCCAAGACCATCTTGTGCCCAATCCTTCTCCAAAACCGTGTCTAGTAGACTCCGCCAGCTTTTAAAGGCCCGGCTGGGCGTGCGCCTGGGGCGGTGACCCGGGCGGGGGTCACCTGCCGAGCGAGTGGACGCAGCCCCCAGCCCCGCGTCTTCGCACCCCACGCCCTCCGCTTCCCTCTCCACCTCGTCCTCTCCCAGAATCCGAGCATCGGTGCCCACTGCCACCCCGGGGGAGAACCAGCCCCAGCGGCAAGGTCAGCGGTGGTCCAGCCTCCAGGCACGCAGCCTGCTCCAGTCGCTCTTCCTCCCGGGGACCCCAAATCTCACCATCCCTATTCACCCCTTGCGCCCCCTCCTCTGGGCTCACAGCGCAGTCCCAGGGAGGCGGGCTCCCGGTGCACGGTCCCCGCAGCCCCCGGCCCGGCGCGCGGACGCGGCGCGGAGCTCCGGCAGGTCGGCGACGGCGCGGGCGCTGGAGCATCCCCGCTGCGCCCCCCGGCCCGGGCCCGAAGCCCACCCCGGGGCGCCCACCCGCCCCACCCCCACCAAGCCAAAGAACAGAAAGAAAGAAAGAAAAACCCACCCCCAAGGAAACTTTGCAACTGTCCGAGCAACAGGCAGAAGCCCTGCTACCTACCCAGATGTGGGGGAGCTTTCAAGATCCTTCTTCGGGGGAATTTCTAGGAGGAACCGGGCGAAAGCCCCCGACTTTCCATGCTGACAGGCGTCTGCAGACGGTCTGTTGCTCTTGTAATGAGATCCTGATTTTCCCCCCTTTTTTTTCTTTCTCTCGCTCCTCTTTTTTTTTTTTTTTTTTTCCTCTGGTGTGTGTGAGAGCAGGAAGTTGGAGCAGTCAGGCCGAGCCGGCTCACTTCCTTTACTGCATTATTCCCCAGGCGGTGTGCAGTCTGTGTAAACAGGCTTTTCCGCCCCGCGCCGCGCGCCCCGGCCGCGGCTATGCGCCGGGGCCGCCCGCCGAGGCCCGCGCATACTCCGGCCTGGGCCCCGCGCTCGCCCGCACCGCGCCGCGCGCCCCCGCGCCCGCGCGCCCCGCTTCCTGCTCGGCCACCCCAGGGGAGGAGCCTCCAGACCCTGGGCGACTCCGAGCGGCCGCAGCCCCTCCCCACCGGGGGGAGCGACGCGGCCAGAAACCCGGGGCAGCGGGACCCCCACGCGCGGGGGGCTGACCCCGGAATGCGGCGGGACCCGGGTTCCCTCTTCTCCCCCGGGGTCCCTGCGCTGGGGACCGCCCGGGACCCTGCCGTGGGCTCGTGCCCTGCCCAGTTGGCTGTGGCGGGGAGGCCCGAAATGGGGAGGCCGCTGGCCTTGCTGTTCGCTGTCAGCTGGGGTGGAAGCGTTGTGGGGCAGGGGGCATCGGGAGTGGGCTTCGGGGTTTGGTTGCTCTGGGAAAGGGCTGCTTTTCTCCTGGGTGGGGGCGTAATTGCTCAGACGAGAAGCTGTTGCATATGCAGAAAGGGAGACATGGTTTCTGTCTAAGGATGGACAAAGTTCCTGTCTGGGATGTAAAAAAAAAAAAAAAAAGCCACCGCTCAGAGTAGGGGGCCCACTTTGGGGAAAAGGACGAGAAGCCCTAAACTGGAAGCCAGGATTCTCCAGGAAGAGACCTTCCTGGCCCTTCCCTCTGGCCTACCACAGGCCCAACCTTTCCTGCCTGCTAAGGAGCTCCCGGGGGAATGAGCAGTGCCCACCGGGCTGAGGGACTGAGGCTTCCGAGGGAGGCTCTGTGGTGTCAAAACTGGTCTCCACATCCAGTATCCCTCAGCGATGGCGCACCCCGGAGAGCTCAGGCCAGGCTCTGACGGGAGAGCTTGTCCACTGCCCCGAGGCTGAGAGGAGGGAGGAAGGTCCCTTAGCCCCAGCCCTGTGCTCCAACCCAATTGCTCACCTTCCAGAACCCTCCATCTCCAGGCCTCCACTCCTTAGCAGTGCAGACCAGTTCTCAAACTTGAGCCTGCACCAGCATCACAGAGGGGCTTGTTACAACACTGGTTGCCTGGCCTCACCACCTAGTTCCTGACTCAGTAGGTCTGGGGTGGTTCTCGGCCCTGGCTGACATTAGAATCACCTGGGGAGTGTTTTGAACACTATTGATCTCTAAACACAACCCAAACCAATTAAGTCAGATTCCCTGGGGGCAGGGCGTGAGTCCTTTCCAGAGGACCACATTTAAAGAGTTACTCCACTGTTTGTTTCTTACGTTTGCAACCTTTCTGAACGATTATTTGTTTACGAATTTCTCACTAACTGTGGGCTTCTAAAGGGCAGAGTTGTGTCTTCCTCACGCTGGTACTAGCTCCCCATCCCTACGTGCCTGTCAGGCACCTGACTCGTAGGACAGTCCAGTTCGCAGCATCTGCTTCCTGGCTGGTGTGGTTAGTTCACTAAGAGCTGAGACCAGGCCCACCAGACCTCTGAGGAGGGTGGGAAATCATGAGGGGGTGCAAGGCAGGAGAGTAAAGCGGGAGGAGGAGTATGGAGAAGAGAGCTGTTCATCAATCCCTGATTTTCCACAGCTAATTTTCCACTTTACGGATTGTCGTCTTAATCCCTAATGGGCTTCTGTCGCTCAGCAAAGCTCACGCTGTGTCCCTGTGTGATCCAGCTGTCTGTGGACTAGGAGTATATAAATTTATTATATTATCATTAACACGGAGGGAAAGAAAACCACACACACAACGAAGAACACCATATTGCTTTATTTTTAGAAGTATATGCCAAAGTCAAACTGATGTATATTTTAAACCAATAGTTTGGATGCTTTTTACTGTGTTTTTTCTCGACAAATCTTTGTAGAATCCTAACATGTGAGAGAGAAAAGTTGTACATCTTTTCGTGAAGCAGTTGAATTGTTTTGAAGAGATGCTTTCTCGTCTGAGGCACTCCTGAAATATTTAAGGGCAGCACTAGCGTTTCTTAGACCAGATGAAGACCTCTGAAGTTTTTCTGGTGTATTAGATTGTCCACACCACCACTGCCAGCTCTTCCCATGAATGAGTAATTCAGAGCTGACTCTGCGCTTCCTCACAGCACAGGGAATGGCTTTTACTTTTAGGGGTCTAGCAGCTTCTGTGCTTTGCATTCTAAAGGAAAACTGCTGCCTTAGCTCGGGCTGTCCTAATACCGTGACAGAGCAGCTTAAACATCTGGCGTTTATTTCTCACAGTTCTGGAGGCTGGAAGTCCAAGATCAAGCTGCCGGGAGACTTGGCACATTGGTGAGGGTCCTCTTCCGGACTTGTAGATGGATGCCTTTTGCTGTGTCCCCACGTGGTCTTTCCTCAGTGCTCGCATGTGAGTGGAGAGAGACAGAAAGGAAGCAAGCTTTTCAGTGTTTCTTCTCAAAAGGGCACTAATCTCATCATGGGAGCTCCATCCTCCTGACTTCATCTAAACCTAATCACCTCCCAGAGGCCTCATCTATCACCATCACGTGGGGGGCTAGGGCTTCAACATGAAGTTTGAGGGGACACAAACATCCAGTCCATAATAACTCCTGTTTCTTTTCCATGCTTTCCTTCCCACTGTCAAAAGGCAGCCAAGAGGTGTGACATTGCATGATCCACACTCCTCTTTCTATGCTTTTGTTGTAAAACAGACAGGAGTTAGAATGGTGTGGGTTATGAGTAAGATTTCTTCAGGTGCCCTTTATAGCGGGTGATAGAGCCTAAGGTCATTCATTTCTCCCGGCTAAGAGGGAGTGAGTCTCTCTCAGCTTTGATAAGAACAGCTGAGATCTCACCAGAGAGGGGAGTTGCCAGTGTGAGTGTTGGAGGGTGCTTGGGGCAGGGAGGAGGAGGGTGAGCCAGCTAAACCCTGTGGATGATGCGTGGAGAAGGGCTGGGTCTCCGAGAGAAAATCAAAGCCCTGGTCCTAAAAGAAGGGGTGTATTAGTCAGCTTTTGCCAGGATAATACTATGTAACAAACAACCCCAAAACTCAGCAGCTGATGTGTCATCTCTTTCTGGGAGCTAGGCTGCTGGAACAGACACAGCTTGGGGCATGTGGTTCTCTAGGACGGCAGAAGCTCAAGAGAGGTGAGTCCTGGCACTAGCACATCTCACTTTGACTCACAGTCCACTGGGGAACGCAAGTCGTACGGCCGAGTCTCAAGTTGATGGGATAGAGAGAAGGGCAGGGAGGGAAGAGAACTTCTGAACAAATAATACAGTCTACCACAAGAGAAAACGGATGCTGGACACAAAAACAACAAATCTCGCAGGTCCCTCGAACTTAGCATTCCATGATGTATAATAGAGTGGGATGCAATGAAAGATAAAAATAATAATAATAATAGAGATGGACAAGGAAGCATAATTAGATAGGGCAGGAGAAGAAAATGAGTTTTAGAATATGCCAAACTAAAATATTCTGGAAATAGCAGAACAAATAATATTTGAACCTTATGAATTGGTGAGTTTTTGGTAGAAACTCCAAGTGGCTTGCCATCACTGCCTTGAAGACTGCCTTAATGTTGGAGGCTGTGGGGTAGAGAGTGTGAATAGACAGCCAAAGCCTGATGGGAACGCAGCCCACTCTGTGGAAAGAATACATTTGGAACCAGGAATTTGGGGATCCAGTCCCACACCCGAATTGTTCTAGCTATGTGACCTTGGCTAAGTCACTCAGCCTCTCTGAGCCTGAGTGAGCATCGATTTTTACTGATTTTTACAGCAAGTGCTAATTTTACATTAAAACAACACGTGTTAGAGACTAGGATTTTAAGACAGTCGTGAACTTAATTTGAAGGACTATTTAAAAGCATTTTATAGACTTGCAGGCAGACTCTTGCAGGAATGTGCGTTCTCCCTTTTGTGTTGTTAGAGGTCTGTCAGAGAAGACATTTGAGAAGCATTGATTTGGACCATCGTTTTTGCCCTCAGATGGGCCACCCATAGGCCAGAGGTTGGCAAACTAGAGCCCACAAGGCCTGCTGTCTGTTTCTGTATGAATTTTGAGTGCAGAAGAATTTACTTTTTCTTTTTGATTGCAGTAAAAACACATAACGTAAAATTTACCATCTTAGCCGTTTTTAAGTGTACAGTGCAGTGGTGGCGAGTATATTCACGTTGTGCATCTGATCTCTGGAACTTTTTCATCTTGCAAAACTGAAGCTCTCTACCCACTGAACACCTCCCATTCCCCCCTGATCCCAGCCCCTGGCAACCGCCATTCTACTTCCTGTTTCTATGAATTTGACTAGTCATGCGCCACTTAATGACGTCACAGTCAACGACAGACCACGTGTACAACAGTAGCCCCGCAAGATGAGCACCATGTAGCCTAGGCATGTAGTAGGCTATACCATCTAGGTTTGAGTAAGTGCACTCTGTGATGTTTGCACAATGACGAAATCCCCTAGTGATGCATTTCTCAGAACACGTCCCTGGTCATTAAGCAACGCGTGACCTTTAGATACCTCATATGAGTGGAATCATACAGTGCCTATCTTTTTGTGACTGGTTTACTTCACTTAGCAAAGTGTCCTCAAGGTTCATCCACGTTGAATCATGTGACAGGATTTCCTTCCTTTTTAAGGCTGAATAATATTACATTGTATGTATATACCACATTTTAAAAAATCTATTCATCTGCTGAGGGACATTTGGGTTGCTTCCACCTCTTGGCTTTTGTGATAATAAGGGTTTACATTTTTAAACGGTTGAAAACAAATCAAAGAAAGAATAATATTTTGTAACACGTACAAATTGCATGACATTCAAATTTCGGTGTCCATAAATAAAGTTTTATCGGGACACAGTCCCGCTCGTTCACTTACGTATTGTCTAACACTGCCTTTGCACTGCAACGGAAGAGTTGAATAGTTGTGACAGAGACCGCATTGTCTATAAAACTGAAAATATTTACTTTCTGACTCTTTACAGGAAAAGTTTGTCAACCCTTGACATAGGCCATCTGAGACAAATGAGACTCTGCCTCATTTTTCGGTTTGGTTTGAACTGAATTTTCTTTCTTGTTCCAGTAAAGCCCTTCCTCACCACAGTGAGCAAAATCCTTAGTGTCTTTAACAAACTTCATATCCGGGAACTTCATCTTCAAAGGAGAATAAGTCGGTGTGCTCGATTTAATTCCTCTCATTTGGTCTTCTGATGAAACGAGAATAGCTGGCTCCGGCTGTTCCCGCCCCTAAAACAGCCTTTTAAGCCTTTCTCTGGTCTCTGAACAGACCTGAGCCTTTGTTCCTGATGGTTCCCCGCCCCAGTTACACGTCAGTACCTGGGGTGAGCCCAGGAATCTCTGTTTCTCCAAAGCTCCACCCAGATGACCTTTCTCTTCAGGAAACCCTTATAAATGTCTTCCTCATCCTTTAGACTCAGCTCAAAGCCACCTCTTCCAGGAAGTCCTCCAGGATCCACCAGATGAAGTACATGGCCCATTTTTCCTGCACAGTGTTTGAACATTATGGCTTAGAGTTATTTATCTGACTGTCGGTCTCCCACACACCCCTTCCCTGTATCATCGCCTGCCAAAAATGTGCTGAAAATTTTTTGTTGAATCAATCAATTCACCAACAATAAAAGGAATGATAGGGGCCGGCCCAGTGGCACAGTGGTTCCCACGTTCCACTGTGGTGGCCCAGGGGTTTGCCAGTTCCGATCCTGGGTGCAGACATGGCACGTCTTGGCAAGTCATGCTGTGGTAGGCGTCCCACATATAAAGTAGAGGAAGATGGGCACGGATGTTAGCTCAGAGCCAGGCTTCCTCAGCAAAAAGAGGAGGATTGGTGGCAGTTGTTAGCTCAGGGCTAATCTTCCAAAAAAAAAAAAAAAAAGGAATGATATATATAATAAAGTTTTGTAAATGATGTTGCTGATTGAAACATGTGAACAGTCACCAGAAGGGAGAATCATTGATACCATTTGAGGGGCATTAAAACTGATTCCAAGCTTCAAATTTTTAAATTTCAAAATTGATTGAAGTCCATTCACACATTGCACCACCACACTCACCCCAAATCCACATTGTACCATCAGAAGGGAAGGGAGAGTAAAACGTAGTGTCATATGGGGCCGGCCCTGTGGCTGAGTCATTAAGTTTGCACGCCCTCCTTGGGCGGCCAGATTTTGCCGGTTCGGATCCTGGGCGTGGACCACCGCACCGCTCATCAAGCCATGCTGAGGCGGCATCCTGCATAGAGGAACTAGAAGAACCCACAACTAGAATATACAACTATGTACTGGGGGGCTTTGGCGAAGAAAAAAAAAGAGCAAGATTAGCAACAGATGTTAGCTCAGGGCCAATCTTCAAAAAAAAAAAGATGCTTTAAAGAAAAAAAATGTAGTGTCACAACTCCACAAACTGTGAGTCACTCCTGTAATTTCCAGGAAGAATACAACTGAGAAACTGTCCTGACCAGTTGCCGGTCAAAACATTTCCTCCGTAATCGAAATGTGATATGTCCAGAAAGGTACAAACGATCTTGGGCCTTTTCTCTTTCAGAGATGCCCAGAGTTCCTGTGTAATCAAGTGCTTTGGATTTGAAATGCATAGGTCAATAAAATAGTGAATTTTATCTCTTGCTTTGATCCTAGAAGGTGTCAGACAAGGCTTTGTAGGAATCTGCAGTCTTTCTTTCTCAGCAGTATGAGAGTCACAGGAAGCCCAAGAGATACCCCGTGGGCAGGATGGCATGTTGGGCATTAATGGCAAGGAGGGACAAGGACTGGTTAGGGGGTTTCAAGACCAACTCCTCAATGGTGGAAAAAGCTAAGGGATTGGAGGTTGATTATCACCTTTAAAAAATCCCTGAGACTCAAATGAGAATAGCAATTTGAGAGCAGCAAATGAAGGCCTGGGCCATGAACAGGCTTGCCAGGGAGGATGGTAGAGTAGGGTCTTCAGAGCGAGGAGAAGCTCGAAGGCACAAGGGTAACTATTCGATCCCTTCTCAAATGTCTATTTGCACGGAGTCACGGGCTTTGTTTTGGGAGGCTGGAGCCAAGGGAGACTTCTGATGCAAAAATCAGAACAATTGAAGTTGTTTCATGTGAAACTTCACGATGCTCTGAACCCAGGCACTCCTCCCACTTGGGGCCCAGCACAGAGATGGGGAGGCGGTGTTTTCTCCACAGTGGCAGGGAACCTGGTATGTCTTGTAGTCATGAGGAAGCCCCTGAACGAGGAAGCCAGCGAAGAAAGACCATGAGCAAACATGCTCCTGAGACATGGCGGGGCACCCTTATCCCTTCCACTTTCTGTCTGGAAGGATCTCCCGTAGGAAAGGGAGAGGGAAGGTCTCAGACTGGCAAGTTTAGGAGAAGCGACTGGAGCGCTTGGCTTAGCTTCCTTCTCCCTCCTCGTTTGGAGCCAGCCTGTCCCAAGAGCACACAGTCTCTGCTCTCCACGCTGGGGGATGCCTGCAGATGTCCAGTTCAGCCCAAGTAGGTAAGTTTAATCTGAGAGTGAACTGTGCGCATAGATGGAAGGGTCATCCTCCAGTTTGTCTTTTGTAAAAATAAGACCATCGTTTTGATCTCCCTCAGTCTGGCTCCTGTGTCTCTCTCAGGTGGCTCTGAAATTGGACAGGGAAGAGAGTTCACCCAGCCAGCTCATATGAGATACCACAATGGGAATTCTGAGAAACAACTGCAGAAGATTGTGTTGGGATTGGGGTGGGAGTGGGGGGCTGGGGGTGGTATTGAGCTCCCACATGAGCAGGTGGAGGTCAAACAATGTCGTAAGTGGGGCATCCGTGGTCATAGGGCCTCATGAGTACCCACAGGCCAGTGAGCTATGTATGTAATCCAAGACGGAGGAGAAGAGAAACGGCATTCTGCAGGCTGCTTTCCAGAACCAGGTACTATGATCTGGAGGTAAAGGAAGCTGGGATGATGTTGTGCTATTGAACTAGCTTTAAATTAACCAACTTCTGTAGGCCCCTGTGAGGGCTCGGAAGACAGAAGCAGATGCTGGGGTGAAATGAAGGGAGAGCTTCTTCTCCTTGGAAAGCATCAGTGAATATTCTTAAGAGGGAGTGAGATTGGATAATAGTACATTCATCCCCCTTCATCCCCACAGCAATACATATTCCATGAATAAATGCTATGGACACTCAAAGTCAAAAATAATTATTAGAAAATGTGTATAATGCCTCACAGTCTAAAAAGTACCTTAAATAGATGAACCCAATTGGTCCCCAATAGTATGAATCCTGTGTTATGTTTGATACAATTGAGAAGGAGAGATATGAAGTGATTCATGGGTTCAAGGTGACATAGTAAGTGATGGGGTTGGGACTAAAATCCAGGTTTTCTGACCAAAACCCAAATCCTTTCCACTGTTCTTTGCCATGTTACAATAGAGGACCACAAATAGTGAAGAGAAAGAACCCAGGAAGGAGAGCTAGGGAACTGCATGGGAACACAGTTTCTACACTAAAGCGTCCTATCGTCTCCCCTGTAAAACTGTAAACTGAGGATGTTGGAGCAGAGCGTCTAAGACCTGGACATGCTGTGAAGGTTCTGGATGGTTCTCAGCATTGGTTCACCTTCTATCACAGTTGTTCATGACGATTCTGCCTAGGAAGCCCGTGGTCACAGAATGCGCTCTGCCAAAGGCTGGGGCATTTTCATCTGTCACCTAGAGCAGCAAATTGAAAACTTTAACTCCAACCCACAGCGGGAAGTTAAATTTACATCCAAACCCAATATACACACTTATGGAATTAAAACAGGTTTCACAAAACAGTCTTTTTTCACTTTTATTGTTTTACATTTACTATATGTGACACATTCTGCTCTTTTCTATTCTGTTTTATTTGTTTAGAAAATGTTGGTGGCAGCCCACCAATTTGGTTTCATGACCCATGAAGGCACAGATTGGAAAGTTGAAAATTGAGGGGTGATGGTGGGACAGAAATGGGAAGACGGGATTACAGAAGCCAAGTGAGGTCAATTGGCAGAACTGGCATAAAATAAAAGGGAGAGTATTTGGCTGTGTGTGTATGAGTCAGTGTCCTTCTAAACATCCCCCCCCTCACATTGTCTACCATCTCACCAAACACATTCCTACCTCTATCATGAAGCTATCTTCCCCAAATGGAATGTTTAAAAGATACTTTTGAACACCCTAGACTTTGTTTATCACTGGCTTGATTTACCAGCTAGTCAGCCAACAAGTTTGTTGAGGAGCACTCACCGTCTATGTGGCTGAATGCTGTACTGACCATGGTGGGACAGGTGATATTTTAAGGGGGAGCACATGACAAGGTCAGGGTGTCACCAGGGGGAGGTTGATTTGCCTGGTGGTCCATGGAGAGCATCCGCTTGGTGATGGTCTGAACTTGAGTGGACAGGTTCAGGAAGTGGGCCTATATCTCTGAGTATGGCCATTTGGCCTTGGGCCTCACCACACAAACCCTCATATTAAGCTCTGACTTTATTGCCAAATGATCTTATTCATGCAGTTATGGAGACAGCCTGACAAAATTGAAAGTAAAAGGCATTCATCACATATCTTTAAACTTACATCCCATCCTCCAACCAGACTGCTTAAGGTGCACTAAGAAACAATATTTTTGTAGGTCCTTAATTATATTGTTGCTTACACAATAATATCACATTGCGTTTTATATGTTAGAAGCATCAATTAGTTCAAGGCAAACAATTAAAATATACCACGAGTTTTATAACCATCTTTTAACATTTGTTCAATTTTTAATATACCCAGAACCTCAAAAAATGGCGGTAGCCTACACCTTTCTCAACTTTGGGAGGCCCCATCCCCAGGGAAGACCAGATTCTTGGTGACACAAATTTCTTGGAACATCTGCAAGTAAATTCACTTATAATGGAGTCCTTTCTCAGTGACTGAAGTGATTGCATCTTCCATCCAGAGGACCGCCTAGGTAACAAGGAAGCCAAATTCACATTTGAGAATTTGTTGCTAGGTGATCAACAATGAAAACACCATGAGGTGAATATGTTATCATAGAGGGACCAGAAAGTGTCCATTTCCCACGTACAGTGTCCCCTACTCTACATGCTGCTGAACAGTCAAGCCAGAGATGGCCTTTCTCTTTGTGCTCTGTTAACCACATCCTGTTCTGTCCGAACATTCTTTAGAAATTACACTCTAGTCAAGTACCTGTTGCAGGAGACCTTGAGACATCTGTTTTCTTCCATCACATGTGGATTTAAATTGTTTGATTTGACTTTCTTAGAGAAAACTTACTTCCAAGCCCCAGGCAGAACCGTTCTGTAGGCTCCACACACTCCCAACATGACATAGTACAAAATAGACACTATGTCTGACCTGGAGGATTCACCAAACTGCTATGGTGGGTTAAACCAAGAAATCTGTCCTAAACAGATAAATTGGAGGCAGCGTCCTTTGGTGGAGAGAACCATAGATTCAACAGCCTAGGCTCTTGTTCCAACCCTGTCATGTGATTTTGGAAAAGACAGGAAAGACACAACGTCCTGTCTTAAAAATGAAAGGCCTGAGGTGGGGGTGGTTCAGAAAACCTCTCGTGACTGAAACCCATTCATTCATTCGTTCATCAGAGAGGTATTAGTGCCTTGTATGTCTCAAAGACTGTGCCACAACTAAACGGCAAGATGCGTAAGACATGATTTCTGCCTTCAAGGAACTTCTCATCTATAGCTTCCAGCTCTAAAATCTCATGCTTCAAAATATGATGATAATCAGAGAAATTTATTAGCACAGGGGTGGGTTGGCCATCTTAGTAAGGCCATGAGCTACGTGGGAAGGGCTCCCACAATGGAGTCAGATGGTCCTGGGTTCAAAGTCCGTTCCATGACCTTGGGCAAGTTCCTTTATCCCTTCCAGTCTCCATTTCCTCATCCATAAACAGGTGTAAGATCTACTTTGAAGTGTTGGGAGGATTAGAGCTGAAATACACAAAATACCCCCTACACAGTTAACATCCAATAAACCATCTTCCCAGTTTCACTCTTGGCCCTCAACATCCATTCTCCATCCAAGCAGCCAAATGGATCTTGTAGAAACATAAAGTGTATCACATCACTTAGAACCCTCCCACATGCCCATTCAGATCCTGACTCCCTATCTGGCCTACAAGGTCCTGTGTGACCTGGCCTCTGTCTCCCTCTCTGCTCTGTCTCTTTTTTCTCCCCTTACTGCTCCCTCTAAGAGACCACATGCCTCCCCTTGTTTTCTCAGATAAGTTTGTCCCCACTTCGGGGCCTTTGCTCTCTTCATTTCCTGAAGAGTTATTGGTTCCTCACCAATGATGGCTCAACTCAAATACCATGCTGTCAAAGAGGCCTTTCCTGGCCATACACCCCCAGTCCTGTTGCCCTATCACATTTTCCTGCTTATTTTTTATAGCACCAGCCTCCGCTTCTCTTATTTGTTCCCTTGTGGATTGTCTGTCCTACCTCCCTTAAGAATGTAAATTCCCCAGAGGTAGACTCCTTGTCTCTCTTAGTCACTGCATCCCCAAAGCTGAGGTAGTGCCTGGCATATAATAGATGCTCCATAAACATGTTTTGAATCTGTATTGTTGTTGTTCTTCTTACCATTATCATTAAGTGGTTGGAATTTATCTGAGGAAATATTCTACAGGTAATGTCTGAATCTTGAGCCAGATGAAGAAACTACTTTCATGCCTGAAACACAAAGCTGAGAAAGACGAGTGGGGAACTCAGGAATCAGAGGAAGGAGGGTGGGGGCCTTGGAGGGGACCTTTGAATGCAATACAAAGAGTTCTGGATTTGGAGCTAAGAGGTCTGAATTCTAGGCCAAATTCTACTGTAACTATCTCTGGTCCTTAACTTCTCAGGCCTTAGTTTCCTCATTTGCAGAATTTTTAGAAGATTGAACAAATTGGGCCTTAAAAGTTCCCCCAACTCTGAAATTCTGTGCCTTTAGGAGCAGGCCACTTCTGGGGAAGCTCAAATATGTGCATGAGATGCTACAGGAAAGCTGCTGAGAAGGGAGCAATGGGTGAGCCCCTCTCCATGAAGAACCACTCAGATCCTGGCACCCATCCACTCTACAGCCAGACCTACCCTCACCACATCACCTTCTGGGCAGGGCTGGTACACGGCAGCAACTCACAAGGTATTGGCTGAATGAATGAATGTCCCTGGAACCAGCAAAGAGGGGGAACTGACAACTCAGTGACTCAAAAGGAAGGACCACTGAGTCACCAAGCCACTTCCTGTCTGGCTCAGTGTCCTCTAAGCCAAGTGCTAACAGATGGAAAGGTGGCAAAGAGTTTAAGCTCTAGTGAGCCCACACACAACAGTGCTGGTATTTGAAATCCCAGTGTCCTTCAGGGTCAAGGCTAGGGGGAGGAAGGGTGGAAATGAAACAGTCACATAACCTTTGTTCCAGTTCTCTGCAGCCAACCCTAACACACAACTAAAAGATCATATGACCTGATTCCTTCTTCAAAGCAATAAAATCAGTTTCTAGAATGTCAGCTATAAAAGGGTCTGCATAAGCTATCTAGTCCTATGTAACATACCACCACTTAGCTGGTTAAAGCAACAACCATTTTATTTGCTCACAGTTCTGTGGATCAGCAGTTCTGGCTGGGCTCAGCCGAGCGGTTCCCCTGCTGGTCTTATCTGGGATGGCTCCTGTGACTGTGTTCATCTGGCAGCGTAACTGGGGTTGGATGGTCCAAGATGGCCTCATTCACATGTCTGGTGGTTGGTGCTGGCTACTGGCTGAGTTTCTTTCTCCATATGATCTTTCATCCTCAAGGATGCTAGCCTAGACTTGTACACATGGCCACAGCATCATTCCAAGAGGGGGACAGCAGAAGCTGCAAGACCTCTTAATGCTTAGACTCAAACATGGTGTCCCTTGTACTGCACTCTGTTTATCAAAACGAGTCACAGAGCTAGTCCAGATTCAAGGGGAGGGGAAAGAGATTCTACCTCTCGATAGGAGAAAAAGCAAAATTACATTGCAAAGGAGGCAAATTCGCAGAAATGGGAGAAACTGTGGCATCTTTGCAAACAATCTACTGCAGAGGCCTGGGGGCTCCTGCAGTCCGCACATTAGACAAATGAGAAGACGGAGGCACACATAGGTTAAGTGACCTGGTCAAGTCTGAAGAGTTAGCGGCACATCCAGAATGAGAACCCAGGTCTCCTGCATCTCAGTGCAATGTTTTCACACTTTCAAGGACCTCTTTCACCTGCAGCCTCTTTCTTCTTTAGCCAAACCTAGTGACAGAGCCAGTCTTTGGAGCCACCCCACTTCTCAGGCCTCTTCCTTTGGATTGACTGACAGATACAGTCACAGATTTAGGAACAGAGTACCAGGGCCGTGTTTCCAAGGCTAGCTGTAACTGCCTTAGTTCTACGAGTCTCCTTCATAGGAAAGGAGAGTCCACTTTGTCTTCTGGTCCTTTGGGAGCCTGCCAGGCTCCCAGGCCATAGCTAGATTTGACAGAAAAATCTCATTTCACTGGGTTCTGTTACAGCCATTTAATAAAACAGCACTTTGCGGTTGTAGTAGTTTTTAAGGCAATATGTCTTGACTTTAAGGCAATGTGTCTCTTGGAAGTGTAATAAACCAATCTGTTAGACACAATACAACTATCAAGAATTAGTTCAGCAGAGTACCTTCTGAAAGTGGAGGCTGGAGGAAAGAACAATAATCATCTAATATTTACTGAGCCTTAACTACTGCATCCAGGCACGGGGCTCAGCATTTACACCCATTAGCATTTAATTCTGGTAACTACCACATGACATAGGAATTATTGCTCCCCTCATTCCTAAAACTGGTCTCTCAAATGTCATTTTTGTGTCCAATTGCCAAATCCAAGGTCTTGTTTACAACCGTCAACCCCTTCAACTCTGCATAATTTGAAAATGCTGGGGCCAGCCCCGTGGCTGAGTGGTTAAGTTCGCGCGTTCTGCTTCGGTGGCCCAGGGTTTCCCCAGTTCGAATCCTAGGTGCGGACATGGCACCGCTCATTGAGCCATGCTGAGGTGGCATCCCACATGCCGCAACTAGACGGACCCACAACTGAAAATACACAACTATGTACCAGGGGGCTTTGGGAGAAAAAGGAAAAATTAAAAAAATCTTAAAAAAAAAAAAGAAAATTCTTATTTATTCATCCCTTCATTCTACTAGGTGACAAGACGTGGTGTAGGTTTAGGCAATGGAACAGTAAACAAAACACAAACATTTCTTGCCCTCATGGACCTTCCTGTCTGGTGGGACAGACGGGCATTGAGTAAGTAGCAGCCAGAGGTGGGTGTTGTGAAGAGGGAAATGGGGAAGTCCTCTGAGAGATGCCTCTCCCCTCCCTTGCCTTCTGGGAGTTGAAAGTTTCCAGATTCTAGTTCCTATTTCTCTGGTCCCTCCTTTGCTGATTCCTTTTCCTCCATATGCCCTTTAAACCATGATATTGACCAAGGTTTTATTCACACAGCTCTTTCTCTCCTCTCTCCCTGTTGGTAAAATCACCAGTCCTGCTCAGCCATCACCCCTGGCTCCACCCAGAGTCTGGATCTTGCCTTCTTCCTTCCTGGCTCCCTGTGCTTTACCTGGAAGCTCTCCCACACTCCATGGCTTCAGCACCTGCTGAGGGTTCCCGAACGTGCTCCCCAGTTCCATCACATTTCCAGCTGCCTACAGGATTTCATCATCAACATCATCAACATACCTAAAGTCACACCTTGGCCGCTCATGTCTCCTTTCTGATATTTTCAGTTCCGCCTTCATCTACCCTAGCCGCTTATTTTTTTGTTAGTGCTCTCAAGTTGGTTCTGACTCCTAGTGCCCCTATGTACAGCAGAGCAGAACCCTGCCTGGTCTGTTTGCACCATCCTCTCACCTTCTGGCGCTGTATCAGACAATGCTCTGCTGCTAATCACAGGGTTTTTGTGGCGAATTCTTTTGGAAGTGGGTGTCCGGTCCTTCTTCCTAGTTTGTCTTAATCTGACTCTGCTGGTATTTGAAATACCTAGTAGCATAGCTTTCAGCGTCACAGCAACACGCGGCCGCCACAGTATGACAACCAACAGACTGGTGGTGTGGTTCCGCGACCAGGAAACCAACCTCCGACCGAGGGAGGTGAAAACACCAAATCTTAACCACTAGACCCTCAGGGCTGGCTCTAGCCTCTTCAGGCAGCTAAAATCCATTCGCCTTCAGGGCACCGCTCACAGCCGGCATCTCCAGAAGGCCTGCTCCACCCTCCTCAGGTGGAGCCAGTCACCTCCTCCTCTGAACTGCTCTCATATTTCCCCCTGGCGACTCCCATACTTAACACCTTACAGAATAATGAGCTTTGTCTGTGTCTGTCTCCTCGGCTAGGCTGTGTGCTCCCTGAAGGCAGGGACCAGCTCTTGTTCATCTGTACATGCCCTGTGTTTTGTATAACAGTAAATGCCAAATACTATTTGTTGAACAGTCAAACTCAAGTTGGATCTAGGAAATTTTGTCAATTCCACAGTTGAAAGCAGCACTTTTTACAGAGACTACAACACTTCTCTTAACGTTTGTATCACGGTTGGCTGAGTGTGCCTGTCTCAGTCACGAGATCATGGGGAACAATCTCTTTGCAGGCAAAACCCGACATTTTATTCATATTTCATCCACCAGCACCCTCCAGTACCAATCATACAATGAAAATGTTTGTGGTCCAGAGTCTTTCCATTACCTTGGTCAAAGGTTCATTCATTAATTCATTCACATATTCACGTCCTTAAGCACTAATTGAGTGCCATATTTGTGCCAGGCATCATTCAAGGCAAAGCCCCTGACCTCAAGGAGTCTGAATTCTGGTGAAGGACACGGGCAATAAACAAGCAAATAAAGAAATAAAAAAGAAATACCAGGTTAGGATAAAATCGTCCCATTCACAACAACATGGATGGACCTTGAGGGTATTATATTAAGTGAAATAAGCCAGATAGAGAAAGATGAACTCTGTATGATTCCACTCATAGGTGGAAGTTAACATTTAGACAAAGAGAACTGATTGGTGGTTACCAGGGGAAAGGGGGGAGTCGGGGGAGGGCACAAAGGGTGAAGTGGTGCACCTACAACATGACTAACAATAATGTACAACTGAAATTTCACAAGGTTGTAAACTACCATAATCTTAATAAAAAGAAAAAAAAGAGAAATACCAGGTTGATCAGTGCTATGAAAGGGACAAACAGGGTGACCAGATAGAACGTGAGTGGGAGGGGTGCTGTTTTAGACAGAAGGCACAAGAGGTCCAGAGGAGACCCTAGGAGGGGAATAGGAAGAGCGACAGCGCTGATGCGGGAAAAAAAATGGACATATCTGAGAAGCAGAAGGAACATAATGTGCATTGGGTGGAAAGAACATGTGGAACAAGATGACACTGGAGACGTAAGCAGGGGCCAGGCCACGTGGAGTCCTGCAGACATGGATGGACTTGATTTTAGTAAAAGCAAAATGGGGAGCCATTAAAGGATTTTATGCAGAGGAGAGACACGATCTGATTTATTTTGTAAAAATAGCTGTCTACAAAGGATGTGGGGAGTGAGAGCAGAAAGACCAGTTACGAGACTGTTACAGTGGTCCAGGCACATTTACTGGGGGCTTAGAGCAGGGGCTGGCCGGCCACGGAGTGGGAGAACCTGGCTCCCATGGGCACCAGGCTCAATTCTGTCTGCTCTTCCTGCTGTTCTGAACCCTCAACCCAACCAGGACGGATGGTTCTCAGCGATGACACCGCGTGCCTGGTGCCTAGGAGACATCCACATGTGGCGGGAGAGAGGTACCCAGAGCGGGCCAGGAGCCCACATCCTCTTGTCTCTCACTGTGTCTTCTTCTTTTGGCCCTTTTCTTCTGGCTCAGCCCCACAGGAAGGAGAGCCCTGCTTCTGGGCCAGCGCTTCAGAGGTTTGGAGACACTGGCAGGGCACAGGAATGCCTGAAAGCCGAGACGGCCTCAGGATTTGGCAGGGGTGGGCAGCAGCGGTGGTGGCCTCCGCTCCTACCAGCTGCCTTAGCTGGAGATGCCCACTCGGTGTTCCTAGGCCTGCTGTCCGGATCTTGACTTATTCTCAGACTCTCTCTCAATGCTTCATTGTTGCCCTAACTGCTAAAACACAGTTTGTTAACGTTGCTGTTTCCCCCTACAAAATAGAGAAGCATTTTCAATCAATTAAACTGAGTTGAAGAGCACTTGCCAAATGTTAGGAGGCGCCAAAAGGTACCCAGTGCCACTGGTCTCGGCCCTCTTCTCCTGCAGGCAGTCACCCCTCCTTCTCATCCTCCAGTGGACGAGCCTCCTTCCTCCTGGGGACCTGGTGCTCTCCCCTGCTTTCCTAACTCCTCCTTCAAGTCCTGGCTCTAATATCACTTCCTTCTAGAGGCTGTCCCTGAGGGCCACCTGCCAGTCTGTGTTATGTGACCTGATTAAATGCATTCAAAGCACAAGGGACTTTTTCTTCATAGGACCCACGGTAATTATAGTTACATACCTACCCAGTGGGGTGGAAACATACACTCTACAGCTCAGGGTTTTTTAAATGGTAGCTTAAATTTTTTATTTTTATAACTGAGCTCATCTGCTCCCACTCCTGTCGATGACGGGTGAGGGGACCCTTAAACTTGTCAATGAAAGGTAACAGCCCCTTCTGGTTTAAAACAATCTGTTTCCCACAAATAATCAGTTAATTCAAGGTTGAAAGTTCCTATCAGACATGCTTCCTTTTTTCTCCAAGGACTTTCCCTGCTGGTCCTCCTTCCCAAGATGAGGTCTGGCTGCAGGGAGGGGTGGGTCAGGGGGCCTCAGGGTGTTGGGCAGGGCCTGGGTGCGCTGCCCTGGGCTAAGGAAGCCCCCTCCCTACCTGGGAGCTGGCCCTGCACTGACCCTGCTCCAGGATAGTCCAGGATCTCTTCCTGTTCACCACACATCCAACTCAGCCCTTGCTGGTGCCAGGTACCCCCAGGATACCTGGGGCCACCATTGCCTCTATGCCTACACCCTCCAGCCCTTGGCTGCAAGGCCACGTCTTAGCTTGCTGTGACCAGCTCACAAGCTGGCATTCTCAGCTGTCTTTGAAGAACTTCTATATCCTCTACATGGCACACACACACAGCCCAAGAGGAAGTGGAGAGCAATCTCAGGCCCTCTTCCATGGAAACACCCACCAACATTTCAACTCTGCCATGGCTGCCCCATGGTTTAGGGGGTGCCTAGAGAGAGAATTTCCTCTAAGTTCCAAGCAGAAGACAGAGCCCAGGCTCCTCTTATCTGACTCCCCCTCCATCACTGCACTGTTCCAGGTCTCTGCTCTGATGTTTGCTCAGGACGGAGGGACCTGAGTCTCTCTCTCTCTATCCTCCTCCTAGTGGAGTAGGGCTTTTCCCTTCCCTTCCAGTCTTGCTGGACCCTGTGACCCTGTGAAATGGTCTCTGGCCATTCCCAGGATGGCTTACGCTGCATGAAGCCCATGATCCAGGTTTGCCTCCTCGTATGTAAAGGCAAGCTTTGGAAATTAGCCACCACCGTCCCCCCTCCCCCTTACACTTTTGCTTTCTCCCACAAAGCTTGCCTTTTGGGATTATTGTTTTGTGGATTTAAAAATGGAGTCTGACCCTCAAAGGTGAGCAGTAACCTCTTTCTCCCAACTGGCAGCCGCCCTCTCTGAATCCGTCCATTCATGGCCAGGGTTTTTAGGAAACAAAAAACACCTCAGCTTAGTGTTTTTAAAAAATAACTTCCTATGAGAGTAGTTTGTGTGAATCTTTGCTGAAGGTTCATCTCTGTATCCCTTTTGCTCAGCACTGTTTTCTTTGTGGCTAACACGTGTACACGTGACAAACACATGTATTTTGTCACATGATTTAAGTGAATGGTTTAACTTTATAATAATCATAAAATGTCAAACTTGTCAGGGACCATAGAGATCATTTAGTCCAATCCTTTTATTTTAGGAGAAGGAACTTAAGGCCACAGTGATTAAACTTATTTTTCAAAGTCACACAAATAGTGGGAAGTGTGGATCTTCCTTTTTTTTTCTCCCCAAAGCCCCGGTACATAGTTGTGTATCCTAGTTGTAAGTCCTTCTGGCTCCTCTATGTGGGACGCCACCACAGCATGGCTTGTGAGCGGTGTGTAGGTCCACGCTCAGGATCCAGACCCGCGAACCCCAGCCTGCTGAAGCAGAGTGTGCAAACTTAACCACTATACCATCGGGCTGGCCCCCAAGAGTGGATCTTGAACCTCTAATTTTTCTTCCCCCAATGTATTGCTGTTTTCCAGTTCACCCCACTGCCTTTGCATGGGATTTCATTTCCCTATGTCTCCTAAACCAAAATTATGTACTTTGATAGAGAACTAGTTGCCTCGATAGATGGGTGTATGGAGACAGACCTCTTCCTTCTCATTTTCTTCATCTGACAGATAGATATACAGGTTTGTCATTTGCAGAATGGAAATAGTTTAATTTTTTCTGATTGCAAACATCATACATTCCCATTGTAATGCAAAACTGTATAGAAACCTTTACACTGTATTCCTCGCATTTATCATAGTGCTGGTAAGCACTGAATTGTTGTTGAATGAATACTAAAGAAGAAAATAAAAATCTTGTGTAATTGTGCTACCCAGAAATAATGATTTATTCGTTGTATATGTTTTCTATTTGTACACATATACACACATTAAAGTAGAATTAGACATTTATTTTTTTCTTACCGGATTCCTTAGACAGACACATCAAAACGTATTCAAGTTAGCAGCCCATTCAAGGAGGTCACCTTGGGTGACCATGTTCTTATTTCAATGATGTTATTGTGGTTAATACACTTATGGAATTGCTTTCCAAGATTGTTGCTAATTATTTTATTCTTAGTAGGAACAACTATTCATCCTTCAATGGATTTTACTTTGGAACAGGAATATTATTTGAATAGTGGTGAAAAAGGTGGGTGTTACTGTTTTGGATCAAAAGCAAGACATAAATACAAAGCAATGAGATTGACTTTTATTGTATGGCTCATAAATTTCTTTGAAGATTAGCTCCCACAAGGAGTCCCAAAATGTTTCTTGGAGAGGCATCATGGGAAAAGGTGCATATCTTCCAAGGGGACCATTTAGAAGGTGACAGTTTGCATCTGAATGTAAAAATTCCTGTAGATGAGTTTTAAAAGACAATCATATTGGCTTATAATAATATTTTATATAATGTTGGACTTTTATAGAAAACTCTTTGTAGTTGTAGGGGATTTAGCTTAATAATAATCATATTGTTTTGTTTTTAGGTAGAAATTTGAGGTCTTACATGATTTGGGATTGAGGGGTCAAGGATTCTCTTTCCAATGGTTACATGTTTTCTCCAGAAGTTGCTTTGAATTTGCCCATCACTGCTTTGCTCCTCTTCTCACTGCTTCACTTTAAGTTTCTGGTACTTAGTAACAATTCACAAGAGAAGCGAGCCTCTCACATACTTCTGCACTTCCTAATATATGTTTTATCAGAGCAAAATTGCATCCTGTCTTTAGGGAGAGTCTAGTTGAAGGGTTACAAGTGTCTCCAGAGGCCAGGCAGGTCACATAAATGAGTGGAGAGGGCTGCCAGCAAGAAAACAACAGTGCCAGCCTGATGACAAATGGCAAATGACTGTCAGCCTTGGTGTTGGAAAGCAATAGGGAATGGTGGGGTCTGGGGAAAGTCAAAGAACATACCCCTAGGTAAAGGGGGCTAACTTTTACACAGGCGAATGTAAGCTCAGGGTTGTTAGAACTTCTGATCTTTCATTCTGACAAGCTGGAAATCCATATTTTTATCTTATCTCTCTTGATTTTTAAATGCTAGCAAATGGTTCAAACATATGAGAGAGGCAGAGGAGCGTAACAGCCAAGAACTTGTATTCTGGAGCCAGACTGCTTGGGTTCAAATTCTGTCTCTGCTATTTATTAACTGTGCCACTTTAGGCAAGTTACTCAACTTCTCTGTGCCTTAGTATCCTCATCTGTAAAATGAGGATGGTCATATTAGTACCTACCTTGTAGATCTAATGCGAAGATTAAATGAGTTTATACATGTAACACACATACATGCCTGGCCTACAATCAGTGCTACAGAAATGCTAGCTTTTGTTATTTAAAATGAGAAATCACTGTACAGTCTAGATAAAACACATCTGCAGGCTGAATTTGGCCCATAGACTTCCAATTTGGGTACTCTGGTCTAGAATCAGGAAGGAAAGCTTTTGGTAACCTAAGACAGTTTGTATAAAATTATACTCACCATCTCAGCACACTCTAAAGCACCCCGAGACTTCAGAATAAGCTGTAAAGGTTAATCTGACCATTGGAAACTCTCCAATTTTCTGATGAACATGACTGTCCCAGGAGTCACTCAGCTGACCCACAGGAGGCCGAGAGCTTTCCATTTCACCTGGGAAGGGCTCAATAGCTACGGCTGTCTGAGTAGTTAACATAGGGAAATACCTCCATACTGGTCCATAAATGGATGCTGGTGTAGCCAACCCCCTTCCCCATTGGGCCACCCCAGCCTCTACCCCAGAACCCCTGGTCCTCAGATCCTACTTCTGCTTCACGGCATCTGTTCCGAATGGTTAGTGTACACTCCATACCAGTTGTTAAATATTTTGTTTACCACCTCTGCACTTAGGTGCTGCCAAGCCAAGTAAGCTGAAGATTCAACCACTGAAAGGATTGTTCTCCTAACCCTTGCTATTCAACCTGTATGAGCCTTAGTTTCCGCATCTGTAATATGAGGATTAGTAACTACCTCTTGAGTAGTTGTGATAAATGAAAGAATTCACATAAAATGCTTAGCACAGTGCCTGAAACATGGCAACCCTTCCTCCATAAGTTGTACTATCGGCATTAATTTAGGAACTATATGCCACCAGGTGCAGGCCATGCCTTGAATCTCTTGCATCCTTAGAAAGACTTAGTCTGGTTCAGATGGGCTCGTTATTCAATGCCTATGGATTTATAACTATATATGTTCAACTTTTTAATCATAAAAATTCTTTATCAAAACAAATATACACAATATTAATAAAATTATATTTTATTTATTATTATAGATTAAAGAAGCATATAAGTACATTGTAAATAATTTGGACAATAAATAAAATGGGGAAAAATTCTAACATCTCACCAACATAGAACACTCGTTTCTAAATAGCACATTTAAATATGATTATTTAAGAAAAAATTTTCAAGTCACTCAAGTACAGTTTGACATCTTTCCATCATTTTGCCGACTATTAGCCCCCTGAAGGCAGGATCATGTCCCTCTTGGTTATTGCTATATTCCCAGCAGCTGCAGAGGGCCTGGTCTTGATAGGCACTCAATAATTATTTGTTGAGTGAATGCATTAATGCTGGATGAATGAATGAAGACTGGAGAGGAAGCTGGCACAGAACATTAGAGCCCAGGGGAGACCCAAGCTGGGTGACCACTAACCGGGAATTAATTGGCTAGCAGTTACCACGGATCCAGAGTTCAGTTTCTGGGAAGGTAGAGTGGGGAAGAAAGATGAAGAGTTAAGGACTCTACCTGAGGATGAACAAAACTGGATCTCAGTATCCGATGAGAAGCCCCAGCATTGAGGTGGAAGCTTGGAACTGAGTGGTCCTGCTCGGCTGTTTTAGAGACCCTCACCCCCACCCCTGCTCCAGCACCTGCTGGTCTTGGAGTTTGGAGGGCTGACTCCATAGGCAGGTATACCCCTCCTGGGCCAGGCGGGAAAGGGAGCATGGAGAAAGAGCTGGGCAGTCCCTCCCCTGGGACTAAGGTTCGTCATCCTTAACCTAACTCCCCTGCTTGTTGGAGCTTCATTTCACACCCCCCGCTGACTAGAAGGGCCCTCCCTCTCTCCTGCTGCTTCCCTTCAGCGGGAACTAAGAACCCCCTGGGCCCAATGCAGGACTTTAGGCTCAGGTCAGCCTGAGACTCAAAGGTCCTTGTAACAGGTTTCTCTGTGAGTAGCTCCTAATTTAGAGCCACAGGCCCTGGACCATTGCCTTCTAGAGATGGGGGACTGTGCTCAATACATCACCGTCTTCAGGGCTGTGATGCAGCTGGCACGCACCAGCACAGCTTATTGGTTACTAAAACGTTGAAATGTACTAAGTGACTAAAGGTTAACACATGGCATAGAGGTGGAGGCCCTCCAGCAGAATGTCCAGCGAGGTCTCCAAGGGCCAATGCCTTGCTGTGAAACGTATGGCAAACCACCCCTGAATGTCCTTAAAATGAAACCCAACGCCTGGCACCTTATTATATACCTGAATGAATGAATGAGTGAATGAACGAATGAATGGGATTACGTAGGAAACAGTTGTGCCATAAATTTGTGTTGCATGAATGAGTTTTCTCCATCAACTGTTTTCTGAAAATGCAGCTATCCCTTACATGCCTCAGAGCATTCTGAATACATCTTAACCAGTTCTTGAAAAGCGTTTCAGAAGTCAAGGTCACTCTCTCACTTGTAACTGAGCTTTTATATAACACACTTCAGTCACCTGTCTGGGGCAACTGTCAGAAAAGCTTTCTGTTGTGAATAACACACCCAGAGCACAAGCCATATTTTGTTTTACATACTTAAGTGAAGAATTGGTCCCTGGCTGAACATAATGGAAGTCATTTGTTCTGGAAAAAAGCAATTCAGAAAAAGATATCACCTAAAAAGCTAGAGCAGTCCACTCAAACTCTTTCCTCTGATGGGCTATGAAAGATACTTGGGCTTAAGAGCTATTTTGAGGGGGTGAGGGGTACTTTGGTTTCCCATAATGGCATCGTCTAGGAGGGCTGTCTATTCACTGTAACCATTTGCTCCTGCAATGTAAGATTGGCCCCGTCTGAGAAGTAATGGATGCTCCTTTTAGAGTCTGGCGGCCCTCATCACAGCCAGTTTGGAAGTCGCTTCCACAATTCCCAGCCAGAGTCCAAGGCATTTCAATCAGTGGGAAAAGTGGAGAGAAATTCCTTACATTTCAGACGTTGTCCTTGAGAAGACCCTCTCCCTCAAGCCCCCAGTCAGGGATCTGGTAACATTTTTCTGCCGTTCTTTGTCACCCATCTCCGCAGCTTGAGGCGAAGGGGAGCCATTTTGGTTTCCTACACAAGGACTAGGAACCGGGGAGGGAATCCCCCCAAACTGCTCTCTTTTTCCATGTTGGCCCTTTTCTTCCAGATTTAACCATGGAATTACTTCTCCCTGTTAGAGCTGCGGTTTTTCATAACTCATCCCTAAAACCAGAGAGCCGTGTGGCCTCCGGCTGGGCAGCGGAGATTCTTGTGGCAGCTTATTCTGAGCCCTGGTGAGTAGAGGACAGCAGAGGGATGGGGAGGGAAAATTCCAGCCCTCACTTGAGTGGGGACACAGCTCTTCTCACATCCCTTCCGAGTGAGCTTCTCGAGACGCATCTCTGGCCCAAACCGGGGAGCTGAACCCAAACCTTGCCCTGTTGTGGGAAGCAGTGTTTCAGCGACTTTCGGCTTTTGTTCAAAGCCTGCTGAAAAGGAGCCGCCCTGTCCCACACGGGACTTCAGGGAAGCCGTGCCCTCCCCAGAAATGACAAATGGAAAAGGCAGAACGGACTCTGGCCAGGCCAGGATACAGTCTCTGGAAAGAGGTTGTTTTTGTCTCCAATGCCATAGAAAACACATCCTCCTGACTTATTAAGCAGGGAAACAGCACAATCACACACGCTGGAGGTTACCAAGGTGAATCGAATCCAAGATTAAAATCTGCCAGCCCAGTGGTGCGTGGAAGCGTGGAAGGCTCAGGGAGGAAATCTAGTTCACTGTTGGTAAATTTTTTTGGATGCTGTTTATGTTTGAACTTTTCTCTGTTTTCCTGTAGAAACTTCCGTAGCCTCTTCCTGTGTCCCACAAAAGGCCTGGACAATGCAGTCCCAGCACCGCTGGAGGACACGGGCGGGGCCCCACCTTCCTCCTTCCTGCAGGGATATCCTTTCCTATAGAAGAGGTAAGAATGTAAGGTTCATGTGAAAATGTTATTATATTCCTTATCTCAGTCATTTTGTGATTTGCTCTTTGGCGACAATAAGTCAGCCTGGCCACATTCACAATAGAGGTGGCCCCAGTTCCTAGGTTTGGCCCGTGCTGTTTTCTCAGCTGAAGAGGGCAAATGGCTGTTCAAAACGCTGCTTGTTTTCCAGAATCTTATCTGGAGTTCATGTCTAAGGCCAGAAAGAGAAGGGAGGGCTCCATTTTTTTTCTCTCTCCTCATTGTTTCCAACTGAATTGGCAGGAAATGGGAGTCCTCTACCTGTCCCTCTGGGGAGCAAAATTGATTCGATTCCATTTTTCAGATGTATCCGCTGCCACCAGAAGTTGGGGACATTTCCGCTCACCCCAAAACGAATGTGTCCTGCATTTACACCAATGACATCTTTCAAAATTGGAAATGAATCAAATTTAAATGGAGAGCTTTGAGTTTGGTGATTGCTGTAAACTGCCTCCCAGAATCTCAGATTTCTTTTATTTTCTCCTTCCCCCTTTTGTAAAGTGACTTTTGGGGCTGTGTACCTTGACTGACTCCAACAAGTTTGTGTGCATGTGTGTGTGTGCGTGTATACCATTGATGGTAAAGACACTAGGAGAATTGAAATCCTTCGCACAGATTTTCACGTCAATTACAAGCTCACATTAACAGCTGCCTGGGAGTGCATGTTACAGCGCCAATGTAGAGTCCAGACAGAAGGTAAGTCCATTTCTCAAGAATCGTAGTATGTCTGTGGTTGAGCCAGTATCTTCTATTTAACCCAGTTCAACTAATTCAGTCAACGTGGACAAATTTCAAGGTCCATCTAGATGCTTCATTTCATCTTAAAAAATCAACCTCAGGGGGCTGGCCCCGTGGCCGAGTGGTTAATTTCGCGCGCTCCGCTGCAGGCGGCCCAGTGTTTCGTTAGTTCGAATCCTGGGCGCGGACATGGCACTGCTCATCAGACCACGCTGAGGCGGCGTCCCACATGCCACAACTAGAAGGACCCACAACGAAGAATACACAACTATGTACCGGGGGGCTTTGGGGAGAAAAATGAAAAAATAAAATCTTTAAAAAAAAAAAAAAATCAACCTCAGATGATTATATTTTGAGGGAGTTGTTTTACTGCCTATACATAAACTTTAAATACAGGAATTATATAAACCGCAGTATTCTATAAACAGAACGATCTTTCCTTTCAACATCAACCCTTCACCTTGGAGCCTAGACTCAGAACTTGGACAGTTATGAGATGGAATCATGAAACAATCCATTTTTAATTACCCTCAAGAGTGCAAGAACCAGAAAAAGCAATTTGATTCCACTCTGGTGGGGTCTCGGTTTTCCCGGGCCGCATCATCCTCAATCCAGGGCCCTGCTTCTGAGCAAAGAGACTCTGCCCCCACGCCCACACCAGTCTTGTAATGGAACTCCAGCTCCTCACACCCACTGCTCGCCCTGGCAGCTATTGGTGGCTCTTCTGCTATGTGAGGATATTTGCAGGCAGGGAGAGACCCTCCAGATCCCCTCTTCCTTTGGGTCCTAGGTGGCCCATGGGGTGGTTGCTGCTCCCAGACCTGCCCGCTCCTCCACCTCCTTGGCTGTGTTTGATGAGAGCCATAGTGTTCCCCCTCTGTGCTCATCCTGGGGTACCCAACTGATGTTTCAGATACAGAAGTCCAATAGACCTGCCAAGAGCTACCCAACGGTTTTTCCACCCAAGTGAAACCACCAACTTTAGGTCAGCCTTGAAGGAATTAGTTTTGTGGGAGAAAAGTATTTAACATCCTTGTATTGTATTAACCAATGCTTTCCCAAATCCCAATACTTCCTTTCTTTCCTTGATGCTTCCCTTGTGCCCCTGCTCCCTTTAAGCAGCTGGGCTCTTCTGTGTGGATTCCTCAGAGAAAGGATCTTACAATGGCAAACAGAGCCGGGAAAAGACTCTTCCTAACTTTTGAGTTTCAAAAGTTTAGGCCATTAGGGAAGTGGAAAGACCCACAGAAAGGACAAAACATTTGGCAGAAATACCACAAATGAGAACAAAATTCGTCACCAGCCCTATCCCCTGTGCTTCAAGAATAGGGGAGAGCCAAATGGGAGAGAAAGATTGGTGGAGTCTGAGGTAAGAGGGCCAGATGTGAAGGGGTTATAGGGGCATGAACAGAAAGAGCCTCCCCAGACCACTCATTATCCACTCCCATGCCCCTGGGCACCCCTCATGTCCAGGGGCAACATTAGTTGCCTTGTCCTTTGGCATCTGCTGGGGACTTCTCACTGACTATTTAGCAGGAATGACAACTGACTGCGCCCCCAAACTTGGCTATGTTGTCGCAGTTGGACTTAACCCATGTGACCAACCCAACAGACAATATCTGAGGGCACTTGTAAGCACCCAAGAAAGAGGGTGGGGCCCTTGGGCATGCAGCAAGGTAGTGCCGTGGAAAGGAAAGTCCTTGGGTCCACACCTGAAGGCTGAATGGAACCAGCACAAGGTTTTCTCCGAACAAAAACAGTGGTGAATCCCCCCAAGTCCTCCCGAATATACAGCTCCCTGGTCTTCTAAAGGAACCGCATTGCTCTTCTCTGTTGAAGAACTTTGAACTGTTTCCCACAGAGCTGGTCCAGTGGTCCATTTGAGTGATTCTCCCCTGTGTTGCATTCCTAGCTGCTGACCTATCCTTGACCTTGACCTTGATCTTGGTGACTGCCTGGTTTTCCAGGTCTCATGCCCCTCACCATAGAATCCTGCCCACCCCAGCTCCCAGACCAGGGTTTGTGCAGCCTTCATCTCTCCAACTTCTCTGGGGTGTCAGTCCCAATGCCTCAGCCACCCTCCTTCTCATAGGCACATCAATCATTTACCCAGAGTTTCCCTAACGTCTAAGACCCTTAACTCTCCACTTCCCCATCTTCCCTAAGATAGAGTGAGTTTCAGATAAAATGGAGTCCTAGGGCCACACCATAAGTACCAGAAGGTGGAGGTTGTGCCTGGGATGAGTCAAGGTATTATATGAGTAGAATCAGGTTGGGCCAACGGCTGCCCTGGATCCCTTCTCATCAGCGTGGAGTCCCTTCTGCGCTCTCTTTCCTCCCATGTGACAGGTGTGGTTAGACTGTCCTGAGGACAAGCCTGCCCTCTTCCTCACTGAGGGAAGGGTGGTAGGGTGGCCCCAGACCCTAAGGAAAGGCTCCTTCTGTAGTCTAGACATAAGATGCAGAGGACCACAGAATGGGCCTGAGGGACAAGTGCCAATAGCTGAGACTTTAAACTAGAGAAGAAAAGCTGCAAGGAAGCCAGATATGTCTTCAACGCTGAAGTTCTCTGATCATGTCTACACTGAAAAGAGGAAAATGCAAAACATGAAATGGAAATCTCACTTCCGGCTTATGTCACATACTTAGCATATTGTTCATTTTCATCTTTGCACTTTCCCTGCCGGTCCCTGCTTCACAGAGGTGTTGTGAGGCTTAATTAATGTTTATAAAGTGTTCTACAGGTCTCAGGCGAAAGTTATTATAAAAGTGCAAGAACGATCATCATCGTTCACCCTAATTAGCCTGAAGCCAAGCGAGGAGTAACCAGATTTAAAGATATAGGAATGTTAGTGTGTGTTTCAAAGGTTACCGCTACCTGGGGGGGAAAAGAAATGCACCATGAAAGGAGATTTTTTCATGGTGAAATTATAAAAGTATTCAGAGTTTAAAAAAAAAAAAAGGAAAGAAGCAAACATCAAGGGATTATGAGTGACCATGAAAGCAGACTAGTTAGCAGAAACAAAGCAAGTCCTCTACCAAGATGACAGCATGACTGATTTTTATGTGAGGTTTTCAGATCAAGCCTATTAAAGGGTCTGTCAGCTCTATGAACTTTCACTGTGGTGCCATTTCTCTGGATTGAATACTGGCGGAAATTAATGGGGCATGGGTTGGTGTAGAAAAGTTTAGTAAAATACGGAGATTTTTGTAGTAAATTACAGTAGCGAGGGGTTTGCAGTTGGGGGAGGGGAATGTTCTAGAACATTTCTCCTACCATTTGCCCTAGCAATCACATCCACCTTTGGAAATTTCACTGTCTGATAACCTTGGGGTAAGTTATTTAACCTTTTTGTGCCTCAGTTTCCTCATTTGTAAAAAAGAAATAGGGAAAATGCCCACCATATAGGGTTGGTGTGAGGATAAATGAGTTAATATATGGAAAGCACTGACACACAGAAATTACTACTGCAGGGTTTACGATCATTATTATGATTATCATTGTTATCTTTATACTCTGCCCTGGAAACATCTTTTTTTTTTTCCTTCTTCTCTCCAAAGCCCCCCAGTACATAGGTGTATATTCTAGTTGCAGGTCCTTCTGGTTGTGCTATGTGGGCCGCCACCTCAACATGGTTTGATGAGTTGTGCTAGGTCCGTGCCCAGGATCTGAACCAGTGAAACCCTGGGCCACCGAAGCAGAGCATGCGAACTTAACCACTCGGCCATGGGGCCAGCCCCATGCCCCAGAAACATCTTGAACAGGGAATCCGTTGGAGTCTGAATGTATCCCATATAAGCCCCATAGAAGGTCTAAGGAGCCAGGGAAGAGAAAATTGAGAGGGAAAGACACTAGGTGGAAGGAGAGTGGATCTGCTATGGAGATTTTCTTGGACAGATTTTTGCCTATTCCAAAAGCTTTTTTCATGCTATTCCACTTCATCCGAAGCCATTATCAAAATATTTGACCTATAGAACAAGACTGTTTCGAAGCATATTCAAGCCCTGTCGTTAGCCCAATATTTTGAAGCAACACTAAATACAATAGCATCATTTGGCACTTCTCTCTTAGTTGTCATGAGATTTTCTGGAAGGATATTTTAGCTAATGGAAAGGAGATGGGCAGTAGTCATGTTTCCAATTACATACAGCTCTCCTCGTGCTGGGCATGTGATGGGATTATACTTTCCCCTTTGGGGTACTAGATGGGGTCAAGTGGTTAGTTCTGGCCAATGAGTTGTGAAAGGCAGTGAAGTGTATCACTTCCAGGCTGAAGCATTTAATAGCCAATGCAAGACCTACCAAACCGCTCCTTCCCTCTGGCTTGGAAGCCAGCAGCATCGGAGATGGTGACTGCTCATCAGCCTGCATCCTTCAATGACTCTGATAAATGATGAACAGAACCACCTCCTTCCCATCCCTCTTCCAACCAATGCACAGGAAGCATGAGTGATAAATAAACTGTAATTGTTTAAATTTAGCCTTTAGGGGGGTTATTTGCCATTGCAGCATACCCAATCTCTCATGACTGATACAAGGTGTCTTTACTGTAAAAAGTTACTTGCCTCCTGAAATAGTGAATTACAATAGTGAAAATCTATCCTGACTACTGTCCTCAGGTAAATCTTTGTAGAATATCTCTTGCATTGTGAGATTCATTTTATGGCCTGGTGTAAGATCCTAGCTCCTCGGCTTCACTCCTCAGTCTCTAGTTTGACTTTCTGTCCCACAACTTGAGTAAAGAAAACTTCTTTTCAAGTTAGACTGCACTCTCTGCCATGGACTGTCCACAAGCCTTCTTTATTCCCACCTCCCAGAGTACTCAAATTGTTTCCCTGACAAAAGCAGCTCTAGCTACTGTTCTCTGCCTATTTAAATCCCATCCTTTGAGTGTAATTGTTACTATCTTTCCAGAGAGCCAGTGGGAAACGACTGTGGAACTTTAGAACATGATGATTGTGTCCATTATTATCAAACATAGATCAACAGATATCATACAAGAGGGCCGTGCAAGGACAAATGATGACAACATGCCATGGACCGAGGATGATGATGTGGAACTGAGGTGCTTCTTCATCAGTATGGGTATTTTTTATTGGTCACAGCATCACATCCAGGGCTTTATCCTGCAGCTGCACCATCACAAGTGGACAAAGTCGCACATCTGAGACCCCCACTGCACAGTGTTCATCATGCAGGGAAACTGAGAAAGCCTCAGTGGCCAGCAATAGGGCACTGACTAAATTAATTATCATAGATCCATAAACTGATGTGCTGGGCAGGTGTTAAAAGGGATAAAGCAGAATCACATGTATTGACACAGACAGATAAGCATGATATATGGTTACATAAAAAAAGCAACTTGAAGAACAGTCTATGTGATATGATTTTGTTTATGTTGCTAAATACATTTTATACTCATGAAACCTCTGGAAGGATATTCACTAAACCAATAGCAATGGCTATGTCTGTGGGGTAAGATTGCTGGGTGGAGTGGGGAACTCTTCCACTTTTTACTGTATTCCTGGACCTCTTACAAGAAGCCTTTATTACTTTTATGATACTAGTAATAATGGTTATCATTCATTGAGCACTTACTATGTGCCAGGATGCTCCGATGTTCATATGATAATCTTCACAATATAATGCCATGAAGAAGGTATTTTTATTAACCTTATTCAATGGATAAGAAAACTGAGCGACAGAGAAGTGAGCAATTTGCCCAGAGCTAGTGAGCATCAATATCAGAATCTGAACCCAGGTAGTTTAGCTACATGACGTGTGCTCTTAATTACTGCACGATAACAGAAATAAATAATGATTTTTTTTTAAGATTTTATTTTTCCTTTTTCCCCCAGAGCCCCCCAGGTACATAGTTGTGTATTTTTAGTTATGGGTCCTTCTAGTTGTGGCATGTTGGACACCGCCTCAGCATGGCTTGATGAGCAGTGCCATGTCCGTGCCCAGGATTCGAACTGGTGAAACCCTGGACCACAGAAGCAGAGCATGCCAACTTAAACACTCGGCCACAAGGCCGGCCCCAATAATGATTTCTTAAAGCCTGTGCTCCCTTCAAGACACAGTTTAACTATCATTTCTGTGATGCCACCTCTGACCACATCAGGCCGTTTATCATTCAGCAAACACTTACTAAATACCTGTGACAGTCAAAGGGCCCGTTCAGGATATTACAAAGTAGACAAGTCACAGAAATCACAATCTTTGCCATCCAAGAGCTTACGGGAAAGATAAAGAGACTTCAAAAACTAGTACTGGAAGTGCCGTAAGACAGTGACAAGATTCTGTAAGAGTTCAGAGAAAAGGGAAGGTACTTCCAACTCTGGGAAGCAGAGTCAAGCCTTGAAGGCAAGAAGAGCAGCAAGAAAAGCAAATCATTCATTTGGCTGGAGGGAAGAGGAGTAATAGCGAAAGCTGCTGAGATGGGGAGGGGAAGGACTCCACAACCTGCGAAGGGTTGTGGCCTGTCTGGCAGGAAATGAGACCCCTTGAGAAATGTTGACGAGGCCAGTGATAGGATCAGACGAACAATCTGATGATAATTTGCTGTTACCGCCGTCGAGTCGATTCCAACTCCTAGCGCCCCGGTGGACAGCAGAGCTGAACGCTGCCCAGTCTTTTTGAGCCATCCTCTCACTTCCGGTCAGACAATGCTCCACTGCTATTCGTATGGTTTTCATGGCCAGATTTTTCAGAAGTGGGTGGCCAGGTCCTTCTTCCTAGTCTGTCTTGTTCTGGAAGCTCAGCAGAAACCTGCCCACCATGGGTGATTCTGCTGGTATTTGAAACACTGGTGGCATAGCTTTCAGCATCACAGCAACATGGAGCCACCACAGTATGACAACTGACCAACAGGTGGTAACTGGAAACAAATGCAGGCCAGGGCTGTGACAGTGCTGAATCTTAACCACTAGATCACCAGGGATGGCCAATGATAGTAGTAAATATTTATAAAGTGCCAGACAGGATGCTAAGTATATTTTATATTTTACATATATTAACTCATTTAATCCTCAAAACAACCTTTTAAGAGGAAGATACAGATACTTTCCCAACAGAGAACTGAAATAACTGGCTAGTTAGGCAGCACAGCTGGGATTTGAACCCAAGCAGCCTGGGTCCAAAGCCTGCATCTTTAACCACTTTCTTATACTACCTTTTGTTGGAGAAATACCTCTGGAGCCACTACATAGGGTGGCTTGAGGGAGGAGCGAGCCTTAAAGGGCAGGAAAGTTGGTTATGAGGCTCCCCAAAGGTACCCCAGGCCACCACCCCAAACTCCCATAGCATTTTGTCCCAAGTACTCATTTGATCCTTCATCCTGTTGTTAGCTTGGCATATACGTATTAGTATTCTTTTCTCGGGTGGATGGGAAACAATCAAAAGCATATTGTTTCTTTAACCCGTGTAACATATGAGCACACATATGTCATGTGAAAGGGTTTGAATTCCTAATTTCTAACACTCTGTCATTCTCTGATTCCGTGGGAAGTAGGACTTGATAATAATTAAAGCAACAAACTATAGTGCATGGCACTTTACAGTTTTAACGCTTTCCTACTGAGAGCCGTTCTAGTTCTTCCCTTAGGACGAACTTCTGAGGTGAATAGAGTAAGTACTACTTTTCGCAGAGGAGAAAATAGACTAGGTGAGGTTAAGTGAGCTGTCCAAAGCCATGGGCTCCTAAGCACAAGAATCTGGGTCCAAACTTCAGTATTCAATTCCAAGTCCGGCGCTCTTTTTAAACCTGAAGAAAATTCCATGATTCCGTATGACAGTGCTCTCCTACAAGCACCACCTAACCTTCTATTAACCTTTGCTCTGAGAATCCCAAAATTTCCAAAATTGCATTCATCTTTTCAGCTTCTACAGGGGTGGGCAGGTAGGACTAAACCTGCTTTTAAGATGGATAAACTTCAGCACAACTTATTGGCACATTGAATCTGGAGTGACCAGGAGCTGGAGGGCAGACCCTGGCAGGGCACCGTCACCACCCACAGCAGTCCCTTAGGTGGCAGCTTCCTGTACCTTTCATCGTGAGGTCGCATTAATTTTGCTGCCCTTGCATTCATCCATGAACACTTTGATGTGGATGGACTTGGGTATGAAGTCACACTCTCTGACTCACTTCGACTTCAAAGAAACTATGAATGAACTCACCCCAGGTATGTCAGAAAACTGGAAATCATTGACAAGTCCTTGCTAATTTTTGCAAGAAACCCTTCTGGACATGATAACGTGAAATACTGTTTGTGGAAGTGTCTAGCACAATGCCAGGCCTACACTAGCCTTTCAATAACCAATCTTTTCTGAGCACCACCTGAGCCAGGCTCTGTTCTAGATGCTAGAATAGAATAGTGAATAAGACAGGTATTCTGTGCTGAAAGAGCCTAGTTGGGGAAGACAGAGAATGAACAAGTAAATAAACAAGAAGGTGTATCAGGTCCTGAAAATGCTATGAAGAAAATGAGACAGGTGACACGATGGAAAGAGACTGTGATGTGACTTTAGATATGGTACTAAGGGAAGGTCTCAATGACAGGATGTCTTTATTTTAAGGACCAGCCATCCAAAGGGCTGCAGGAATGTCATTTGGGCAACAGCACACACAGCTTAGCCTGTGAGGGACTGAAGGAAGGCCATGTGACTGGCATGTGAACAAGAGAGAGGCGGGTAAGACAGAATTCTAGAAAGGAGGTGGCGGCCAGGTCATGGAAGGTCTTTGTGTGTTGGGGAAAGGAATGTGTGTTATATTCAAGTGTCACTTTAAGTCAATGGGCATTAAGGCAGCATGGCTTGATCTGACTTATATTTGGCAAAAGCTGACTGTGTTGGGTGGACATTGGAATATATAGGGACATATCTTAGCTCAGGCTGCTACAACAAAATACCGTTGACTGGGTGACTTAAACAGTAGACATTTATTTCTCACAGTTCTGGAGGCTGGGAAGTTCAAGGTCAAGGTGACAGCAGATTCAGTTCTTGGTGAGGGCCCACTTCCTGGCTTGTAGACGATTGTCTTCTTGCTGTGTCCTCACATGACAGACAGAGAGCTGTGGTCTCTCTTCTTCTTCTATAAGGACACTAATTCCATCATGGGGACTCTACCTTCATGACCTCATCTAACCCTAATCACCTCCCACAGGCCCCACCATCTAGTACCGTCACATTGCGGGTTAGGGCTTCAGCCTATGGCTTTTGGGGAGACACAAACATTCAGTCCATAACAGGGCAGGTGGAAACAGTGAAAAGAGGCTGCTGCAGAGATCGGGGTGAGAGATGGTGGGGCCTGGACCAGGATGGGCACAACTAGGTGGCAATACATGGGCAGATTTGGGTTGTCTTTTGGAGTTGGAGCCCACAGAACACATCTTGAATGAATCTTCCCACACATGTCTACTTTTCTTCCTTTTGTTGCTTGCTAGCTTCTTTCTTCCTTTCATTTGTTGAGCTTTGGCATAATGTATTTCTTAGGCAATTTACATCTTTTTCTTTAAATGCACAGATGATAATTGTACCCAAAGACACGTAGATTCAAGTTGATTCAACAAAACTTTGTTGAGAAGAGAATATGTAGTGTGGGAAACACACATCCTTCTCACATCAGGTGCTCTTTCTACTCATTTCAATTCAGTTCAACAAAGGGTTGTAATTGGCAGTTACGAGCGGGCACTGCAATTGGTTCTGGAAGTTCAGATGGAAAAGACACAGCCGTAGACTTCAAAGATCTCACAGCCCAATAATGGAGACAGATGGGCAAGGAAACAAAATACAATATAGGGAGACAGGTGAAACACAAGAAATATTTAAGATATGGGCGGGGGAAAGGGTAACTCTCTGAGAGAGAGGAAGAGGAGAAAATTTTCTGGAGCAGGTGCCTGCTGGCCTGAGTACTAGGGAAGGACAGTTCCCTGGTGGACAAAGGGAGTGTTCTGGGCAGAGGGAACAACATAGGCAAATATGTGGAGGAGCGAAACAGCAGGGTTTATCTGAGCATCTGCAGACCACTCAGCATTACTGGAGCAAAGGTAACGAGAGAAGGAGATGAGGCTGTCAACACAAGTAGGACCCAGATCATAAAAGGCCTCATTTATTATTATTAATGAGCTTGGACTATATTTTATAAGCGATGGGGAGTCAGAGAAACGTTTCACACAGGGAGAGATCATCAGATTTCATCCAACTCTGTGCACTCGCCAAGTGTGCCTTTAAAGCACACACACTGTTTGAGAATATTTGCAAAGGTGTGTGAATGAGAGACTTTAAAAACACGCGGCTCCAAGGAAATTATATAATTTGGAGAGGCCAGAGAATGAGGAGAGGAAAAATTCCAGCGGCTCCAGGAGAGATTCTCGGCCCCCTTCCAGCCCCTGGGAAAAGTCTGACGCGGGAAAAGCAGCCCGTCTGTTATGTCTGCAGGCGTCTGAGGCAAGCCCTGCTCCTCAGAGAACGGAGCGATTCATGCAGAATGTAAAGATGAGAGGTGCCCATTTTCCAGGGGCAGCAGTGCCAATTCCAGTTGCCGTAAGAAGGTGACAGGAGCCTAGAGGCCTGGCTGTGCCAAGATACACATTTCCAGTGGGCACACCATTAAGGCAGCTGGTAAAAAATCCTAATTGTGCTCAGAGGACTTGCACTTGGCAGCTGGGACACCGGTATGGGATGCGCAGCTCCAGGCCTGGCGGAGCATGCCTTATAGCATCTCAGAGGGTCTCGAGAGGGGGCATCAAAGTCTGCACCAATGTACAAAAACAAAATTAATTTGAGTTCCACTTTGATTTTTTTTTCAGATGCCACATAAAGCTTGGGAAAGAGGGTGTTGCAAACTAAAGTCACGAGAGGATGGCATCGCCCTGACGTTCCTGCTGTGTAGAATGAACTGGGAATGTCAAAGCTTCGACATGGAAAAACCCCCCGGAGGCTTCCAAGTGCTGTTGTTGGCTTTGGACTTGCTTGTAGAAATTGTACGGTTGTAGTCCTGGTCTTTGTAGTGGGCAGAGATGCTAAACTGGGCTCAGGGCATGGCTGGGAAATGGAGTGGGAATTGTTAGGTTATTCGGAATGAAAATGCTCAAACATTCTCCATTGTCAGCTGCTATAAAAATCTTATAAATCTGCTCTGCCCAATAGAATAGCAGCTAGCTCCATTGCTATTGGAACTTAAACTTGTGTCAGTCACATTTCAAGTGCTCAGTAGCCGTATGTGGCTAGTGGCTACCCTGTTGGACAGTGCGGAGAGAGAAGATTTCCATTGAGGCAGAAAGTTCTGTTGGACAGCACTGCTTTACACACCAGCTTCTTGGTGCTCTTTCCTCAGAACATAGACTCTGAGTGCTGCTTCATATGTGGTTGTGGTAAGACTAATAATTACATTAATCATAATGATGATGATTATCATGGTCCATGTTGCTGAGCTCTCACTCTGCCTGGCACTGTGTCTCTCCATGTCAGCTTAATTCACCGAGAAGTTGATTTTTTCTTCTCATTGCTTTTTCCCCTCTCCCTACCCCAAAATCCAAGGGTGGCAGGGTGGCCGTGGGCCCTTGTGTAAGGAGAGGTTGGTGTTGCAGAGTCAAAAGCAAAGTCAAAGTGAAGACGGTTTATCTTCTTGTCCTTTGCAAAAAAAGCCACGCTCATAGAAGAGACTGTGCTGGGTCTCACGGAAGGAGAGAAAGGAGAGAGGAGAGAAAGGCAGGAGAGAGGGAGAAGGGGGCAGGTCTCCAGAATGAAAAGAGGACAAAGGTGAGAAAGTCCTTTTGGTCATGGAAATGAAACCCCACTCACCATCAACTGGGCTGCTGATAAGATTCACGGAGGGAATGGCTGCCTGTGTCCCCGGGAAGGTTGGACCCAGGCACGAGGTTTCTAGCCCTCCCAATAGCTTCTCTGCTCAAGCAGGACACAGAAGCTCTGGAGCCACTGAGCTTTAAGGGGCCAGCAGCTGGTCCATATGGTACCTTTGTGCTAATTAGAAAAAGGCACCCTCCTCTTTGCCATATAAATAATTTATTGTTAAGTTAGTATATTACTGATATGGGCTGAATTGTCTGTCCCCACCCCCCCCCCATTCGTATGTTGAAGTCCTAACCCCCAGTATCTCTGAATGTGACTGTATTTGGGGATAGAGTCTTTGTGAGTTAGTTAAAATGAGGCCATAGGGTGGGACCTGATCCAGTCTGACTGGTGTCCTTATAAGAAGAAATTCGGACACACAAAGGGACCCTAGGGATTCAAGTGCACAGAAAGACTCTATGAAGAGGCAGCAAGGGGGTGGCCATCTGCAAACCAGGGCGAGAGACCTCAGAGAAGACCAACCCTGCCAGTACTTTGATCTTGGACTTCCAGCCTCCAGAACTGTGAGAAATACATTTCTGTTGTTGAAGGCCCCCAGCCTGTGTTATGGCAGCCCCAGCAGACTGATACAGTTACTGTGCTGTCTGAAGAGCTCTCCCTGGTCAGTCTTTCTGGAGCCTGTCCTGGGCCACAGCCCTGACTGCGTGCTCACACATCGAGACTCTCCTGTCCACTTACACTCTGTACACTCAGACAGGTCCTGCTCATAGGTGAAGAGAGCCTGTAGGCTTAGAGGGAGGGACACACAGAAGTGGGGCTGCCAAAGGCTGTGGGTGAGAAGAAGAAGCAACTGCTGGAATGAGGTGGGGTAGGGCATAGCCCCACGTGCCAGTGAGCATGTGTGTGTGTGTGTGTGATCTGCTGAGCATGTGCATAGCTGTGCAGACCTTGCTGCTCCAGGACTCCACTGAGAAGCCTGGAATCTCCGTGCAACTCACATGCTCCCATAAACCTTAGTATGGATCTCGGAGGTGAATGACGCCCCTTTAGAGGAGTCACTGTTGAGTCATGCACAGCCTGATCTGCATGTGGACTTGGACAATGAGGAAATCACAGCAGTGAGATGCTACAGGGCAAAGGGTACAGTCCCATGTCCTAGTGAGACCCTCAAGGTCAGAATTGCTGCAATATTTCCTGCCAACCCAACGGAATGGGAGATTGGTGGCAAATTTAATTTTATTCAACAAACATAGATTACATGACCCTTCTGGCACCTTTAACTTTGTGAAATATGATTCGTGCTTTATGTATGATTCAGAAGCAGGATTCCAGCAGAAAACTGGCAGCATCCTCAAGTGGAGTCACTGGCGGAAGGATTAATGGGATGATTTGCAAAAATGCGGGCGAGGTTAAGAGAAACCAGCAAGAGATGATGAGGAAACCTGGAGCTAGCAACAGCTGGAGTGGCTACGCTCAGCATCCGCTGGTGCGCAGACGGAGCGGTTTCTGGAAGGGCTGAAGCTGTAGGAGAGGGTTGCAGGGCAGGAGCTGTGGCCATCGGTGGAGTAGAGTGGCCACTATCTACCTGATGCCCAGCAGGCAAGGACCCCGGGGAATAAGGACGCCAACCCCGTTTTCCCATCCTCTGGTCCCTACCATGAATCCCCACAGCCGAGCCCAACCTGAAGCCCAGAGCAGGGTGGGAAGGATGGAGAGTGCAACTAGGAGGACAAATAGAGAAATCTAGCACACTTTCTAAACATGCATCATTTCTTCTAGACCTCAGTGACCCTCCAGTTAGGCCCAATTATTATCCTCATTTTATAAATACAGCAGCTTAGGCTCGGGGAGGAGTTTAAGTGGTTTGTCTCACTAGATTCTAGAATGCAAGCTCCATATGGGCAGTGGCCTTGTTTGTCTTGTATCCAATTACATCCCCAGTGCCTAGAAAAGTGCCTGCAACATAGTAGGTGCTCACCACATGTTTGCTGAATGACTAAATGAGTGAGCTCCTCCAAGATCGCTCAAGTACCATATGGTAATGCAGAATTTGAACCCAGACTGTCTGATGGCAAAGCTCTCAGGCCTAAGGACCACATCAGTGTTCTTAAACCAAGGTCTATAAATATCTCTATAGGCCTCAGAGTTTCCTGAGATAATTCTAAACTTTTGTGGTTTTGTATATTCCTTTCAAGGATAGTGTTAAAAAGTTAACATTAGCATATCCCACATCACTTAGATGATCACGTGTTCCATAAACAGGGATGGTAATGAGACTTCAGTGCCCAAGTCTGTTTGCATTCACTGTCATATTGGCACAAAGTGGTATCACTGTAATTATCTGGGCTAACAAGAAAGGAACATGGGTGGACTTAATTTCTAAGTGATTAACAAGTGCTGCCTGTGAACGCCAAGTGACATCACGGAACACTGCACAAACAAGAAAGGTTTGTGTACAGACAAGGGAGGGCCACATGCAAAAGAACTGGCACCAGGGGGTCTGAGCCACGGTCTCCTGGTGGTCAGGTTAACACAAACACCATCTCACACACTAATGTTGTTCTTCTGAATGGTACTGATTACGCAGTGGTTTTGGGTTTTTCAAATTCAGTTTGGTTTTATAGTTGCATAGAAGTTTAGATATAATTTTACGCTTTTACAGTTTTGGACAAAATATAACTTAAATCAACCCTTAAATTTTTTTTCTTTACAATATGCCCAGGCATTAGTGAAGGGTAGGAAATGCTTGTGCTCTATGCCAGAACCACGGTAGGAGCTGCCTGCAGCAGGAACCTAACAGGCAGCCCAGACCTGATGAGGATGTCTGGGAAAAGGAGAGAGTCTTGATTTTCCCCTCAAAGCTGGAAATACTTATTATTTATTGAGCACCTATTAGTCACTGTACTGAGTTCTTTACATGTGCTATGGACTGGATTGTCTCCCCAAAAATCATGTGCTGGAGCCCCAATGTGTGGTCTTTGGAGTTGGCACATTTGGGAGGTAATTAGGATTAGATGAGGTCATGAGGGTGGGGCCCTCATGATGGGATCAGTGTCCTTCTAAGAAGAGACAGCAGAGAGCTTGCTGCCCTGCCTCTCTTTCTGAGTCATGTGAGGACACAGCAAGAAGGCAGCTGTCTGCAAGCCAGGAGGAGGATCCTCACCAAGAAGTGAATGTGCCAGCACCTTGATCTGGAACCTCCCAGCCTCCAGAGCTGCGCGAAATACATGTTGTTTAAGCCACTGAGTCTATGGTATTTGATTACGGCAGCCTGAGCTGACTGATATACGATGTATCGATGTACCATCTCAAACCCTCCTAACAACTTTGCAATGTAAACGCTATTTCCCCACTTCACAGAGGAGGCAGCTGAGGCTCAGGGAGCTGTGTAACTTGCCCAAAGCACACAACTAGAAAGAGGAGAACGAGGATCAGCCTACAAAGGTTTGTGAATAAAGGTGCACGGATTTTTAAAAGACTGTCTACTTTCCAAGTCCTTATTATTAGGTGACAAGGGCTATTCCTATCATCTATGGTGAATGTCACACTGTTAATATCAACCGCAACCCTTCCTAGTCCCACGTGGATGCTGTCTAAAAATGTCCTCAACTTTGTACCGATCTGAGGACCTTTTGGTACTAACGTGGTTGTTAACCAGGGTGAAGCTGACTGTTCAGCTCTAGTTACTTTAAATTCTGAGCAATGTTAAGCCTAATTTCTCTTCCCACTTGAAGAGCGTTCCCGTGCGAGTAGAAAATTCTATCTGCTCTGTGTCTTCTACAGCTGCACAGCTAACGCTCAGATGAAGGAGCTCAGCTTGGCGCTGAAGGGAGCTGGGGCTGCTGTCCCTTCTCTGAGCCCTTGTGATGAGTCTCCAGGTTACCAGCAGCTCATCCAGGCTGATAGACAGCATCACAGGTCAGTCTCGCAGACAGAGGCAATGAATGACTCACCCCTTGTAGGTGTGTAGTGCTTCCAAGTCAGCAAAGAAAATTCACATCAGCTCATATGTACTTCTCATCAGGCGTGTATTCTCAACTTAGAGATGAGAAAACTGAGTTTCCAAAAGGTTAAGTGATTTGTTGAGGTTTTGAGCCCAGATCTTTGGACCGACTCTAGATCTAATGCTCATTTTTATTCTTCTATTGGTTCTCCCAATCTGTGGAGTGTGGACCCCTCAGAGGCCATGTGTGCTTGCAAAGGAATCTATACCAGCATATGCTGGAATTACTAGGAATGTAAACTCCATGAGGGCAGGGTTCTCCAAGTGCTTAAGAGCTGGGGCTGTGCACCCAGAGTGCCGGATTCAAATCCCAGCATCCCTATTAGCTACCTGTGTGACTTGGGGCAAGTACCTTAACTTCTCTGTGCCCTAGTTTCTTCATTTAAAAAAAATGTATATTAATATGTAATAACTTATAATATTATCATGTACATTATAGTGTTTTAGGAATAAATTAATGAATACACATAAAAGCTTTAACATAATGCTTAACATGAGTACAAAGAAAGTACTCAATATGTATTAACTATAATTATTATTGTTTACCACTGAATTATTCAGCATCTAGATTAGTGCCTGAAACATAGTGCTCCCTTCAAATTCTTTTTGGATGAATTAAATAGATAAGTATTTTAACAGAGGATTCCAAAAATAAAATCATGGAGAGGGAATTCTTAAAGCATGTTTACTTTAAAAGTAAAAAGAAAATATCTCCCTGTCACAGTGACATGTAATCCTGAATTTACAACATTTCTAGATTACTTCAAATATCCAGAAGAAAATTAATTTCAAATTTCTTTGGATTTTAAAAAGCAATTTCACATCAGTGACTGGTACAATTGGATGGAGTACAGTAGCACCCATTCAATATTTGTTGTTGGTGATAAATACATGATTTTGTGTCTGTTTCAGGCAGGAACAAAGGAGAGGAGCAGATCACAGTTTCTGGAAAATAATTTCTGCAGAGACTTCGCAAAAGGAGCACAGAGGGCTGGTCTCAAGATGACTGATACTGTTTGAGTGTTTCTTGTTGAGCGCAGTCTTTATATGAGCTGAGGTAAACTATCCTGAGAATGGAATTTCAAGAGAGTTTTGTTTTTCCTTTGCTCGATCCAAGACCTCAGCTTTCATGCAGTAATTTGAGAATCAGGAGAGTGGAAGTACACGTGGGTTTTCACCCAAGCAAGAGGCACCAGACAGGGCACACAGTGTATCTGCATGGCGCTGTACCTCAGTTTACCCAAAAAGCTCTTAAGCGGCAGCTCTCTTCAGAAGAGACCATAACCTTGGAGAGCCAGTGATCACAGGCGCAAACTCCCGGCCAGCAGGCTGAGAGCATGTGAGCAACAAGCAACTTTTCTGATATCAAGAAATATTGCAGCTTGGGAAGTTTTTGTTCTATGGAATGCTATTTCTCTCTTTGCAATCAGCTTTGCGTCTCTTTTCTTATTAGACATCTGTGACTTTTATGAATTTACTTAGAAAATTACATTCTCAGAGCAATTGGAGTTCCTCTTTCCCAAATGGATTTGACCCTGCTACCCTCCCCCACCGGGAATTTTCCCTGGGACAGGTTTGCGAAAAAGCGCTCGGGGTCTTTTCAACACACGATGCCTGTTCACGAGGCACAGTTGTTTGTCTTCCACTTGGAATTCATCTCCATTGAGCCAGGAACAAAATCAAGGCGACAGCGGCTTTAAAATTCAGACAGGAAGCTCTGCCCTTTTGACCTGGGAAACCAAGAGGAAGGTGAGGAGGAAGACGATAAAGCCAAATACCAGGAGGAGGTCTGATATCTGCGCTTCTTATGTACCTTCCCTATTTGGCCAACCAAATTTTTTAAGGTAGAAGTGGTCTTTTTAAAGACTACTCATGAACACCAAGTGAGCCATGAGACACCCTGCTCCCACCCCAGGCAGGCTCCTTGTCATGAAATCTTTTTGCACAGATATAACTAAGGCATGAAGTTCCAGGAGAGAGGTAGGGGAAAGAAACTTTGCAAACAGTTGTGTCCTGCAGCCCTTCCAACAGAGACGTACTTTCCACCCTCAGATCTTCCATTTCCCACCTCTTCTCTCCCCTGCACATTTTCACATCTTTTGCTTCCTTCCTGTGTGGCTGCTTTGCCTCTTGCCTGTGTCTGGCTTGCTTTAACCTGCTCCCTCCTGCAAGGCTTCTTGCGTCCTTCCTCCTTCATCTGCTCTCCCCCTAGCCATCCCCTCCAAAATCAGTTTCGCTTCCTTCAAACCACTTTTGTCCCACTTCGTTCATTTCTACCATTCGTTCTCTGTAGGATTTTGAGAAACAGCGTCTCCTTCCTACATGTGGTATCTGCAGCTACTTTACAAATTGGCATTAGTAGTTCCAGGGGTTACACATCTAGCATAACACATCTGGTGTAACTCATCCAGTTACACAACTAATGTCCCATTGACACCTGGGACTAAATTAGGCTAAAGTTAAATCCATCCCCTCCATCCCCAGTTCCTCTCACTCCCACTGTGGCTTCTCTGGTCCTCCTTCTCATCTGCCTGGACACCCCCAAACTAGATGCCTCCCTCTCCTCATTCCCCCAAGGCCTACTGCTAACGCTGTACTGTCTTTGTCAAATGTTTTTCTCCCTCTCTGCTCCCATTACCCTAAATCAAGACTTCATCATCTCTCACCTGAACATTTTCATACCCCTAATCCTGCTCTGGTACTGTCAGTTCCTTCTTGTTCCCATCAGACTAAAACACAGATCTGATCGCATCACTTCCCTTGCTTAAAAATCTTCAGTGGTGCCCTGTTCCTAAGGGCAGGTCCACATCCTACAGCAAGATATTCAAGGCCTTTCACCATCCGACTCAAACCTACTGTTCCAGCCCCATCTCCCACCACATGCTAGGTCTCGGTCACCATGCCTTGAATGAAAAATACTTTGTCTTAAGTTATTTTGTTCTATGATTGTAGCAACTGGAGCTTGTAGCCAGGGCCCCAAGCTGAAAAGACTCTGGCTCCAGACCCAGGTAAGCTGAGGTATGGCTGCCCTGAGTTGTCAGTCTGTGACCTAGCCAGGCCCCTAATACTAATTAGCTACATGACCTCTGGCCAGCCCTCCCTTCCTCAGGCCTAGGCTCCCTCAGTAATACCATGAGGCTTAGATGACTTCAAAACTATCCTCCAGTATTAAAGATGATGGATAAGATGTGCGGACCCTCTAAGCCAGACTTCATGGGCTGTTACCTTGCTGCATCACTCAGTCCTAGCCCGAGCCTCTCAGTTCTGTCTGTCTGAAGCCATCATCCCCTTTAGGGTGAGATCAGACCCTGGGAGAACTGACTCACACTGCCCAGACGGAGACAAGTCAGATTTGTACCAGAAAGCTCCTTTATGAATAAGCAGCAGCAAGGAAACCTCCATCTGCTATGCAGAACACCTTTTCCCTAGATTAATGATATATGCGTGTTAATGTATTACCTAGATGTTTTCCTTGGTAAGTTAAATTAGTTATCAAGAGATTGCTTGGGCGTATGGATTCAGAGCAAGAAGGGCTCATAGTCTAGAGGCGAGCATTTCCAGGCCATGATAGAGCTGATGAAGTCCCTTTGTTCCATGTGTCTGTTAGGAGTGTTTGATTGCAAGCAACAGAAACTGACCCTGGCTGCATAAGGCAAGAAAGATGGATTATCGGGAGGATCATGAGTCGCTCGTGGAGGTCTTCCCTGATCATGCAATCTGAAGTGGGCTCCCCGGCTGGTCTCCATCACACCACCCTCCCTATTCTTTCACAGCACTTGTCTAGTGTGGAATTATCTTGTTTACTTGTTTGTCATCAGTCTTCCTCATTATCTTCTCCATCCATGGGGGCAGGGACATTGTCATTCTTCCTTGTAGCTCTATCTCTGGAGCCTAGGACAGTGCCCAGCACACATGATATGATCAGGAATATTTGTGGGATGAATAAGTGAGTAGAAAGGAAGAGCTGAAAAATTAAGTCCTAGAAGTGACTGGAGACAGGGACAACCAGTCGCAGGAACTTCTGAACTTTTTTGGTAGGCATTATCACGAATGACTTAACTCCGAAGGCATTTGTCTCTCTATTTCTGCTCCAGGTCCACATGCCTAGGACAGAGAATTCTGTTGGCCCAAATGAGGACCACAGGCCCATCCCAGAGGCCGTGATGTTGGAGTCTTGCGATTGGCTGCAAAGCAGAGCCTCACATAGAAGGTAAGAGGGCCAATACTCAAAGAAATGGCTAGCCAGGCAGACATCCTCTGCATTCCACCATAGTGGTCACTTTTCTTAGAGACCTCTCAGTTGGATACAGCAATTCTGCTCCCTAAAGATGTCTCCATAAATGGTTGTTTGCCAAGCGTCACTTTTTTCTTGTCTCCAGGGGTTCCATCTAAGTGGGTTTCACCCACTCAAGAGTCTTACCTGCTGGAAGGAGACAGACACACTCGTTCTGCAGACGTGATCCATGTACTCTCAGCCTAGCATATCCCATACATCTTTCTATACATTTGTTTCTTATTTTCTAGCTTATGAATAAAACATACATCTACTTTACATTTGAGAAATGTGTGCTTTCACTTAACCCAAATTCTTTGTTTTCTGGAAACCCGCGTTTGGATTACTTTGTTGTGGCTAGCACTGTTAGTTGTCTACCCCAGCAGCCACTCAGGGCTGCAATTCATCCAGCCCCAGGGATGAATCATAATAGAAGCCTCTTACTCTTTTGCCCAAAATTGGACTTGAGGTGACATGTAAACCCAAATCTGGGCTGTGAGAAATAATGCAAAGTCTACTGAGTATTTCTAGAAATATTTTCCTCCCTGATGAGAGAGTCACATGGAGAGAAGGGGTTTTGGCAGCTTTTCCTCCTTCTTCCTTCCTTCTTGATAAGGATGCTGTCATGCAGGGATATTATACTTGGAGCTGTGGCAGCCATCTTGCAAATATGAGGCAATAAATGTAAGGACAACATGTTGAAGATGGTTGAGTGGAAGAATGTAAAGGCCTAGGTCTTTGATTTCATTGTGAAGCACAGAAATCAACCCTGGATTTCGTAGGTAAATAATAGGTGTCCATATGGCTTAAACTACTCTTTGTTGGGCCTACTGTAACCTGCCATCAAAAACATCCCTACCTGATTCCTACCTGTGACAAACAACTCTTTCTTGATCTTCACTCTTTCTCTTTGGCTTCATCACACTAGAGACATTTCTCTTGCCTAGTAACAGGTGTTCTACTGACCATTAACGTGAGACTAAGTCTGAGGAAGAGCCTAAAATTTCACTGTGTTCTGTTATAAACACTCTTTGCTATTTATGTCTGCTTCTTATAATGATTATTATGAATCTCTGCTTGAAAGAATACTATGCCTATTCATTCATAGAGATATTTTGTATATATAAATATATATTATCTAAATTTTTCATTCAATTTCACATTACAATTTAATAGACTCCAATCTGTTGTGATTGCAGAATTTCTATACAGAAGGGACTTAAAAGTTGCAATTAGATGGGAAGTGGGGTGGAGTGTTGAAACTGTATTTGCATTGTACTTTGAAGATTGAGAAGCATGCAATTGTCCATGTCATGGAATGGGAGGGGCTCAGGCAGCCTCTAGTACCCCATCTGCACCTTGTCACTACTATAGCTTCCACCCTTAAAACCAACTACCTAAGGATTTTAACTTCCCTCCTGGAAGTCAAGGTATCAGTTTCGAAGGTTTTACAGCACGGGCTTTCAAGATTGGAAACTTGATGGGCTAATATGACTTTACGTCTGCGTTGTCATCGATGCCGTCTAAATCACTTTACATTGCAACACTATGGATTATCGCTAGCATTTCACATAAAAAGGAATTCAGGCTCAGAAGGTTTAAGCGACTGCTCAAAACACGCAGCTAATCAGCAGAACCAGTCCTACAACCTTGGTCTCCTGACTTTCACCTTTCCCATTCCAACAAGTTATTCTCAGTTTAGGGATGGAGTCTTTAGGATCTAGAACAGTGTGGCTAAAAAGGAATGTTCCTGGTCCATTAAAAGGGGCCTTTTGAAGAGCGTACCTTTTCCTACCAGAGAAGAGGAACAGAAAACCAGAGGATTTGGGGGGAAAAATGAGTTATCCAATCACTTAATGGATCTGGAAGGCAGCTGCCCATCAAACACTCAGCTCCATGTTATCACCATGTATTTCTCCAGAATATTAACTGCCTTGAGTCCCATATTTACCTAACTGATGCTGACCAGTCTTAACCAGAATAAGCACATCAGGAGGAAATTCGGATCTCTGAGCAGAAAGGAGAAGAGATGGGTACGTCCTACACGTCCACCTGTACGAGTGGTTTGGAGGATGATGTTTCTACTCCCTCTAGAGGAGTGTGATCTGAGAGAAGGGTGCTGTGTCCCAAAGAAAGGGAAGAGGTCTGCAGGAGCAGGGTGGCAGTCCAAGTGAGTGGAGGGTTTCAAGTCAAAGGCAGCGCTGGGTTTTCCAAGCCCAAAGGGAAACCAAGCTCCAGAAGAAACACGGAAAGTTAGAACAGGGCCAGAAAGGGAGCAGAGGGGAAAGAAAGCAAAAGGAAAACTCATGTTGACAGACTGACAGACTGAAAAGCTTTATACATAAATGTGAAGAGAAGGAGATTCTGACGTCTCAGCTCTGGGCCAGGGTAGTGATGTAATCAGCATAAGTGAGACATAGTGGCCTGGACAGCATGCCCAGAATGCGGGCCGAGGGCACCTGGGTTATTCCAGGTTGCCATGGTTTTGAGCCAAAAGTAATAAAGCCAGGCAGGGAAGGCAGGAGGCCTCCTGCCTCCAGGATGTCCGTGCACACTCTGAGGTCCAGGACAATGGAGATTTGTTCATTCCCTTACTGTGTTGGCCAGTGAGCAGAAGTAGCATGTGAGTATTTTTTCTATAAAATCTGGAATCAGACAGACCAGAGTTCAAATCCATTTACTTGCTGTGTGGCTTTGGCAAAGTGACTTAACCTCTCTATGCCTCACCACCTTCATCTGTAGGCTGATCAGAGCACCTAGTTGATAAGGTGGTGTGAGAATTAAATAAGATGTATTCTGAAAGGTGCTTAGTCTAGTATCTGATACGTAGTAAGAACTCAATCTTAACCTATTCTTTTTTGTAAGAAAGATATCGAAGTAAACAGTGAAAGAATAAAAGTAGGAGAGTGGTAAACACTGATTTTATAGACGTAAAAAAATGCATCCAATAAATAAACGGGAAAGGAGTGAAGACGGAGAATAGGATCTGGACCATCAGTAACAGAAGGAAAAAGCCGACGGAGTCATCTCGGAAACTTTCACCAAGGCAACTTTTCTTTTGGATTAGATTAGGCTCACGTGAGAAATTCTGAACCCCCTAACGGCCACCTGGAAAAAAAACCCAAAACACTAATGACACAGATTTCCAAATAAGTGCTCCCCTGTGGAGATAATTTCTTTCTTTATAAAAACAATTATGACCTTTTTAATACCTCCAGAAAGGGCTGTACCACTTACGAACTGTACGACCCAGGACAAGTTAGTAAACTTCCTCACATCTTCTTTTCCTCAATAATAAAATGACGAGAATAACAGTATCGACTTCGTAAGGTGGCTGTGAGGATCAAAGCGGGTAACGTGTATAAATCTCTTAGAAAAGAATTAGCAGCTACAGAGTGTTGGCCCCATTTGTCCTTGACTACAACAGCCATCCCCACGTAGTGTGCAGCATTACCCACCAACCCACTCTCCCACCATCCAATAATAGCCACATTTAATATTTTGTATATATTCTTCCAACCTTTTCCCATGCACACATAGTCATCTAAACATTCATTTGTTTCTCACAAAAGGGACCATTCTGTAATGTTTTCTTATGATCTGCTTTTCCACCTCGCTACAGATGGTGAAGCTCTTCCCATCTGTCAGCCTCCACCAACTTCAGGATCATCGTCATCCTCTCTGGGGGTTGACCCCGGGTCTCTGCACAGGGTCAGTCCCAGTTTCAGCCGTTTCTTCTCATTTCCTGCTTCTTCTTGCTCTCCCAGCTGTGCCCTGCACCTTTGCTCACTCACCTGCTGCTCCCTCCCTGGTCCTCCAGGCTCCCCCCGCCCTGGGCCCCCCAGTGTAGTGCAGCTTCTCCAAAGGAGGGCTCGGTCAGGAAAGTTTTACTTCCTTTTATTGCTTACCTCTCCATTTTCCAAAATAGCACCAACCAAGGCTGTGTGTGCTTAACAGGTTTTCCAAAGGGTGAAAATTAAGAAATAAAATGTTGAGAGAAAAAACCAAAATTTGTTGTTAACTCTGTTTCTTGGGTCCAAGGGAGAGAAAAAAAAAATACACCCTTCATAGGAAATTCCTTCATTGGCGCACCCCAGTCCCTTTCTCGCCCCCCACTTTCCAGGCTGGAAAACAAGTTCCCGCCTGGAACTTCTCCTGGAAGTTCTCCTAGTTACCCTCTGCCACGGCCACACCACGACCCAGGCAAACTGGAAACCGTCAGGCGAAATTCAACCATCAGAGGTGGTTTGGCCAACAAGGTGCTTAAAATTTTCTTTTGAACAAGTTGTCAACATTTTCAAAACAGGAGGTTTTACATACACACTTAGATGCCTGGCCTCTCTCAAACGATGGCAAGCTCTGGCAACATTGAGCCCACGTTGCTGTATGGCAACAATTTTGGAGCTGAGTTCTCTTGCTCCACAGAGGTGAAACATGTGTCTGCCAGGTGGCCCTGGGCCCCACTAGTTTCTATCACATGACACTGGGTGCCGTCATTTGTTTATTTACCTGCCTGGCTCCAATAAGCATTTGAGTCCCAGTGGGGAAAAAAATATGCTATCAGCTCCCTACACTCACTGAGAACTTGCCTTAGAATCTTCCTCTCCACCCAGATGACTGTCACTGTCTGGGTGATTTCAATGTCCCAAAGGCCTGTCCACATCCCACCTGAGGCCAAGCCAGTTGCATGGAAGCAATCTCCTCTGGGCTAGTGTCCGGGAAGGAGGGTCCTTGGGGAGAGGGTAGGCCTGAGGGAATCCGAATACCAGGATGGAAAGGCAGAATCAGTGTTGGGAACGGTCAAAGCCATTTAGGGAAGTGGAGTAGACCACACGCAGAAATCCGAGGAGAGAGACGAAGGCAGAGGTGAAGCTGGCGAAATCGGTGGCTGGGAGAGTTAGCGGAGGCAGGACGGGGCGTTCAGGATTAATTCCTGGGACAGGGCTTCTAAGGTTTTCCCCATTTTATGTGATGCCAGCAAGGTCACGGCAACAGAAGCGTGTCCACACAGTTGTGTGGGGTGGCCCTCACCTCTATTGTCCTTGGGCAGCCCATTTATGTCACTATATCCTGGGCATTTGCATCGTCTGGCAGTGCTCTCTGTCAGAAATCTTAAACTCTAATCTCGAGTCTTCAGATCACAAATATCTAGCCTTTCAGCTCTCTTATTAAGGACTCAGTCCAAGTCAACTAACCCTCTCAGCTTCACTTCCTTCCTGCCCAGACTAGATTCCACCCGTTATCAGTTTGAACTTAGGTGCTCTGTTCCTTAACTACTTTCTCTTCTAACACCTTCCCTCTAGTCCGCCAACCTTCACTCATAGATAACTCCCTCTCCACCCTGCACCGGGTCACTGAGTGCTGCGGAGCCAACCCATGCCTCACCCATCGCCCAACTTCACGAAGCCTCCTACCGCACTAAGACAGGCCCTTGAAATGTTCCCGCTACCCTGCCTCCAGCTTGCCTACATCCGCACCCATCTTATTTCTGTCCCTCCCCGGAGTCCTTGCCCCTATTCTTGAGACCCCATCTTTTCTTACCTCCTCTAGGACTTTGTTCATTCAATAATCCTTTCTGTCTCCTATATCTTCAACTTTCCCTTCTCTCCTGAGTCCCGCTCAGCCCCTAAGCATATCCACATTTCTCCCATCTTTGAAGAAAATGCCTGGGAACTTCAGTGGAAATGACTACAAAATGATAACATTCAGGGTTCTAAGGAAGGAAGGAGAGAAATCAGCAAGATAAAGAAAACAGGCTGCAGGAAGGTGCAGTTCTTCGAGCTCAGGGTTTTGGCAAGAAAAAGCCAATGGGAACGAAATCTGAGGGACAAAGGGTCTGAGCGAACAGGATGCCCTTTTCACATCATATACTAAATTCGTCATAATTCCCTTCTTGTGTATAGGGCTGCATAGTTCACATGCAGTGTTTCATCCAGTTCTCACTCAGTCCAGTGAGATAGGCATGGGTGGGTGGGGAGTGGCTTCGAGGGCTCCAGGAGGTGCTGGCACTGAGCTGGGGTGGGGCCGGATATGCACCACAAGAAAGAAGGGGAAGGAAATCCCTGGTGGCTGCAGCCAGTGGGGTGAATGGGGGAGGCGCTGGTGCAATGGCAGGAGAGATCATTGACATGGAAAGGACGCAGCTAACCGGGGTTTCCTTGGACCTGGGAGTGCCAATAGAAAGAAACAAATTCATCTTTAACGAAGACCATGGGAAACTATTGAAGGAAGAACAGGATGCCATTATGAGAGGTTTGTGTGACAATAAAGTAAAAATCTAGTCCTCAGTCTATTAGATGAAAAGAAAGGTCCCAAGGAACCAGCCCCCTCAGAGAAATGTTGAAACAAAAGGGCAGTGTGAATGACCACGAAAGTACAGACTTTATAAAAAGCATGCCACTGCCATCTAACCAAAACAGATGTCCCTCTAGAACAAACTCTGGAGGTGAGGCCAGGAGGCTTAACTTACACGCTTTCCCTGGCCATTTACCAGCTGGGTGATCTGGAGCCTCCTATGCCTCCATTTTCATCTTGATAATGCCACCGCCCAGGCCCCTCAAAGATGTGGCAGGAGTCAAATATGACAACACATGGGAAAGTGCTCTGGGAATTACAAAGTCTTATGCAAATGTAAGCCATTGCTGCTCACTGTGACTGAAACTGCTCAAGGAGGCTCAAGCGAGCCACCGTACTCAACTAACAGGGCCAATGTGTCTGGATTATGAGGATGGTGCGAGTAGAGACAATGCCAATGGGAAACGAAACTCTGAAGACTGTCGGGGGAGGGTGGGGAGAACGAAGAGCTCTTAAAGATGCACGAGGGAATTGCCATCTCCACCAAAAAAATAAACCCAGATCTTTCAAGGTTGACGCTGGCAGGCGACTCTCCACTGGGGGTTCCTTCTCAGCCACCTCAGAGGATCACTGTTAGATTTTACTGAAAGAAGACTACAAAGTTCTTACAAGATGAAATCTCTATCTTGTACAAAGGGAAAGGATGACTCCAGTAATTACAATTCATCCACCCATCTAGAGAAGAAGCTGTATCAGAGGATGGAAAGAGCAGAGACTTTGGATGCTGGCTGATCTGGGTTCACATATGCCCCTTGGTAGCTATGTGGTACTGCATTCATGGCTCAGTCACTCTCTATCCATCAAATGGGGCTGATACTGTTGATTTCAGAGGGTGAAATTAGACAATATGAGAAAGCCCTCAGCATTACGATGAGTTCAGCAGTTCCTGGGATGCTGGGTAGTAAAGAGTGAGGTTCTGTTGCGAGCAAATTTTCGTGAACCAATTTACTTTCTGTCTGGAAAGGGAATTCATACATTTGGAACAGCAGTTCTCAACTTGGGGTTGGTTTTGCCTCCCAGGGGACATTTGGAAATGTCTGGAGACACATTTGATTGTCATAATTGGGCAGGAGATTGCTACTGGCATCTGGTGGATAGGATCAATGGATGCTGCTAAACATCCTACAATGCACAGGACAGCCTCTTAGAATCAGGAATTCTTTGGTTCCAAATATCAATAGCACCAAGGTTGAGAAACCCTGGTCTGGCCCAAAGCTGGACCTTTATTGTTCCTTCCACAGTATCTAGTCAATAAGCCAAGTGAACTCAATGGCCTGTGTGGAGTTTTTCACGCTCTGAGGCGGTCAGTGAAGGGAAAAACTCACTGGTGACTCCAATGTGCTATTTTAGGGCTGTTAACAATCTTTGTCTGAGGCTGGAGGAATTCATCCAGAACGTGTTTATGGGTCACAGCGGACACCGAGTTTGGTGGATGTGTTAATGTTATGGAGGAGGGAAACTGTGTCCGAAGTCACCCCAACAAACAAGAGAAGCAGTTTTCCAAACGCAGAATGGAATCCTCATTGGGGAAAAATTTAGTGAGGCTTATGGGTCATGGAAGTGACCTGAAGGCCACTGAAGACTAAAATTTAAACACGGCCTGTGGTTGAGACTGGGAGATACAAAGATTGAGACAGAATCCTTCAGCGTTCCTCCGACTGAGCAAGGGCAATTTAAACTACTCGGTGTAGGGCTTTGCTTTTTGAAAGAGATATGAAGAAATCCACAGCAAAACCACAACAAAAGCTGGAAAATGAAAAGCGTTCTGAAAACAGGCAAAAGGATTTTTGGGGTTTGGGTTTTTTAACGTGGAAAAGAGAGGACTGAGTGTGCATGGATTTGAACAAGAAAGATTATCACAAGGAGAAAAATGGCCAGCTGTTTTCCATCTTCATAGAGGAGCAAATTATAGGAAATGGGCTGAGATTGCTGCACAATGGTGGTTATGAATACGAAGCGTTTCCTAATTGGACCCTGGAACAGACTTCAGAGGGAGACAGTTCAATTCCTGTTACTCAAGTTTGCTAAAAATAGGTTAAGCATGGACCTGACCACAGACAGGGGACTGGACGTGATGACTTCTTGAGCCCCCTGGTTTTACCATTCTTTTTGCTTATGTCTTCACAAGGCACAGCTAATTCACTGATGAGCAAAAAATTCAGTTGTTTCACTGTATGGCCTGTGTAAGGTAGTTTCCTAAGCAAACCATTTGATGGATTTTCATTGATTGTATTATTCAGTTGACTGGTGGTTTTAGAGTCATTTTGACATAGCCTGTAATTTTATAATATTTGTTTTACTCATTGAGCTTGGACACGAACCTGTAAATTATATTATGCTTATGGGTCATCGAGTCAGCCCTGTATTGATCATGTTGAGTAGCTCAGTTCCATGAGTCACTAGGTTCTTTAATGCTGATACCAATACACACTCTGAAGCAGTGTGAACCGGTCATTCAGACCAGAGAAAACAAGGTGAGAGAATGTTTCCAAGCTTTCACTTTGCTCCAAGGGTGTGCTCTTCATCTGCAGAGTGTATTATTTTCTTAATGTTGAAGCCAACATCTGAGTTTGAATGTGGCAGGCGAGGGTCCGGAAAAGAAGGTGCGATTTTCCTTTAACTTTTTTTTTTCTTTCTTTTTTCCTTTAACTTTTTTATGCTTTCACCCTGAGTGGGAGCAGGAACAGAGACTGACTTTGTCATCCATTGAGTTTTTAGCTTCTCTGCTAAAAGATGTTCCTTGTAAATGTTCACATTAGAGGTACCAGTAATCAATAGTTCCCTCGTGTTCTCAAAAGGTACAGAAAATTCGTAAAATCATTGATGTGACTACAAAATGGTGCTGATTCTATAAGAAATCAACCTTGTCAAGACAGAATTCTACACAAGGTCCTGTTGACCTGGTGTTGTCCCTGTGGCAGGCTTGATAATAGCTAATCCGCCCTTCTGCCTGTGAGTTTTAGCCAGACCCATCACTGTTTCACTAAAGACTACATTTCCTAGCATCCTTTGCATTAGGGTGAGGTAAGGAATAAGTTTTGACTGATGGGATGTGGGCAGAAGTGATTTGGGCAGAAATGATGTGTGTGCCATGTCTGGTCCATGACCTTAAAGGGAAAAGATAACACCACCCTCCATGTTTCCCTTCTCCTTTTCCTATAGACTGGGATGCAGAAAAGATGGCAGGACTTGGAGCTGCCATCTATGAGGTGGAAGTCATCTCTTGAGAATAATGGAGAATGAAGATGAAGAATCCAGTTATCATGGAGCCACCACATTAGCCTTAGACCATTTATGCTTTGACTGTTACAGGACAGAAAAATAAACTTTTATTTGTTTAAGGTACTATTGTTTTGACTTTTGTAACAGTAGCCAAACCAGTACCCTAAGTAATATCCTAACACTTTGGGCACCAGAATCTTAACTTTAGTAATTTAGGTACTTTTTCATTCAGTAGAAAATATATGTATTGTTTGACGTAGAGATAGAGAGAAAGAGAGAGAGAAATAATACACACATACAAACAAAACAATACTTGAGATTTATTAACTAGGGACTTAAGATCACCAAAGAATTGGTTGTAAAGAACTCACCCCACACTCTGTAATGTGAACTATGTACAACTTGCTTTATGTTTCTGTATATAATGAACTAATAGAGAGCGACTGATAATGAGCCTTCCAGTGAGGTGGTGCAGAGCACATGCTCGGGAGCCAGGCGGCCCAGCTGAGCGACGAGGCCCAACCTCTGAGTGTCCAGCTTTCCCCATCTGTACAAAAGGGGGTAACAACTATTTCTACCCCTTTAAGATGTTGTGAGGATTACACGAGATTGAACAAAGCACTGAGAACACTGCCTGGCACATACTAAGCACTGAATAAGTGTCCACTACAACGATACTTATTCATTCCTCTTGGCCAGTGATAGCACTAAAGAAATGTGGCTGAGGGACTAGTCCCAGACTGCTCTTGATCAGCTTGCGTGTTTCGCACATACGAGATGTCTGCTGCAGAATGTTGACTTCCTGCCTCAAGTCCCTTATGAGAGAGTCCCAATCTCTGTTTATGCACGTGCTTCAGGTACCATCTGAACTACTGTATCATTGCTCTCTTTAAGTTGATTTCGAAAGGAAGCTTGAACAATAGTTGTGAATGTTTAGATATAGCTGCAGCCTTCTGTCCCTCTCATTGGAGCTGTCTTATCTGGATTCTCTTTGCTGGGGACGAGGTTGTAATTATCCTCTCTCCAGTGCCCATAGTCCTCTCTACTGGTAACAACTGGGGCTTGGAGAGGCAGATTTACTGAGAAATGAATGGAGCTTAACTTTCAGGGCCCCCCATTTCGTTGAGCCCCTGATAAGGCTCCAAGGGTTCCCCTTCAGGGTTACAGGGGCCAATGTATGAGGCATGGAGCTGACCCCAGACTAAAGGTCACCCCTTGCCCTGATGGTGGTGCTGGGGCTGCGAGTGGGATGAGCTGGCTGCTTGTACCACATTCACATCCACCAAGCCCCCAGGAGCCACCTAGCCCCAGTGGACCTCGTGGAGCATTCCAATGCTATCTTTGATCCTAAGAAGAAAGGTGTGAACAAGATGCTGCCCTGCTCTCCGCTCAATGGCTACTGCGACCAGGCTTCATGGCCACCCCAGGACTGGTAGGAGCAAGAACCCAGCCAAGTTGAACTGGCTGCTATGGCAGCTGCTGTCAAGGATACCGTCTGAGCAAGCGACCGTAAGAGGACGCTGCAGGAGGAGCATTGTCCACAAAGGATCCTGAAAGGCAAAGAAACTTTTCTAACCCACCAACATTAAGAAAAAGAAATCACCAGGAAAAGGAAAGAGAGGATCATCCTCCTATACTCTATAGATAACCATGTTACAGCATTGTTACCATATGGAGAGGTAGGAGAGTAAGCAATCAAAACTCTAGGGAAAAATAGCATTATCAAGGTATCTCAGATAGTTAATAAGTAAAATATTATTTTAATGGAATTTGCGGTGTTTGCAGTATATGTCAACTTTTTAAATTTTGTAAATACTCATCTCAAACCTAAATTTGTATTTGTCATTTTGTTCTCTTTTCCTTAAAGAGGGTCTCCAAAGTTGGGTAAGCCGCAGGACCCACCACACCTGGATCTTGCCCCAGAAAGGAGTTTATACCCACTTTGGTGAGAAGAGCACTTCTTGGTTGGCGTTTTAGATGAAGATAGACTGACATGTCACATGACACTTTCTGGGCAATGCCATTAATCAGTCCCCAGAAGCAGGAACTCAGGCATCCCTGGAGAACCAGCTGATGCCCAGGTTGGGGTGCATTATATGCATGTTAGAAATTAATCTCCAAGAGGTGATGAGAGTGAGCTGTGTGTTTTCTTTCCTTTCCTTGTAGTTCTTTTTCTATACATCATAAATGTGCACAGTTACTTCCTGTCTCATTGTAACTCAAAAATCAAGCAAAAAATATTTCCTTTCCTTTTTGGGCTGTCTGTTCTCAAAACCTCAGTAGGGCACATTGTAGTTGCACTGAGCACAGTGACTATGATCTCCCTTCTGACGTTGTCTGGGAAAGTCACGATCCCATGATCCCATTCTCCCCACCCCCTTCTCGTGTTCTGCTCCATGGAGAATTGCTGAGCGGAGTAGAAGAGTTCCATTTCTAAACCAAGCCTAGGGAATAGGCTAAGTATCTGGTGACAGTCTCGGCTAATTTTATCAAGTCCTCTTCCCTGGGAAAAGAAACTGGAGGGGGTGTAGGAGGAAGTGAGGATGGACCAATGGCGGAGATAAGGATGAAGCCTACTTGTTGCAGATGGGGGAATTAGCCATGAAAGTATGTAGTTCTTCAGTACGACCCAGTCCAAGACACAGAGCCTCTCATGTGAACCTTCACGACAGCTTGACTTCCTCGCATCCAGGCTTGCCACCACATCCCCAAGCATAATCTCCACACAAGAGCCAGGGTTATTTTCTATAATCAGATTATATCACCCTTTTGCTTAAAGCCCTCCACTGGCTGCCCTTTGCAATGAAAATAAAAGCCAGACTGCATTGTGGCCCATAAGACCTTCCATGACGTGAAGACTGCTTCTGCTGCTGCTCCGCCCACCTTCCGCCATGACAGCCTCATTCCCTAGAACCCCTGGCCCCAGGCCTGCCCACGCTTTAGCCACCCTTCCTTCCTTCTCCCTGCTCCCCTTCCCTCCTCTTCTCTCTCTCTCTTTTTCTCTTTCTTTCAATATAACAGCTTTAATGAGATATAATTCACATACCGTACAATTCACCTCTATAGAGTGTGCAACTCAATGATTTTGAGTATATTCACAGATTTGTGCAACCAGCACCACAATCAACTTTAGAACATTTTCATCACTCTGCAAAGAAACGACCTGTTAGCTATTACTCCCCATTTGCCCCGCAGCCCTCGGCAACCACTAATCTACTTTCTATCTTCATAGATTTGCCTATTCTGGACATTTCTGTAAATCAAATCACACAGTGTCTGGTCTTTTATGTCTGCCTACTCTCATTTAGCTTGATGTTTTCTAGGTTCATTCATATTGTAGCATATATCAGTACTTTATTCCTTTTTATGCTCAAATAATGCTGTATTATATAGATATACCACATTCAGTTGATGGGCATTTTGGTTGTTTCCACTTCTTGGCTATTACAAATAATGTTGCTATGAACATCTGTGTCTACTTTTTTGTGTGGACATATGTGTTCAATTCTCTTGTGTGAATACCTAGGATCAGAATTTCTGGATTATACAACTCTGTGTAACATTTTGAAGAACTGCCAGACTCTTTTCCAAAGTGGATGTAGCACTTTACATTCCCACCAGTAACCAACATTCTAATTTCTCCACATCCTCACCAACACTTGTTATTATCTGGTTGTTTTTTTTTTGATAAGTCATCTTAGTGGGTATGAAATCATTGTGGCTTTGATTTTAATTTCCATCATGCCTAACAGAGGTGTGCATCTTCTCTTGTGCTTATTGGTCATTTGTATATCTTCTTTGGAGAAATGTCTGTTCGGATCCATTTTGTAATTGGGTTGTTTGTCTTTATGTTGTGCAGTTGTGAGAGTTCTTTATATATTGTGGATACTAGCCCCATATAGGACATATGAATTGCAAATATTTTCTGTTATTCTGTGGATTGTCTTTTCATTTTCTTGATGGTGCCCATTGAGGCACAAAAGTTTTAAATTTTTATGAAGTCTAATTTATCTAGTTTTTCTTTTGTTGCTTATGTTTTGGTATTATGTCTAAAAAGGCTTTGCTTAACTTAAGGTCATGGAAATTGACTCCTACATCTTCTTCTGTGTTTTAGAGTTTGGGCTCTTCCATTTAGGTCTATGATTTCTTTTGAGTTGATTTTTTAATATGGTGTGAGATGGATCGAATTTTATTCTCTTACATGTGGATATCCGGTTGTCCAGCTCCATTTGTTGAAAAGACTGTTCTTTCCCCATTGAATTGTCTTGGCATCCTTAGTCACACGGCTTTCTATTTCCCAAATAGACAAGCAAATTCCCACCTCAGGGCCTTTGCACCATTAGATTCCTTGGAATGGAACCCTCTTTCTCTGATTTTCACTGACTGGCTCCTTCTCATGCTGCAGGTCTCAGCTCAGAGAAGCTAACCCTGAACACCGTGTCTAAAGTAGCCCCCATCTCCCATCCCCCAGCTATTCTCCATCCTTATTTTATTTTCTTCTTAGTACCTAACATGACGTGAATACATCTAAGTTTCCAATAGAGTAGAGTTCTTTAAATCCTTTAAGTGGATAGGCAGATTTTCAAATCAAAGTAGTCCAGGAGTAGATAGTAGATACTGAATTTAGAAACCAAAGATTCACTTAACTGTTGTGTGTCTGTGTTTGGGGGGGTGGGTGGGGTGTGACTGTGAGGAGGGCCTGTGGATGAGAGTGAGAAACGAGTGGGGGCGTTCCAGGGCAGTCTGCTTGAACATCAGAATCAAGGAGCTATTCCTTAACATTGGTCTTGGCAATGATTTTTTGGACTTTACACTAAAAACACAGGCAACATAAGCAAAAATAAACAAGTGGGAACTGCATCAAACTAAAAAGTTTCTGCACAGCAAAGGAAATAATCAACACAATGAAAAGGCAACCTACGTAATGGGAGAAAATATTTGCAAACTATAGATCCAAAAGAGGGTTAATATCCAAAATATATAAGGAACTCATACAATTCAATAGCAAAAAAAACCAAATAGCCTGATTTGAAAATGGGCAAAGGACTTGAATAGACATTTTTCCAAAGAAAGCAAACAAATGGCCAACAAGTATATAAAAAGATCAAGCAACATTACTGATCATCAGGGAAATGCAAATCAAAACCACAATAAGATATCACTGTACATCTGTTAGGATGACTATTCTCAAAAAGTCAAAAGATAACAAGTGTTGGAGAAGATGCAGAGAAATTGAAACCCTTGTACACTATGGGAACATAAATTGCAACAGCCATTACGGAAAACAGTATGGGGGTTCCTCAAAAAATTAAAAATAGAAATACCATAGGATCCAGCAGGAGCATGTATCCAAAGGAAATAAAATCACTATCTTGAAGAAATATTTGCATTCCCATGTTCACTACAACATTATTCACAATACCCAAGATAAGGAAACAACCTAAGTGTCAGTCGACAGATGAATGGATAAAATATGATATGTATATATATATAACGGAATATTATTCAGCCTTGAAAAGGAAGAAAATCCTGTCATTTTCAACAACATGAGTGATCCTAGAGGGCATTGTGCTAAATGAAATGAGCCAGACACAGAAAGACAAATACTACATGATCACACTTACATGTGGAATCTAAAAAAAAATGTTAAATTCATAGTAACAAAGAGTAGAACAGCAGTAACCAGGGGCCGGGGCAGGGGGGGCAGTGGTGAAGGGGAGAGGTTAACCAAAGGGTCCAAATTTTTAGTTATAAGATGAATGAATAAGTTCCAGAGACCTAATGTATAGCGTGGTGACTATAGTTAATAATAATGTATTACACACTTGAAATTTGCTGAGAGTAGATCTCAAGTGCTCTCACCACACACAAAAATGATAACTAACGTGAGGTGATAGATATGTTAAGTAGCTTCATTGTGGTAATCATTTCACAATGTATATGCATATCAAAACATCAAGTTGTACACTCTAAATATATACATTTTTATATGTCAATCAGATCTCAATAAAGCTGGGGAACAAAAGAAAATCATTGTTTGGTAACTATCATAGTTGTAATTGATTCGGAAAGAATCATCAATTGGATTCTAAAATTAGTAGGTAAAAGTGTGTTGAGGAAGTATATGCCACAAATTACTTACAAATTACAAAGAAAAATATAGTTATTGTACAGTAGAGAGACCCGGCAGACACTATCTTCATGATCAAAGTTAATATCACAGAGAATGAAACAAATCGACGTGATGTGTCTCACGTTAGGACCCACGGAAAAGAAACAGTATCACTTCCGTGGTATTGCTGCCAAAAATACACTACCTGAATCTAATCATCAGGAAACCTCAGACAGACTCAAATTGAGGAACATTCTACAAAGTAACTAGTCAGTACTCTGAAAATTTATTAAGGTTATGAAACAGAATCTGAGGAACACTTACAGATTACAGAAGGAGACTAATGATAGGTGATAACTAAAAGCAATTTGTGATCCTAGACTGGATTCTGGACCAGAAAAATAAATGGTTTTTGCTATAAAGGAAATTACTGGGACAATTGGTGAAATTCAAATAAGGACCCAGTGGCCTAGTGGTTAAGTCTGGTTCACTCCACCTCGGCAGTCTGGGTTCAGTTCCCAGGTGTGGACCTATACCGTTTGTCTGTCAGTGGCCATGTGTGGTGGCAGCTCACATACAAAAAAAAAAAAAAAATGAGGAAGATTGGCAACAGATGTTAGCTCAAGGTGAATCTTCCTCAGCAAAAAAAAAAAAAAAAAAGAAAGAAAGAATATTATACCAATTTCAGTTTCCTAATGTGAAAACTGTACTGTTATCACACTGTAAGAGAATGTCCTCATTCTTGGGGAAATACATACTGAAGTATTTAGGAGTAAAGGGGCATATGTCTGAACTTACTCTCCAATGGTTCAGAAAAAATAACACACACACACACACATGCACAATGATAGAATGATACAAACAATCAGGTAACTGTTAACAATTGAAGAATCTGGATGAGGAGCATATAGGAGTTCTTTGTATTCTTCCTGCAACTTTTCTATAAGGTTGAAATTATTTCAAAATAAAAATTTCCAAAACTAAAAGAGAAGATAGCTATCTCATGTCTCCCAAATCCCATTCAGGGATCTCCTCTTTGGGCATTCCACAATGGATGGAAGATTTATGATTACTTGGTAGAAATGGATTGATGACTGATTGATTGGCAGAGTGCTTTACTCGTTGTCTTTCAAGTCTTACGGGATTTTTAGAAAAGCAGCTACAATACGATTTATAAAGATAAAGTTTTGGAAGGTTTTTGTTGAGGAAGATTTGCCCTGAGCCAACATCTGTTGCCAATCTTCTTCATTTTTTTTTTTTTTTTGGGTATATGAGCCACCACCACAGCAGGGCCACTGACCAGATGAGTAGTGTAGGTCCACACCTGGGAACCGAACCCAGACCACTGAAGTGGAGCACACTGAAATTAACCACTAGACCGCCGGGGCTGGCCTTAGTTAAAGATTTTAATTTAAAAGTTAGATCCTTGGACAAACAAACATTGTCCAAGGATCAACAAGGAAGCAAAAATTTGCTAATAGCTGACTACAGGCTGGAACTGAAAGGACCAGTCCTTCCTCCAGCGGAGTTTATTGCAACTGTTGTAAAATGGCATCACGGCCCAGAGGTTGCTGTGAGCAGGAATGAAAAGGCAGCTGAGAACAAGGAGCCTCGTGAGACCCTGAAATTTAATACTGTTAATTAGAGACTCTGGGTATGGTTAATACCAAAAATGAATAGGTGCTATTTTGCACAAAAAAACTTTTTTTAAAGAAAAAATAACATTTATTTGCAATATAAACAAAGTCCTGTTGCTGGTTTGGAATGTATATGTGTGTGTGCGTGTGTGTTTAGGGTCACAAATTTTCCTTCGTAAGATTATAAAGCAAAACTGGTCACTCTCTTGGCATATCCTCATTCATACAAATCTGATGCATGTTTCTAGATTTTCCTTTTTAAAAGTAAAAAAAGAGAGAGAAAGAGAACCATATACAGCATGGATGCTTTTTATCACTTTCTCGACTGTAGCAAGATTTTAATTTCGCTGCCTTAAAGAATCCCTGAAAACAACCCCTGTGTGGTAAGATGCAGTGGAGGCAGAGTTTCATATATTACTTTTACTTAAAATATTCAGATTATATGAGAAATTTTGAAAAATTGTTATATAAAGCACCTTTCCCACATACTTCCAGTTGCCTTCATTTAACTTTTTTTCTAAATCAATAATCTCTGATATTAGTTTTGAGTTAATGCTCATATCTATGTAAACCTGAACGTTGTACTTCCATTTTCTTTTCACGTGAAACTTGTAATTATATATCATATAAATATTTTTTCTCATAGATGGAACTTGAAGGCATTATGCTAAGGCAAATGTCAGAGAAAGATAAATACTGTATGATCTCACTTATATGTGGAATCTAAAAAAAAATCAGGGGCCGGCCCCATGGCTGAGTGGTTAAGTTCGCACACTCCATTTCAGCAGCCTGGGGTTTCACTGGTTGGGATCCTGGGCGCGGACATAGCACTGCTCATCAGGCCATGCTGAGGCGGCGTCCCAAGTGCCACAACTAGAAGGACCCACAACTAAAAAATATGCAACTATGTACTGGGGGGATTTGGGGAGAAAAAAGCAGAAAAAAAATAAAAAATAAAAAAAAGATTGGCAGCAGTTGTTAGCTCAGGTGCCAATCTAAAAAAAAAAAAATCAAAACCAAACTTATAGAAAAGGAGATCATATTTGTGGTTAACAGAATACCAGAAGCAGGGGGTCAGGGGTGGAGGGTGGCGCAGATTGGAGGAAGGTGATCAAAAGGTACAAACTTCCAGTTATAAGATAAATAAGTAGTAGGGATGTAATGCACAACGTGATGACTATAGTTAACAGTGCTGTACGATATACAGTCCTGCATCGCTTAATGATGGGGATACGTTCTAAGAAAAGTGCCATTTGGTGATTTCGTCGTTGTGTGAACATCATAGAGTGTGCTTACACAAACCTAGATGGTATAGCCTACTACACACCTAGGCTATATGGGACTAATCTTATGGGACCACTGTCATATATGCCATCCATCACTGACCAAATGTTGTTATGCGGCGCATAACCATATAGGAAAGCTGTGAAGAGAGCACATCCTAAGAGTTCTCATTACAAAGAAAAATTTTTTTTCTTTTTATTGTGTCTATATGAGAGGGTGGATATTAACTAAATCTACCTTGGTCATCACTTCATAATACTGTATGTATAAACCAAACCATCATGCTGTACACCTTAAACTTATACAGTAATGTGTGTCAATTATTTCTCAATAAAACTGGAAAAAAAAATTTCTATTGTGTCAAAAAAATAAAAAGAATCAAGGAGCTGTTCTATCGCCCAAGGCTGGCCTTTTACTTACTCTCCACAATAGAATGAGAGTTATAACTGGTTCCAGCTCAAGTCTGTGATGCTACGATTCGAGCCTCTATTTCAGCCGAGTTCTAAAATCGTCAGAGGTTCTCCGTCCCCTGACCCAGCAGGCGGTCTGGACCCCTCAGAAACTCCTGTCCTTGGATCACATTTTATCTTTCTGTTTAGATAAGCTCTTCTTCACGAGGCCAAAGCTCAGAGAGCCCCTGAGAGCACTAGGAGGCAGCCATTCGCTTTCCCTGAAATGCTGGTGATTGTCATTCCTTTTCGTCAGGAAGCTGTGAATTCCTGTTGATTCTGCCGCGCACGTGGGAGTTGTGGGGAAGTGAGTGAGTGAGGGGGAGAGAATGTCTGGCCTGCGTTATTCCATCTGCTGAGCTCCTCACCACCAAGGCACAAAGGAGCACGTTCAGAGGGCTTTTTCTTGGGGGCCAGGGGAAAGACAGTGATGACAAGCTCTAGAAACACAATCCAACTATGGAAATTTTGTTTTCAAGATTCTTGAGTGACAGTTTGGCTTTTAGTCCTTGCTTTCACAAGAATAACTCCTTCGGGGAGATTTTTTAAATCACAGGGTTATGAAATCAATTTAGTAAACTACAACCATCAATTTTTTAAAAATGTAATAGATTGTATTAGGATCGATAATAATAAAGTGTCTTTAACCAAGGACTCTGGAGCCAGACCGGTTGAATTTGAACCTCTGCTGTGTGACCACTTACTAGCTATATGGCTTTGGGAAAATTACTTAACTTCGCCATGCTTCAGTTTCCTCACCTGAATAATCATACACACATACCTCGAGGAGTTATTGTGAGGGTTAAATGAATTAATATACGTAAAGCACTCGCCACTCACCTGGGGGTCAGTTGAGGCTTGGCTAGCCTAGACTGGGCTCAACTGGGCAGCTTTGCTTCAAGCTGCAGGTCCTGCCTCGCTTGGCTCCTCACTGCTGGGCCCAGGTCTGGTCCACATGTGTTCAGTTTGGGGCCTGGGCTAAAGAGGCAGCAGCTGCCTGGGAGTAGCTCTTCTCATCATAGTGTTAAAGGCACAAAAGAGCAAGCCTAAACCAAGAAGCGTATTTGAATCTTCTGCTTGCTTCATGTCTGCTAACATCCCATTGGCTGGAAGGCGACGTGCAAGAAAGTACATTTCCACAATCGCAGTGGCCCAAGCCAGTCACATGACAGAGCCCAACATCCCTTAGCCAGGGAATCGTAATCTATTGACCTAAACTACTGAGCAATAATCTGATAGTTATGGTCAAAAGAGTTTGAGAGAACTCTCTCAACTCTGAAGCAGAGGTCAGCAAACTACTGTCTGCAGGCTAAATCTGATCCACCACCTGTCTTTTAAATAAAGTTTTATTGGAACACAGCCACAGCCGTTATTTACATATGGCTGCTTTCGTGACTCAGCAGCAGAGTTGAGCAGTTGTGACAGAGGCCATATGACCTGCAAAGTCTGAAAATGGCCTGCAAAGTCTGAAATATTTACTATCTGGCCGTTTACACAAAAAGTTTGCAAATCTCTGTTCTTAAAAATGAAAAGTTTAGGAATTAATGAGAATTCAGCACCAAATCAAATGACATAGTCCACGTGCTCCTTCTGCGCCCCAGACACTGGCAAGTGCTGCTCAGTGAGCATGTGATTTGACTTGAAGCCCGATTCTCATCACTGTAAGAGGAAGTGAATGCCTTCTGGTTTGCAACAATCACTGTGTGATGGGAGAGGCCCGTTCTGCTCCGGCACTTGGGTCTATAACAGAGCCTCATATTGGAATTCATACTCTGACTTTCCCATTCCTATCCTGTGAGGAGCTCAGCATTGTGAGTTTTAGTTAAAAGACACCTTACCTTTGGGATAATGACCCTCAGAATCTTCCAAAAACAGAAGCTTAAAGAAAATTATGCAATCATTCAAATAAAACAAGATATTTTGAAACTTTATGGGATCCAAATCCTTAGCAACTGAAATCTTAGGTAGAAAGCTACACCATAGCTGGTCTAAGTGGGGCTGCTAAGTCTCAGGGTGGGCGGGTGGCTGGGGGACTGGGCCTGAGGGCCGCTGAGCAAGCTCCACTCTCACACCACAGTCCCCTGAGAAGCCCAGAGGCCACTAGAAGACGCTAGGGCTCTCTGGAAATTTGTTTTGCCTCTGTGAGTTTTCGAATGTCCCAAAGGACAACTTTGTTGTACAAAAAAGATTGCTATGGGGCTACTTTTTTTGGTAAGCCAGATTTGATTTACTGAAATAACAAATTCAGAATCCTACTTCTTCCTTTAAGCTTTTAAGTCACTTTTACAAATCTTACTGTGCTATTTATAGCGAAAATCTCAAGAACTTGTTTTATGGAAGGCTTTGATTAAGGGTTTGGTTCCACTTAGACTTAGTTAATTAAACAACTTTAAAGATTTTTTTGTTTTGTTTTGAAGAAGACTGGCCCTGAGCTAACATCTGTGCCCATCTTCCTCTATTTTATATGTGGGATGCCGCCTCAGCATGGCTTGACAAGTGGTGCTAGGTCTGCACCCAGGATCTGAACCCACAAACGCTGGGCCGCTGAAGCAGAGCACGCGAACTTAACCACTATGCCAGTGGGCTGGCCTCACAACTTTCAAGGGTTTTAACTGCATTTATAGATTTAATATATTTGATTTGCTTTTCAATGACAGCTAACACTTATAGACCTGACCATGTCTGGAAACTGTCCTAAACAATTTACATCGTTAACTCACTTAATTCTCACAGAAATTCTAGCAGATACCAGCCCTGTTTCAAATACAGAGAAACTGAGGTACAGAGAGCAATTCTCCCAAGGTCATATAGCTAATAATATCTGAACTACTTTGTGAACCATAAAGTTTGGCTCCCGAATCCAGGTTTTGGCTCTGACCCTCTGTGTTAATTAGCTACCTATAAATTAACTGACTAAAAAGAAAAATCCTGACTACTTCAGGCATTCTTGGAAAACTAATAAAACTAAACTCATAAACGTAGTGTAACAGGTTTGAAATTCTTTCAAATGTTTTATAATTAAAGTACAAACTTACCTTTATAAGTCTCTTACAAAAGTCTTAATACAGCATATTGTCTTCTGACATACTCATTGGAACATTATAAGTAGTTAAAATGTAATACACAGATTATTTCCAAACCTAACATAAAAAACCCTAACACTACGGATTTGATTGACTTTGTTGTCTTTGTATTTAATCCTCAGTCTCTCCTGGGTTGAAGGCATTTCACCACTGAGGAATCCATCATGCTCTCCCAAGCTGTCAGGAGTATGTCAGAAAGGAGAGCGAGCCACCGGGTTGATGCTGCTGACTGGCTGATTAAGGGCTGAAAATTAACCACTGAATTTGGCCATGTGGAGGTCATGATCTTGACAAGAGCAGGTTTTGGTGGTGTGATGGGATGAAAGCATAAATGAAAAGGTTCAGGAGAGAAGAATCGGACAGGATGAGGGGGCAACTGTTTTTGCTGTTAAAGGGAACTGAAAACTAGGGCATGGCTGGAGGGAGATGTGGGGTTAAGGAAATTTTTTTTTCATAAGGAATATATTGTAAGTCAGTTGATAGAAATGATCCAGGTAAGAGTGCGGAGAGGGTGAATTCAGGAGAAAGAAGGCAAGGCGTGTCTGTGAGGAGGTAGTGGGTGCAGGGTCTAGAGCTGGATCATGGTAACCGGAGAGAAAGAAGAGCAAAAGGATGCAGATGCTGGTAGATGTGGCAGAACCAGTGGAAGTTTCGTCTGATCGTTACTGTTTTCTCAGGAGAAGAGGAAGTGAGGTCATCACTGCAGAGTGATGGGGAAGGGGATGTTGGGGGTTTGAGGGGAAGGAAGACGTGCAATGGGCCTGCAGGGAAGCAGGAGAGTCAGAGGACCAGGGGGATGCAGTGGGATTGCCCATGAGTGTGAAGGGCCATTGGCGTATGGCCAGGATTAAGGCCTTGGAACTGGATGAAAGCACAAGGGAATGAGCGCAGACAGGGGAGAGGACGGGGGCTGAGGGCAAGCCTTGTGGACAGAGCTTACCGTGGAGAGAGCCGAGACCATCCCATCTGTGAGAGACATGATTGATCCCGGGAACCACTGGGATCAGAGAGTCCCCACTCCTCCAAACTGAGTTAATAATGAACCACTTTCTTAACAAGAGGATCAAGTTCAAAGACTTACCGCTTGGATAGAAAAATGCTTTAGGTGCTTACATACTCCCCCACCAAAATGGACGTCCGGTGCCTTCTCCCCTCCAAGACCATGACATGTGTTTCCTGAAAGTCAAAGCCATGAGGGGCTTCAGATCAAGCCAAACACAGCTGTAGCTACTCAAGCTGGTAGCCTTTCCGAACCCATGACTACATCAGGTTTCACAAGAAACTGACAAGTAGTGGCTTCTGGTGATAAGTTTTTGGTTGGCTAATTATCACTAGCGGAAATATACTGAACTTTTATCATCTCCATAGGGGAGCTAATTTAAAATAGGCAAAGTGCATTTGCTCATAAAAAGTGTTATTAGAAAATTCTGGTTTTCTTTCTGTTTGCCAAATGCTTCTCAGAACAGTGGCTCCCAGTGGGTCTTCCCCTCAGGTCAACCACCCTGCCCCAGCCCTTTCCTATCCACAGATACCGACTCAGTTCACTTCATTTTCCTTTCTCCATCAGAGGGTTCAGTCTAATCCAGGGTTTCTCAACTTCAACACACTGACATTTGAGGCCAGATAATTCTTTGTGGTGGGAGCTGTGCTGCGCATTGTAGGATGTTTAGCAACACCCCTGGCCCCCTCCCACTAAATGCTTGTAGCAGGTGACCATCTGCCCCCACCTAGGTTGTGACAACCAAAAATGTCTCCAGACATTGCCAAACGTCCCCTGAGGGGCAAAATGGTCCCAGGTTGAAATTCATGGAACTTTTAGAATTGGGGAGAGTGGGAGCCACAGGTAACCCAAATGAGAGCTTCATATGGACTCTGCCATGGTAACCTGACAGTATCAAGTAAGTCTCTTGTAGAAAAGGATGGGATCTGACAACCTCCGAGGTGAGAAATTAGACACTTTCCCTTCTGCACAGAATGTACAATTAGCTGGCTATTCCTGCTTTGAAAGTAAAAAAAAAAAAAAGAACTTGTCACATTTCCAACCTTCTCACCAACTGATGTGAAGATTGCCAGGAGACGGTAATTAGTTACCGACTGTATGAAAGATAGAATGCACAGAATTTTAGAATTGGGAAAATGCAGGGAGAGGAAGTAAGAGAGAGGGGAGGAGGGAAGGAAGAGAGGGTGGCAGGCAGGGAGGAAGGAAAAGACAGAACCCAAGTGCAAAGCAGGAGTTCAATCTCACACGGAGTTGAACTTTGTGGGAGTTCAATTAACTATCGAGTCTTCATCAATGATAGCAAAATAATGTCTGTGTTAAAATCCAAATCATCCAACTCCCCCCTGCCCACAGGATGAGGTTCAAGCACGCTAGCCTAGCAGGCAAGGCCCCAAACAATCCGACCCCAAGTGTTAACCTGCTCTGGTTATTTACAGGAATGCTTCACTCTATTCCATCCGCTCCACTCAAATTTCTGCAAAGACGCCTTACTAAGTCCCACTCCTGGGCCTTCAGAGATGCTCTTGTCCCATCCAGCCACTCAAATAGCTGAGCTTCATGGCCCCATCAGCCCCTCCTCCTTCGTTCGCTGGCTCACGCTGGCACACCTAGGAGCCCGGCTAGGGTGGAGAGCAGTAGCTATCAGGTCTGCAGCAGTTACTATGGACCAAATTCTATTGGAAGCAATCTTTGCTTTGGACGCTAAAGAGGAATTCCTACTTCCCGGGCCATCCACTGTACTACCCACTGCTACCCCTAGGAAACAGACACAGACCTACGGGGCCAGCCAGCCTCTGCCATTGTGATAGTGGCATTTGGTTCCCGTCATCTTTGAGAGCAGAAGTGCAAAGACTAGAGAGCCCCGCCAGGAGAGGGTGGGTGGAAAGAGCAGCCTGTCTAAGGCAGCTGAGGGGGCTGGGGAGGGCAGGAGTGGGGCGGGCGAGGGGAGCTGCACTCAAGACACAGGGTGTGGGGGAAGGGCTATCAGCCCACAGCGACCTTCAGGGTTGGAGCTGGGGGTGGGGGGAGAGGAAGCACATTTTTGCTGCTCCTCCTCAAGGCTTCCTGAAGGCGGGGCTCCCTGTTCTTTGCTGCACGTCAAGCTTTCCTCCGGGCGCACGCTCAGCCACGGCACTCACAGAGCCACACGTGGCCGAGGTTCAGAGCTTGCAGCGCCCCAGACTGCTAGTCACTCTGTCCCCAAATTCTTCTGGACGCTGGAAAGAAGGCCTCGATTCATACGTAGAAGCTTTGGCTTCCCAGTAACTTCATTTCCCTGACTTGGAACCAAGCTCTCCCAATAGCGGGCCCCAAACCTTGGCCCGCGTAAACCTCTCCAGAGTTTCTGGCTCCAGTAGCAGGATTCCCTTTAAATCTGAAATTGCTGTGTTGAATACAGAACTGGCTCTCCTCGGCCTCCGTTCCTCTCTCCTCGTTTCCTGTTTCCTCTCCTCCCTGTCTCCTTCACGTCTACTCGGTTATCAAAGAATGGCAGGGCCACTCTCAGGAATGTTCTCAGGCCAACAGCGGAATGAGCCCAAGCCTAAGCTCTCTGGGGCGCTGGCTGCCAGGTGGCCGTCTCCCCACAAACAGCACCATAACCATTCACTAGCGTTTCTGGTGAAGTTCATGTTCTTTTACGGGCCCAGTTTGACTGTCTTCATCTTCCCTGCCCTCCCTTCCCAGAGTGGTTTGGAAAGCAAAGAGGGAGTGGCTGAGAAAGATTTGGATTCAGACACTCCTGAGCTTCTTAACTCTGAAACCATTCTTTGGGCTCAGGTACTCAGTTTCCCCATCTGTAAAATGGGGACAATGGCAGCTATTCTGGAGTCTTGCTAGCAGGCTCCAGTGAGACAATCTATGTGTAAAGAGAAGAACGTTTTATTCACCAGAATTCCCCTTAGGAAGGTAGAGCTGCGTTTGTTGAGAAAATACTTTGCTAGCAGTAGAAACCTAGATCCTTCGGCCGGAGGTGGGCGGGTCGCTCCGAGCAAGACAAAGGGAGGATTTCGTTTGCAACTGCAGGGAGGAAGTGGGGGGCCAGGAGAGGGCGGAAACCGGGGCTCCAGAAATGACTCCTCCCCATGGCACCGCCTCCCTCTACCAAAATCAGGTTACCGTATTCCTGGGACACTTGAAGGAATAAGGAAACAGAGAAGTGCCCGAGTCTTGTCTCCAGGAAGCTGTGGGGCAGAAGGATGATAGGCTAGCATTTCAGGAAGAGAGAGGTGGAGGCAGAGAACACCTAAGGACAGAAGACACAGGGGCGATCCTGGGAGGGGTATTGGACCATCAAAGGCTGGGAATCTCAGAACGGGATTTTCAGGGGTAGGGGGCGCCAGTCACAGCCTGGTTAAGCAGGCAAGAAACTGTCGCTTAGTATTATTATTCCCTGTTTCATGCTTTCCCGGGTCTTTCCTTGTTGATCTGCAGTCTCAGTTTAGACATTCCTTCCTTCAGGAAACCTTCTCTGATTTCCTGAATGTGCGTTAGAACCTTCGACTCTGAGCCCCTCCCATGCGTTCTCATCATAAGTGTTTTCTCTCCTGAGTTAGAATTGCTTATTGGGGTCTCTGGTCTCCTACTAGACTGTATGCTCCATTGGGTCAAAGCTAAATCTTTTGACGCCACTGTGTTTCCAGAGCTGGCGCAGCACCTTACACATCGCTGGTTCTCAATATGCATCCAGTGCATGACAGTATAGTAGAAAAAGCAGAGTTTTTGGTATCCCGTAAAAACCAGGTTTGGATCTTGACTGTTACACTTAAAAGCTGTGTAACTCTGGGCATTTTACTTAACCTCTCTGAGCCTCACTCATCACTGTAAATAGGATGGAAGGTGCAGGGTGAGTGTGAGGATGGGCTGGGAGGATATGCAGAAATTGGTGCCTGGCTGCAGTCAGTGCTCAGCAGATGTCAGTTCCTCAACGCAGTCTCTCATATTTAGTCCATGTCTTCCATCCACACATCCCCACCAAGTCAAAGCGCTCAGCACCTTACAAACTCCTGCTCTGTCTCTTTACTTCACACTGTTTCTCTTGGATTTATTAAGCTCTTCCTGTGCACTAGAAAATATTCCAAACCAGGAGTCAGCAAACTGCAGCCTGCGGGCCACATCTAGCCGGGAAGCTGTTTTTCTACTGTCTGTGAACTAAGAAAGGTTTTTACATTTTTAAGTGAATGGAGAAAAAAAATAAAAAGAAGACTATTTCATGACACATGAAAATTATTTGAAATTCAAATTTCGATGTCCATAAATAAGTTTTATTGGCACGCAGCCCCGCTCGTTCTTTTTCCTATTGTCTACGACGGCTTTTGCACTAAAGCGGCAAAGTTGAGTAGTGGTGACAGAGACCGTATGGCCCACAAAGCCGAAAAAATTTACCATCTGGCCCTTTACATAAAAAGTTTGCAAACCCACGTTCTAAGCAGTTTCATGGTCGATGATGATGAAGCCGTAAGAGCTGTATGGAGTGGGTACAATTGCTACCCTCGTTTTACAGTTGAGGAGCATGAGGTGGAAAGAGGTTAAGTGACATACCCAAGGTTACACAGCTTGTAAATACAGTTGGGGTCAAATCTCTACTGTCTCTGAAGTGGTAAGGTGACTGGGGACAATCGTAAACAGCCCTGCACGCCACGCTGGGGAGTGATGTGATAAAGTGAAATCTTAAGGCGATCACTGTGGCCACTGACTGGAAGGACACAGAGGGGTGGGAGAAGTGGCTGAGCGTGGGGATTAAGAATTTGAACTCCGGAGCTCAGCTTCCTGCGTTTGATTGCAGACAGCCACTTATCTGTGTGACCTTGGGCAAGTTACTCAACCTCTCTCTGCCTGATTTCCTCAGCTCTACAATGAGGGGAATTAGATTCTTCCTTATGGATTGTTGTGAAGATTGGAATGGAAATTTTGTCCTATTAATCAGCCTTTAGGCATGGAGCAGCCCCTCGATGTTAGCTATGGTTATGCCTGTTATTCATCCCGACAAGAGGCTGCTGCGCCCTCTCTGTTCCAGGATCCATTCCAGGCAACCAAAATACAAAGAGGAAAAAAGACAAAATAACCAGACCTGCTTGCTGCCCTTAAGGAGCACATGGTCCACCGAGGGGGCCAGGAGAGTGGATCACGACCTGGGAGCGGTGTCACAGGGCCTATGATGGGCTATTACGGGGACAGAGACAGGAAGCACCTCATTCGGGCTCTCCCTTCTGCAGCTCACGTTCTCACTCCTTCCTGAACACACCAGGCGTCCTGCTGGGTTTGCCCCAGGCCTCCTCTCCCCAGGCACTGTGCTGGCCTGAATGGAAAATAATTCAAGTACAGGCAATTGTCCAGTGCCCGGGCACGGGGCTGCGTCTGGAAGACTGGACAGCACAAACCAGCCCAGGTTACAAGGCCCCTGGGAAAATCTGGGCAGGAGCATAACTTGGCTACTTCCACCAGCCAGATCACAAAACAACAAATTCACAGGAAGGGCTATTGATGCTGAAAAAGCCTATCAGGTTCCAACGTTTTATTTGTCTTACTAATGTGCCTTTGAGGTACAGCAAGAATCCAGGGTAATTAAGAATTTTATCATGTTATGTGCCAGCATCTCCTGCTTGCCATGGTATTTTTTTTACTACGAGTTATTAGTTTTTGATTTGTCATTTACAAGTGTGTAATTATGTGTATGCATATGTAGCAATGCATGGGAAAGGGCTGGAAAGGTACACTAGTGGCTTTCAACTGGGATGGGGGTGGGGCAACTGGAGCATGGTAGGGGAAAGGGGACGCTGTTTATTAGTATCACCTAACTTTCTTCCCCCTCAAATCCTCATGCTTGCCCTTCCTCCATGCGTAGAATATCTTAAGCATATGCATATTTTAAAAGCTCCCCAAGAGGCCGATCCAGTGACGTAGCGGTTAAGTTCCCGTGCTCTGGTGTGGCGGCCCAGGGTTCACCGGTTTGGATCACAGGCACGGACCTAGCACTGCTCATCAAGCCATGCTGTCGCAGGCATCCCACATATAATATAGAGGAAGATGGGCATGGATGTTAGCTCAGGGTCAATCGTCCTCAAAAAAAAAGAGCTCCCAAATAATTCTGACATATGTCTCTCCCTTCCACCCTCGTCCCCTGCCTGATTTATAGCCATTAATATACACCAAATGTTAACAGGAGTTACATCTGAGTGTTGGGATGATAACTTTAAAAAAACTTTTCATCTTTTTGCTTTGCTAGCATGATTAAAATTCTACCATGAACGTGTACACTAGCGTAGTAGTTAAATGTGTTGGTTCCGGAACCAAACTATCCACGTTTAATCCTGATCACGGCAGGTCACTGTGCCTCAGAGATGTCATCTGTAAAAGGAGAAAACTAATAGTAGCTGTCTAATTAGCTTGTTGTGAGAAGTAAATAACTTAATACATAGAAAGTTCTGAAAACAGCGCCTGGCACACGTGATGCTCAATATGAGTTGCCCATTATTATGAAAACATAAGAAAAAATTGGCAATATGTGTTTTAGTTGTAGAAAATTTTGAAAATAAAAAATATAAAGAAGGAAGGGAAAGGAATCCATGATGTGTGCACATTTTTGACGCTTACGGAAGCTGGATGGCAAGCCCACGCTATAAGGTCCCCATCTGTGAAATGAGAAACAACGGACTCACTGGGAGGGGGATACAGAGAGACGTGAAAGTGCTTCGTAAACTTGAAGTGAACTGAAAAAGTGAGGAATGGTTGTTACGATCAGGAGTAGGATTCATGCAGCATTGAAGGAAAGGCACACCGGCTGGCGGCCACGAAGGCCAGTGGCAACAGGAAGGAGGTGGCTGGGCTTCCCCTTCCGGCTCATTGGTTCCAGCCCAGAAACCCCACCCTGGCTGGACAGAGAAGATTGGGCCTTATTGAAAGGCACCCCGACCATTCTCCTTTTTGTCAGACGTTAAAGGTACTCTCTGCTTTGTATATGCGTTTCTCTTTCTTCTCTCCCAGTTCATTCTTGTCTTTGGCATCTCTGTCATTACTTTTACAGTTTACATTTTACATCTGTCATTACATTACAAGTTACAGGCAACCTCATAGCGAATATTCATTGACGCCAGGCACTGTTCTAAGACAGCCTGTAGTAACTCATTTATCCTCCAAGCAACTCTAGGAGATAGACATTTTTGTATTATCTCCATTTTACAGAGGAGGAAACTGAGGCACGGAGGGGTTAAGCAACTTGCACAGTCTGTAGGAGGTGGATCCAAGATTCAAACTCCCGCAGTGCGGCTGCAGATCTTGATGCTCTTAGTCACTAGGCCAGAATTCCTTTCAAACTTGATGACGATCACGACAATTAGAGGAGAGGCTCCAGGAAGCCCATCACAGAGCAGGCCTCTAAGTTCTCAAGTAACTACTCTGTGCAGAGGACTTGCTGAGACTGGGATGGAGGTCCCACATCTGCCGGCTAACCTCAGCCCTGAGACCCTGTTTGAGTTCAACAGGCCTACGGGAGCCAGAAGGGAAGTCCGGGCAACCTGGCTCCACAGCCTGTCCTGCTTCACGAACTGTCTTGAAAGGAACACAAATTGGTAAAGGATTTTCAGAAACAAACGTTGAAGCAGGATGTTGGTGTTCATGGAGACGCCACATTCAGAATCAGTTTCCAACTCTTGCTCCTGGCAATTGGTGAGTAAGACCATAAACACTTCAGTGTCCAGAAGCAAGCTGCCAAAGGCCCTCTGTTTCAGGAAGAACGCCTGGCTCTCTCTGCTGGGAGAGCAGCCGAGATCATCGGATGCAGGTGACGTCCACTGCTCTGACAATTCCTGGGATCCGTTCCTCTAAGATTTTGGATGGCCTATGCTCTGGAGGTGGCCTTTCCTCTCCAAGAACATGACGTCACTCTCCAATCCTAAGCCTCAAATGCTTTGCAGATTTTCTGGGGTGACTATTTCCTGTGTTCTGAGACCCCAGGTGGTGAGAGCTTTCTGCCTAAGAACTGTGGACAGCATTTACATGGAAAGCTGCTTACATCAGTCAGGACGTGCTTGGTGGCAAGTAACAGAAAACACAGCCCAAACTGCTGTACACAATAAAGGGGAGGTTATTGGCTCATGTAACTGGACGGTCTCTGGATAGATTACAGGTGAGAATGGAGATAGTGACTCGACCATGTCACAAAACAGCTGGCTTTCTTTTTATCTTTCCTCTGCTTTCCATGATGTCAAATTCATCCTAAGGCTGGTTCCTCTCAAAGGAGCAAGAAGACTACTAGATGCCTCAGGAGGCATGCTTCCTTGCTCATTTCTAGCAGAAGGGGTAGCTGTCTCAAATTATTGAATGAAGGTCCTGGGCCTCTGATTTGATCATCCAAGGTCATATGCCCACCCCTGAACCAATCACTGTGGCCATGGGAATAAGCAGACCAAAATTGGTTGGTTGGTTGGTTTTCAGTTGTCATGTGTATATGTATGTTTTAACTGAAGGTCCCTTACTGTTCCTGCAACCATGGGTAAAGGGGGGGGGGAACCAGTCCCCACAGGGAGGGGGGGTCATTTCTGCAGCGTTCCCTTTACACACAGAACTAAACAGAAGAGCAGTCACTATTGTGGTTAGAAGTTGGCAGTATGGGAAGAGGGAGGAACAAGTGGTGAGTAGGGATGTCATTGAAAAAATATAGACCCTCCCTAAACTGCAATGCCTAGGGGACACTTGCTCTGCTTCAACCCAAGAGGAATCAGAAAATGGAAAGTGGTTTATGGAGCCCAGAACCATCAGGGACAGAGGGAAGAGGAAGGGCCTTGGGGTGGAGGGCTGTTTGGCAACTAGGAGGAAGAGGTCACCCTCTCCCTGCTGGACTCCCCCCTCCCTCAGGTCTGGCAGGAAGGGGCAGCCTACAACCCCGGCGGGCAGGTCTGGGGCTGCCAGATGCTCCAGGCAGGACACTGGAGAGGGCTCACAAAGGCTGCTCTCCAGAGAGAAACGGCGCTGCCTCCCAGCTTCTGTGCCAGGGTGCAGTGGTCCTTGACCTCCTCCTAGCAGTCTGCTTGTAATGCATGCTCCATACCCAGCAGCTTCTTCTTTTTTAAAAATAATTAATTAATTAATTAATTTTTTTATTGCAGTAACATTGGACTATAACGTTATATAGCTTTCAGGTGTACATTGTAATATATTTCAAATTCTGTGTAGATTACATCATGTTCACCACCCAAAGACTAATTATAGTCCATCATCACACATCTGAGCCTCATCACCCCTTTTGCCCTCCCTTCTCCGCCCTTCCCCTATGGTAACCACCAATCCAGTGTCCATTGATATGTGTTTGTTTGTTGTTGTTTTTATCTCTTACTTATGACTGAGATCACAAGGTATTTGACTTTCTCCCTCTGACTTATTTCACTTCATGTAATACACTCAAGGTCCATCCATGTTGTCACAAATGGCCGGATTTCATCATTTCTTATGGCTGAGTAGTATTCTATCATGTATAAATACCACATCTTCTTTATCCATTTGTCCTTTGATGGGCACCTAGGTTGCTGTCAAGTCTTGGCTATTGTGAATAATGCTCCAGCAGCTTCTTCTTGATGGCATCCTCAGAGCTGGCATAGATCATTCTGCTCTTAAGGAGTGCAGACTCAGGAGTCCAGAAGATAAACACCAGGTCCTCCTTTTATTCTCCTCAGTCTCCTAGTTTGCATCATAGAGGATGTAGAGGCAGTCCTTGTTTGGCAGTGTCTTGACAAAGATGGCATGGGGTCATCGCCAGCCTAGCCCACATCACCTACCAGGATCTCCTGGCCCTTCTTCCAGAGAATCATCTTGTTCTTGTTCAGGCAGAAGAGCATCACCTTCTTATGCTTCTTCACCTCCTCTGGCATCAATGGTTTGGATGCCTGCATGTCATTGAACACTTTAATGAAGCCATAAGAATCAGCCATGCTGGAAGCCATGTTTCTGGAAGTAAAAGGGAGATGGAAAGGAGAGCCAGAAAAGATGAGAGCATGGCACTGCTGCCGGGACCCCACTCAGACCATGACTGCTTTCAGTCAATCAATCTACCCCTGGATTTGGAAAGAATATTTTTCATTAGGTATATTTTTGTGGTGTCATAAGCTCCCTAGTATCCTGTTCCATTGACTTCTTCCATGGCCTTTTCTGGTGTCATTGAAAATAACAAATATGGTTCAATAAAGTAAATGGCAATTGCTCAAGTCAAAAACCTTGGACTCATTCTTGACTCCTTCATTTCTCTCACTCAGCCCCATATCCAATCTATCATCAAACTCTATTAGCTCTACTACAAGATATATGCAGAATCTGACCCCTTCTCCCCTTATCCACAGTGTCACCCTCGTCTAAGCTATGATCATCTTCCATCAAAATATTGCAATAACCTTCTACTTGGTCTCTTCCTACTTGCTGACCTTATCTATGGAGAAGGCAGAGTAATCCTTTTAAACAGTAAGTCATATCATGTTACTCCTCAGCTCAAAAGCCCCCAGTGGCCCCCACATCCACAGAAAAGCCAAAAGACCTAACAATGGCCTAAGAGACACTTCCTGTTCTAGCTTCTTACCTCATCAGTCTCATCTCCTATTACTCTCTCTTCACTCACTCTGCTTCAGGCAGACTGGCTTCTTGCTTCATCCCCAAACTATCAAGTATGCGCCTGCCTTAGGCCTTGGTATGTGCTATCTCCTCAGCCAGCAATACCCTTCTTCCTAATGTTTTCTTAGCTCTTTCCCTTTGTTCAACAGAGATGTTATCAGACAGATCTGCGTGACCACACTGTATGAGAACACACCTAGTCTATCTTTAAGCCAGTGACCTTGCTATATTTTTCATAGCACTTACCGTTACCTAAAATAGTCAAGCATTTGTTTACATGTCATTTTTCTCCCCTCCTAGAATAAAAGTTCTATGATAGCAAGGTTACTCACCACTATGGCCCCTATATCTAGAACAGTGAAGGCATTCAAGAAATAGATATTGAGGATGAATGAAAGATTTTGAACAAATACTACACAAAAAAGGAAATGGCTAACAACAGATGAAAAAATATTCCACCTTTCCAATAAGCAAGAAATTGGCCAATTTCTTGTTGGCCAAAACAATATTTTTGCTATTAAATTGGCAAGAACAATCAAATAGTAAATCCATTGTTGCTGATGAGGCAATGAATTCGGCATTTTCAAGTATTATTGGTAGCCAGTCTCATTGATTCATTTAATAGATATTTATTGGGTATCTACTATATACCAACCATTGTGCAATTTTCCAGTATATACTCTAATCCATAATAAGGTTCAAAATCTGTGTATTAGTTAGAATAGACTAGGTTAGCTGTGGTAACAAATTAACTCTGGAATCCTAGTAGTTTACCATAACAAACGTTCACTTCTTGCTCACTCAACATACCTGCCTCAGGTTGGTAGAGAGGTAGGGCTTACATGTCACTTCCTCTCACATTTCATTGGCCAGAACTGGTCACATGGCCCTACCCAATGACAAGGAGGCCGAGAAGTGAGGTTTTCTGCATGCCCAAAAGGAGCAGAGAAACAGGTGTTGGTAAATATTAACAACGTCTACCACAGCCCTTATCAAGAAATCTTACCACTCTACTGGAATAACCTGAAGCACATAAAAAGCTACATTAAGGAAAATCTTCATTCATATCTTATTCATTATTTTGATAGTTTGAAAGAATCTTAAATATTGAATAACAAGGGACTAGATAATTGAATTATAGTTTATGCATATATAATAAATTATTATGCAGTCGTAAAAGTGATAGTGAAGAATATATATATAAAATAATTTTAAAATAGTAAGTAAAAGTTAGAAAACAAATGAAATGGATGAGGAGATTATAACACCATAAAAATATACCTAATGAAAAAAAAATTCTTTTTTTTTTTTTTGGTGAGGAAGATTGTCACTGAGCTAACATCTTTGCAAACTTTGTCTACGTTGTATGTGGCATGCTGCCACAGCATGGCTGATGAGTGGTGCTTAGGTCCACGCCTGGGATCTGAGCATGCACTCTTAACCATTATGCCACAGGGTGGCCCCTCAAAAATATTCTAAAATAATGTATAAAATTGTGTTCATTCAACAAGTACCTCCTAGATACCAGGCCCTGCAGATTCAGAGATAAAACTCACTGTATTTGGCCAGGAGGTGCTATAGTCCTAGAAGAATATTTAGAATGGGCTGACAGAAACCCCTGTCTAAAATCAGAACAGTTATTCTGATAATTTTATGGATGCACATAAGCGTGGACTTTTACTCCCACCCAGAGAGTTAGAGACAGTGATTCACTGTTCATTCAACAGATAGTTACTAAACATGCACTAAGTGGGTGACAAAGATAATCAAGACGCCAGACCATGCTCCCTGACCTCGGAGGGCTTACACGCTAGCTGGAATGCTGCTTGTCAGACAAGCCTGGTCCTTGCTGGCTTCAACTTCTGTCCCAAATAACTCCTTTATATAATGTTCCATATCAGACCTGTGAAAGTTCCTGGTGCCTAAAATAGTGCCTGGCATAGAGTCGGTATCCTGTAAATTCTGGTGTTTTCCCCAAACCTATTCTACTTATAGGCTTTCCATCTCAGTTGATGACATCTACACGCTCATTGCTCCGGTCAAAAATGTGGAGTCTTTCTTGACTCTGCTCTTTCTCTCACACCCCACATCAAACCTGGCAGAAAATCCTACAGGTCCCGCCTTCACAATGTATTCCGGAATTGGAACACTTCTCGTTCCCGCCACTGCCGCCAACCTGATCCAAGTCACCATCATCTTTCGCCCTGTCTCTGCGTGCTATGGTCTGAATGTTTGTGTGCCCCAAAATTGATATGTTGAAACCCTCATGCCCAGTGATAGGTGGTATTATGAGATGGGGCCTTTGGGAGGTGATTAGGTCATGAGGGTGGAGCCCTCATGAATGGGATTAGTGCCCTTATAAAAGAGACCGCAGAAAGATCCCTTGCCCCTTCTCCCATGAGGTTACAGCCAGAAGACGGCCACCTGGGCTCTCACCAGACACTGAATCTGCCAGCACCAGGATCTTGGGCTCCTCAGTTTCCAGAACTGTAATAAATAAATGTCTGTTATTGATGAAATACTCAATTTATTGAATTTTTGTTACAGCAGCTCAGGCAGACTCAGACACTACAGGAAGCTCCTAGCTGTTCTCCCAGCTTCTCCTCAGTCTTTTCTCCACACAGCAGGCAGCGAGAGCTGTTTAAATCCTGTCTGATCATGGTTGTCCTCTGTTCAACTCTCTCAAACCACTCTGCTGTGGAGTCGAATCCACAGTCCTCACAACGGCCTTTGTGACCTTTCTCCACGAGCTCCCAACCCTGTCAGACTCAAAGCCTCCTTTTAGTATCAAATATTGTATGACACATCCTTTATAGTCCAGAAATGGAATTTATAGATAATATAACCTCCTTCCACGCACAATTTAAAAAACAAAGAATTATATAATGCTCTCTATAAAATATAAAGCAGAAATTAAGAGAAAGTAATCCATAATAAAATAAGCATTTTAACATGTAAACATTCAGGTACAACCATTGAATTGAAAACCCCATTGGAAACCACGGACCTTTACCACCTGGACTGCCTTCCTCTCTCTGACCTCAACACCAACCATCGTGAGCTTGACTCACTCGGCTGCACCCATCCTCTCCCTACTGTTTCTGGACCACGCTAGTCACATTCCAGGGCTGGGGTCTTTGTGTTGCCCTCTTCCTTCAGGGGGCCATGTGGCTCACTCCTTCACTCCCCCAGGGCTTTGCTCATATGCCCCTCTCTCTGTGGGGCCATCCCTGACCATCTTCTTTAAAATACCAACCTCCTCTCTCTCCCCAGATAGCACTCTCTGTTGCCCCTCTCTGCTTAGTTTTCTCCGTGGCATTTGTCATGTGACATACTAGGTATCTCATTTATATGATATTGTCTGTTTGCTCCATGAAGTCACAGGTTTTTACTCTATCATATGTCCATTATATAAATGGGTGCCAGGAATATAGTGGGTGTTCAATAAATATTTGTTGAATGCGTGAAACAATGAATGAGGCATATGTATTGAGAGATTGAATGAATGAATTGTTTTAGACACCTAGCTATCATGGCATTATTCCTGAATCACTTCCCTCCATCCCCCGATACCTTGCTCCTCCCCCAAACTTCCCCTCTCCCACAGTCTTGGTGCTTTACACGGATACATTCTCCATCCTCCAGTTTAATACTTGATTTGGCTTCCTCCAACTCTGTCATCACATCTGGATTACGGCTTTTTCTCACTCCAGGGTATGATTATATTGTCACAGCTTCTTGACAATACCCATCTCGTCCTCCTTCTTGTTCTCTAACCTATCTCCCTCTCTTCCACTTTCCCAAACACTCCATCACTTTGTCCACAAATGTACTTCCCTAATATGCCCATCAAACTCCTACCCATCCTTCAAGGGTAGTTTCAAATGCCTCTTCCTTCCTCAAGGGTGCCTGATCCACCATCCCGAAGTAAGTTTCATGCTCTGGAGACCTCAAAACTATTTATAACTCTGCCCCCATTACATCCTTTGCTGTATAAAATCTTTGTGTTCATCTTATCCCTCCTGCCAGAGTTTAAATTATTTAAAGTCAGGGAGTAAGTCTTATTCATCTCATGCTTCTCCCATGGTACATGATAGATGGTCAATGAGTATTAAATAACAGAATGTATGTCAAACCCTTCCTACAGTTCCTGGCACATAATGAATGTCCAGTCAATGCTAGCTGCTAATACTAGTTCATACCCAAGGGAGGGAGAGTTCAACCTGCGAGGGCAGCTGGGTGGGTTTCAAGAGCCTGTGATACGTCCGGGTCCTTATTTCTTACTTCCTGTGCCTCTTCTTGTCTGTAGCAGGTACCCTATGTCCCCTGGCCCACCCAATTCTCCTGCCCTTGTGGACAGCTCCTGGCCCAGGCTGATGGCTTCTCATCCCAGTGCCTGCAGATGCATTCTTCTATGGCTGTCACAGGAGCTTGCTAGGCTGCGTGTAAATACAACATATAGATGGGGGAGAGGGTGCTTAACCCTTCTGGGACCAACCCTCAACCAACATGGATGGGACTTGTTGGAGAAACGCCCCAACCTCCTTGACTTTCAGAGGGACAATTCTGAAGCAAGTTCCACATGGTTTCTCAGAAGGTCTCAGCTGGAGTCTTTTTGTCTCCGACAGTAACCTGCTTTTGAGTATTCTTACTTCCCCCACTTCCTTAATCATGCTTTCTGGGATCACTCCCCAAAACCACATGCACTCAAGTCCTGCTTGTGGGGGAACCATCACTACTCAACATTCTTGAATAAATGGCTGCCTAGCCTTAGTCTGAAAAAGCCCTAAACGCGCCACATCATGATACACATTCTCTGTGGTCTATTGGTACCAGCTCTCTGGCACCAGCCACGTCAATATGGGAAAGGATGAAGAATCCTTGGGTTGTCTGAAGAGACAAAAATTGGAGGGGGGAGGTACATGTCAATTTTATCTTAGGTTTGCCTCTCTCCTTGTAGAAATTGCCCCCAGGAAATGGGGGCAGTGACCCACCACTTAAAACAAAGGCCTTAGTCTCACTCTCAGCTGTGGTCAAGCACTTAGACCTCTATAGGACACATCCTTACCTTACAGAGACCATTGTGCTATGGAGACACAAAACACTCACTGGTTTGTGGCTCAGTTTTCTTGGTGCTGTTTATGTCCACCAATGAGGCTGTCTCGTGTTCACCAAAGCCTGATCTCTGTTCTCACTGGGCACATGACTACATTATACCCCTCAGCCTCCTTTGCATTAAGTGTGGACATGACTGAGTTCTGGCCAGTGGAATGTGAACAGAACTGATGTGCACCACTTCCAGGCCTGGCCGTTAAAACTCTCCCTTGGATGATCCTCTGTGTGTTTACTGATGTGCTATCTGGAAGCAGAGGACTCCGTGGCCCCAGGGCATGGAAGAACTCAAGGTGGCAGCAGCCTGAAGCCCTGAATCACCACATGGAAGGTGACTATGTTGGCTTGACTCTGAGGAGAAATAACTTATTGGATTAAGCTACTGAAATCCCATGGTTCGTTATAGCATCTATTGTTATGTGAACCAATGCAAAAATTGGTACCTAGAAGCAGAGTGCTGCCACAACAAAAACCTAAAAGAATATGGCATTGGCTCAGCAGTTGAGCGGTGATTGGTGAGGAAAGAGATATAAAAAGCAGAAAAGAAGGAAACCTGTTTTAAAAAGTGACAAAACGTCTGGTAAAACTGTTGCCTCCAGTGGCGGACACGTCCACTAAGCCTGTAGTTCTAGGCAAGTGGTTGGAGAGAGTCCGAGTAATAGGACGTGTTTACTTTTCCCAGGGCAGGGAGTGGGGTGAGGTGAGTGAGACATGTAAGGCACAAATTTAAGGAGGCAGTCACGTGCATGACTCTGCTCCTAGCAAGGAATGACAAGAAAGAGATGAGTGCAGAAGAGATTGGCCGGTTTGCAAACAGAAGTGAAAGAAGCTCGAGAGAGTCCAGACACACAGGGTCTCAAGGGTTATAAAAGCCTACTACGTTTGGATCCCAAATGGTAAATAATAGCATTTGAGAGACAAAGGCCTTTTCTGACTCAGGCCAAGAACAAAGATCTGAATAAGGATGTGCCCTTCCCATCCACGCCTATCATTTCAGATAGTCTCAAGATAGAAACTCAACTTGGGAGAGAGGCATGAGTGAGGAAGCAAATAAACGAAGCTTAAAAATTATGTATAGGAAAAAACTTTGGGTATGAACTTTTGCTCATGGAATTGTTGGGAAGCAAAGATTAGAGCTTTCTAAGTTTTTAGGGAATTACATTGCCAAAGAAAAAATGAGCCCAGGGGCTGGCCCCATCACCGAGTGGTTAAGTTCACCTGCTCTGCTTCAGCAGCCCAGGATTTCACTGGTTCGAATCCTGGGTGTGGACATGGCACCGCTCATCAAGCCATGCTGAGGTGGCATCCCACATGCCACAACTAGAAGGACCCATAACTAAAAAAAGAAAATATACACAACTGTGTACCAGGGGGCTATGGGGAGAAAAAGGAAAAATTAAATCTTAAAAAAAAAAAAAATGAGCCCAGATTTAAAAGCCCTTTGACAGAACTTTGAACCAATCTTTGAGTCCCCAAACTTGCACAAGCTGGAGTGGGATTCAAAAACTCTATAGCCTTCAAAGAGGATGGGCTCCCCAGTGCCCACCTCATAGGCTCATAGGTGGCCACGGAGGATAACAGTTAAGGAAGAACCTTCTGGAGACCAGAAGGGGACCACAAGAGCAAAGGACAGGGAACTCCTCCCAGAGAGAAAAATCGGGGTGCAATAAGAAGGGTGGTCCTAGTGCTCCTGGCGGTCTAGTGGTTAAGATCTGGCACTCTCACAACTTTGGCCCGGGTTCCTTTTCTGGTCAGGGAACCACACCACCTGTCTGTAAGTTGTCATACTGTGGCAGACAATGGCAGAGCAATAGGAGAAGCAGATGTAGAGTTTGTGACACATAACAATGCAGGGGCCGCCTTGTCTAAAGAATAACACACAACTCAATACATTCAACTCTTCTTGAATTCTACTCCTGGAGGTGGCCCTGGAATGGGAGGTTCTAGAATGGGAGGCTACGGCAGAGATGGAATGGGTGATCAAGGAAGTTATGGCTCCGTTGGAAGAATGGGAATGGGGAACCATTACAGGGGAGGATATGATACTCCTGACGGTTTGGGTGATTATGGCAGTGGTGGTGGAGGCAGTGGAGGTTATTATGGGCAAGGTGGCATGAGTGGAGGTGGATGGCATGGGATCTGCTAAAGCATAACCATCAACATAAAAGTCCTGACAACAGCATTTGGTCTACTACACTTTATTGTAGATTTAATGCTGTGATGCTAAAAGCTATGCCACTGCTATTTCCAATACCAGCAGGGTCGTCATGGTGGACACGTTTGTGCAGAGATTCTAGACTAAGACAGACTAGGAAGAAGGACTTGGCTACTCACTTCTGAAAAAAATTCACCATGAGAACCCAAGAATAGCAGTGGAGCATTGTCTGATAAAGCACCAGAAGGTGAGAGGATGGTGGAAAAGACCGGGCAGGGCTCTGCTTTGCTGTGCACGAGGTCACTAGGAGTTGGAATTGACGCAACGGCACTTAGAACAAAATTAAAAGGGTACAGCCAAGGAAGTTACTCCTACTCCCAGGACAGGGTTCCCACACAATGCCTTCCCATCAAGACTTCACCACCGCCAGGGAGCAGCATTACTGTGTGTCTCCTATTCCTGCCTTTCCAAATGGGCATGTTTATCGCTTTATTCCATCCTTGCCCACCACTTTATATGGATATGAAAGAAGCAGACCTCCTCTCAGTTCAGAGGTCAACGGACAATGAGGCTGAAACCCCCTCCTGATGTGAAAGATCACATATCACCCTGAAATCCTGGATTCTTAGCTGAACGCAGTAATGGTAAGGAACATTGGGTCATCTCCTCTGGAGAGTGAATGGATGTGTTGTCTGTGTGGGAAGAAGGGTTAGGTGAGTGAGTTTATTTGGTCACCAAAGGGTGGACTGTGGCAGAATCTATGTGTTCAGCAAAACCACTTCCTCTTTTACCTGAATACACTAGACTGTCTTTCTTAACAACACTTGCAGTTAGATGAAGTCATGGGTCTGAGTTCTGGCAAACGGCATGAGCAGAAGATGTGTATGGCTTTCAGGCCTCACCCATTAAAAACCTCCAGCGGATAATCTTCTGTTTTTGTTCCCCATTTGCTGGAAGAGAGGGACTTTGGGGCTCTAAGGTACAGGAAAGCTACAAGGTGAAAGGAGTCTGGGTGCCTGAGCCGCCTACCAAACACCTGCAAGTGAGTTACACACAATGAGAAATAACCTTCTATTGGATTAAGCCAATAAATTTCACAATTTCTTTGTTACAGCAACTATCATTGTCCTCATACAACCTACCTTATAGGTTTGCTATCAAGATTGGATGAGTTAATATGAAAAATGGTGCCTGATACCTAATATATGAAAAATAGTGCTATATAAGTGTTGGCTACTCTTATTTGCTTGAGAGCAGACAAAAATCTGTCAGAAACTATGGCTTGGCAGAAAGCAGCAGCACCAGCAATGGAAAACAACATAAACTCAGGATAGTATTCCCAGCTTTAACTGGAAATTATTGAAGTTGGTAAGAGCCAGACCCTAATCCTGGGGCCCACTCAGGTATTTATAGTACCTATTCTAATCAGTCTCCTGAGCCGGTCCTAAATTCCATTCCTTTAGTGCCATGTAAGTTTGAAAGCCAAAACACTATTTACTTTAAAATGCCTTAAACAACCCGGGACAATGTGTGTTATGCAAATATTCAGGTAACTTTAAAAGCTTAACTTCACAGAACTAAAAGAAAGATGGAGGGGCTGGCCCGGTGGTGCAGAGGTTAATTGCCCACGTTCCGCTTCGGCAGCCCGGGGTTGGCTGGTTTGGATCCCGGGTGCGGACATGACACCACTTGGCAAGCCATGCTGTGGTAGGCGTCCCACATATAAAGTAGAGGAAGATGGGCATGGATGTTAGCTCAGGGCAAGCCTTCCTCAGCAAAAAGAGGAGGATTGGCAGCAGTTAGCTCAGGGCTAATCTTCCTCTGAACAAAAACAAAGGAGAAGAAGAAGAAGAAAAAAAAAAAGAAAGATGGAAACGTTCAATACAATAGCCTGCCACTGGGGCAGAAAATGGAGACCCATTTCTACCCAACCAAGAGCATAGCTGCAGAACTATGAACTAAGAACTAGCTGAGTTTGGTCTCCTACCAACCTGAGAAATAGAGAGAGGGAGAAAGAAAGAGAAAGGAAGGAAGGAAGGAAGTAGGGAGGGAGAGAAGGAAGGAAAGAAAAAGAAAGATAAAGAAAGAGACAGAAAGAAGAGGAAAAAAAAAGGTGAGGCATGCCATAATTTCTTTGACCACATTCTAAAAGGAAAGTCTGCTATTGACTCATTTCACTTACATTCTGAATCAAGTTTTAAAAAGTAAAGCTCACTATTTTATATCAGAATTTGTAGCTTTGTGGTATTCTGAGAAGTTTTATTTTATTTAGTTTGACAAACACTTATTAATGGCCTACTCTGTGCTTGGCTGTGTTAACATATTTGGTTCCACAAAATATCATGATAATTACAGAATGTATTGTTTTTAATACACACCATGCTTACTAGTGTCCTAAGGAACGCTTTCACGCACTGTGTGCCTCCTAGTCCTAAGGAGGGCTGTCCCATGTAACTGAGAAGATGGGGAACTGTTATTGAAGAAAGACACTACTGACTTGGCAAATAAGAATAATGCTAAAGTCCTGTGCTCTTATTAATCAATGACAGGGTTTGAGGTGGAAAAGTTATTCTCATTTTTAAGGTGGGAAAGGCGGGTTGAATTATACAACTGTTTGTGGATCTAAAATTATTTGAACAATGAGACCCCAAGGTATTGACTTAGACTCCACCCTAGGAAAGGACAAGATTGTTACCAGCATCTAAGACCTTCTGTAGGTCTTTGGGCAGCCTCTCCCGATCCACCCAGCCATCACCTCTGATCTAGTTTACTTGCTGCCCTCTCCAGGATGTCAAGGTCAGTGATGACCACCACTTCAGAATGTCACAACCCCTTGACTTTCCACCATTGCTCCCCTTTCCAATTCAAAGTCATTCATTGTACTCTGCTCCTGCTTAGGTTTCAGAAATAGGAAAGACCCAGTCCTACACAACATAAATGAATGACAAAAGGTTCTTGGCCTCATTATGTGAAGAACTTCTACTAATCAACAAGAAAACGCAAATATTCCAAAAAACATGTTAAAGACTCAAACTGCAAATTCATAAAATAATACAAGTAGCCAATAAACATTTGAAAAACTGAATCACGTTAATGTAAATTAAAATAACAATTATAAATTTTCTCCTATCAAAAGGAAAAAATTTAGAAGAGTAAAATATTTACCACTGCGAGGGAGTCCAGAAAGGGCACTTTCATACACTGTTGGAAGAAACATAAATTAGCATGAAATTTCTAGAGGTCAATGTGGCTTTATAGAGCAAATGAATTTATATGTCTTTGACACAACACTTTTTTATCTGAGAATTTTTTCTAGGAGATAATCATGGATACGAGAAAACTTTAGTTGAAAGAGGGTCATTGCAGAGTTGTTTATCATTGGGAAAAATTGGAAATAAACTAAACGTTCAACAATATAAGATCAGCTAAATAAAGGATGCCATGTCATTTTATAGGCTACCATGGAACCGCTCAAAATAATGTTGTAGAAGGATATGTAGTGACCAGAAAGATCACTTTCTGTTCATGGCATATTGTTAAGAGGAAGAGAAAGTCGAGTACAAAGAAATACACACAGAGGCGTCTGATCTGTATGTACGTGTGTGTGTGTGTGTGTGTGTGTCTCTTTCTAGCTATATCTATATCAGTATAACTATAACAATTTTCATATATATATTCAGAGGGCATTTCCTCAAAAGTTAACTGGTTATCTCTGAGTGTTAGGATTGTGTTCATTGGCATTACCTTATTTAATCCTCAGAACAACCATATGAATTAGTTTCTATTTTCTCCTCTTTTCCTGTTGAGAAAACCAAAGCTTAGAGAGGTTTAGAAACTTGCCCAAGATTACACAGCAAGTAAGGGGCAAATCTGAGCTCAGATTGTTTGACTCTAAAATCTGCTTTTGTGCTTTTATTAATGACAATGTAGTGAATTATCCATAATGCTAAATTTCTTCAATATAAAGAATAGTAGTGGGGCCGACCCTCTCACCCCCCACCTGTGGCCGAGTGGTTAAGTTCCCACATTCTGATTCAGTGGCCCAGGGTTCACTGATTTGGATCTTGGGCGCAGACCTACACACCACTCATCAAGCCATGCTGTAGCGGCATCCCACATGGAGGAACTAGAATGACTTACAACTAGGAAATACAACTGTGTACTGGGGCTTTGGGGAGCCAAAAAGAGGAAGATTGGCAACAGATGTTAGCTCAGGGCCAATCTTCCTCATCAAAAAAAAAAAAAGAAAGAAAGAAAGAAAAAGAACATTACTTATTTGAGATTAGATCCTTCCTGCTTTTTTGAGACTAAAAATAACCATTCTTTAATGAAAAAACTGAAGATTATAAATGGTAACCATTTTTTAATGTCCTTAGTTAGGACAACTAAAAGTTGATAACCTGATGTCAATTCTTCTATTTAATATTTAATTGCACTGGTCCCGAAATTCCAAAGTTAGGGAGCCATGAATGATTGGGAGAACAGCATCTGAGAACCTCATGAAACCACATGTAAAATTATGGTTATGTGTGACTACACACTTTTTTCTGGAGAGAGGCTCCATGGCTTCCTGGCTGATTCTAGAAATCACCCTGATTGAAGAGATTAAGAGCCTCTATTTGATTTTTTTGCCCTTTTATTATGCAACACACACCTCCACCAGGGCGTGGAATCCCTTGCCTTCTCCCTTTTCCGTGATCGCTCTTCCTAAATCATCTTCTCCTTCTCCTCCCCTTTCCTTTCTTCTCCCTCCTCCTCCTTCCTCTCTCTTTCTCTCTCCTTTATACCTTCAATCTCTTTCTCTCTTCTGGTGACTTTTTCATTATCCTACAAACATTATTTAAGAGTATCCCCAACTCTTAAATAATCTTCCCCGAGACCCTATCTCTCCTTAAACTAACGCTCATCTCTTCGCTCATTCAACAAGAACATAGAGTATCTACTCTATGTTAGCCACTGGAAACATAAAGATGAACAAGACAGACAAGGTCTCTGTCCTTATAGAAGTTCATTTGTAGAAGAAGATATGAAAGAAATATCTTAGTTAAAAATGTTTTGAGCTACAAGAATTGGAAACCCCAGTAGCAGCGGCTTAAACTCTTCTCATATGACATGAAGTCCACGGGTAGGTGGCTGCTGGCATGAGTTGCCATCAAGGACCCAGCTCTTTCTGTATTTCTGCTCTCGTATCTTCAGCATGTTGACTTTTTGCCATCATGCTTGTCACTCACGGTCACAAGATGGCCAAAGCACCTCCAGAATTCCACTTTCAAGGTAGAAAGAAGAAGGAGACAATAGAATAACAGTATCTACCTCTTTTGTGAGGAAAGTAAAAGCCTTCTCCAGAACATGCCAGAATACTGACTTCCTTCTGTTTCGTTGTCAGGAGGGAGACGAGGAAAATAGGCATCTGACATTCCTGCATCTACTTGGAAGTAGCAGGTAAGAAAGAAGCTGAGAATGGCTGTGGGTTAGCCCAGAAATAGTGTCATACAAAACACATACTCAAACAAATAAATACAACAACTTCAAAACGTAACAAGGTCATAACTCCTCACTCCTTAAGTGTGGGCTGTGCAGAGTGACTCCTTTCTAAACAGAACAGTATCAAAAAGGGGGAAAAAGAGTAATTTTATGGTAGAGAACTCAACCAACACTACCTCAGCTAGGTGATCAAGGTCAACACAATAATCATAAATCAAATCAAATCTTAAACTCTTGATATAATGTGATGAAAATGGCACTTTCCCTCTATGGTCTTTCTCCCCATAACCCTTCACCCCGGTATAGTTATGAGAAAAACACCAGACAAATCTCAATTGAGGAATATTCTACATAATACCTGACCTGTACTCCTCAAAACTGTCAAGGTCATCACAAACACAATCACAGCCAAGAGGAGAACTAAGTGTGCTGTGGCATCCTGGATGGGATCCTGGGACAGAAAAAGGACGTTAGGTTAAAACTAAGAAAATCTGAATAAAGTATGGTTCAGTTAATACAATATATCAATATTGGCTCATTCATCATGACAAATGGTCCACACTAACGCAATAATAGAGGAAACTGAGTGTGGGGGCAGGAGGGTACGGGAATTCTGTGCTATCTTTGGAATTTGTCTGTAAATCTAAAACTGTTCTAGGAAATAAATTTTATTTTTAAAAAAGTAATAAGGGCTATGAAGGAAATAAAATAGGGTATTGAGAGAGAAAAGGGTGGGAGGGCTACTTTAGACAAAATGGTCAGAGAAAAATCTCTGAGGAAGTCACATTTACGCTGAGACCCAAATGCTTGAATAAGCTGGCCATTGGCGAGTTGGGGGAAGGGCATGTCAGGCAGAGGGAATGACAAATTAAAGGCCTGCAGGAGTTTAAGGGAGAAAGAAGACCTGTGGGGTTGAAGGAAACCAAGTAGAAGGGAAAAGGCAGGTGAGGAGGTTGGGCAGGTGCGTGAGACTGATGGGGTCTTGCCTTATAGTCCATAGCCAGGAATCTGTAACTTCCCCCGGTCAACTTTCAGATTCGACAGCATACAAATATCAAATAATAATAATTATTATATTAGTCTCCTATGGCTGCTTTGGCAAATTACCACAATTGAGTGACTTAAAACAACACAAATTTATTATCTGACAGTTCTGTCGGTCAGAAGTCTGACACGAGTCTCACTAGGTTAAAACCAAGGTGTCACAGGGCTATGTTCCTTCTGGAAGCTCTAGAGGAGAACGAGTTGCCTTGCCTTTTCCGGTTCTAGAGGCCACCTGCCGTCCTTGGCCTGTGGCCCTTTTCTCCATCTTCAAAGTCAACAATGCAGCACTCCAAGATCTGCCACCATGACCACATCTCCTTCTCTGCCTCTGCTTCTCCTGCCTCCCTCTTTCACTTATAAGAACCCCTGTGATGTCAAGTCAGACATTCCAGGAAAACCTCCCCATCTGAAGATCCTTAACTTAATCACACTGCAAAGTCCATTTTCCATGTAAAGTAGCATTCACACATTCTGGAATTAGGATGGGACATATTTGAGGGGACCATTATTCAGCTTATAATAATAATAACAACAACAGAACTACTGACATCAGATTGCTGACTGTTTGGCCAAGTAAGGGAATTTTTAAAAATTACCGTATACCCGGGGCCAGCCCAGTAGTGGCTGGGTTTGCACCCTCTACTTCGGTGGCCCAAGGTTTGCAGGTTTGGATCCCAGGTGCAGACCTATACACCACTCATCAAGCCATGCTGTGGTGGTGACCCACATACAAAATAGAGGAAGACTGGCACAGATGTTAGCTCAGGGCCAATCTTCATCACCAAAAAAAAAAAATTACCATACACCAATTACAGCAGAAAGTCATTAGCAGGTTTTAAATAGAGGAAAGGCAGGTTAATGGCCACCACTTGCCTTGGACGCACCTTTGTAAGAACGCTGGCCCCTCTGAGAGATGCTGTCCTGCAGTGTTCGGCCTCCACTTGTCCCCCTGGCCTGGCACCCTTGGGCAGAGCACAACTGCACAACAATAAGCAGTGGCCCTGGATAAAATCTCACATACGTTTTAAAAGCTTACTTTTAAAAACACTTTCTTACAGAAATTTCAAGAATAAAAAAAGAGATTTCAAGCAAATACGGAAGTAGAAAATACAATAAGCCTCCACGTACCCATCAACCAGCTTCAACAGTTATCAGTATAGACCATCTATGTTCCCACCAACCTCCCTCCCTCACTGGATTATTTGAAACCAATTCCATTTGCTTCATCATTTCAATCATAAATAAAAGCTTTGTTCTTGACACTGTGCAGAGAAAGTCTGGAGGAAGTGGTAGTGGGAATGTAGGAGGGTGGGGGACAGAGCAGAAGTAGTGAAACCAGACAGGCAGTGTGGAGTGCGACAGCAGGAGCAGAAGAAAGAGATGTGGATATATTGTGGCTACATTGCAGTGGCAAAGCCGACAGTGAAGCCAGTGGATGACACATAGGCCATGAGGGAAAGAAAGCAGTCAAGGATGGCTCTTAGGGTATCACAAAGAATGCTATGTGTTCGCCAAATTCTATTTTCTCTTCTTCCTGGGCACACGGCAAGACTACATTTCCCAGACTCCCCTGCAGTTAAGTGTGGTCATGTGACTGAGTCTGGGCTGATGGGATTTAGGCAGAAATGGTGTCTGCCCACTTTCAGGCCTCAAACTTCCCACACAATCCTCCATGTGCCCCTCCTCCTTCCTCTGCTGATCAGGGGCAGAGGACCCAGGATTCTGAGGCTCAGGTGCTAGAAGAGTGCTTCCCAAACTATCTGTACTGAAAAAAAATTTTTTTAAATTTCTAATCCATCATGAGCTGATGCTTTCATAAAATACAAGAAAAATAAATTACTGGGAAAATGAAGTTAAAAACAAAGACAAACTATAAGTCCTATTCTATTTTTTGTTATTATACTCAATAGACCTAAAATTATTCTATCAAATTGCTATAAAAGTTTCTGAACACTCTCAATTCTATAATTATCTTGTGAAAAACCAGTAACAAAGAGTTCACAAACCAAAACTGGCCTGTCGATCACATTTTGAGTAGACTATGCTAGAAGATGGCAGAGCCACTAGGTGGAAGGAACCTGGTCCCTGAAAGTCTGTATGGAGTACAGGCTCCCCACTCCTTACACTCCCTCCCCACCAACATACGTAGAACCGCGTCATGAATAAGAAACAAACCTTTGCTGTGTTGAGACACTGAGACTTCGGAGGTGTCTGTTATGACAGCTAGCATATCCCAACTAATACACAGGGTTTCGGTCTGAACAACTTAGTAGATGCTAACAGTTGAGATGGGAAGACGAAAGAAAGAACATTTATCCCGCTCCCTCCTTTTAAGCCAAACTGCTTGAAAGTACCATTTCCCTTTACTGAACACTTTCTCAACTTACTATAAGCTGGTTTCCACCCTTATCACTCTACTGAAACTGCCATGCTCAGGATGACACATCTAGCATGCCAACCACGTACCAGTTCAAAAGTCACCTCCTCTGTAAACACTTCACTGACTCCCTCAGCAACGGATAGTTGTTCTGACATCAGTGACTCCACGCCACTAATTTTATGTTAAATTGTATTACGTAAGGGCAGGGACCATTTGTGCAGAATGAATGGGTTCTGCACAATATGACAATCATTTCTGTACAAATCCTATCAACCTCCACACCACTGAGCTGTGTGGGTCCTTGAGGATTCCCTTTCTTTATACCAGTCCCACCACTAACACCTAACTGGGGCTTGTCCTGAATCCATCCTAGTGTTGCTGACCAACCCACTTGCTCACCTGCTTCCTAGTGAAGCACAGGTTTAACACGTGGTAACCTCCAGGCAGAGTTCTGTGTTAACTTCTAGCCAGAGTCCTTCAAGAACTTCAGTGCTCTTCCTATTGATGGCCGTCAGGGGAAGGATTGCAAAGGAAGTTTTGTTGGTTCTTTTGCTTGTTATGACATTGTTTTTAAAAAGACGCCATCCCACCCAGGAGTATAAAACAAGACCGTGTTAATAGACCACAGGCACAGTCAGCAACCAGAGTGGAATTCTTTTTTTTAAAGGTGGATCCTTAAGGCTGCTGTTCATTTATTCACCAAATATTTATTGAGCATCTACTGTATGCCAGCACCGGGTTAGATGCTGAGGATACTGCAGGAAACAAAATAGATACCATCCCTGCTTATATTAGTTTCCTAGAGCTGCCGTAACATAGGACCACAAACTCGGGGGCTTAAAACAACAAAAATTTATTCTTTCACAATTCTGGAGGCAGAAGTCGGAAATCAAGGCATTGGCAGGGCCACGCTCCCTCTGAAATCTGTAGGGGAAGCCCTCCCTGCTTCTTTGGAAGGTCGAGCGGTTTGCCAGCAATCTGGCTTCCCTTTGCTTGCAGCTGCTTCACTCCAGTCTATCACATGGCGTTCTCCCTGTGTGTCTCCATCCTGTCTCTGCGTCTCTTCTTTTTATAAGGACACCAGTCCTATTGGAGAAGGGACCCACCCTACTTCAGTATGACCTCATCTTAACTAATTACATCAGCAATGACCCTATTTCCAAATAAGGTCACATTCTGAGGTACGGGGGTTGGGCGGTGGGAGAGAACTTCAACATATCTTTTTTGAGGGGACACAATTCAACCCATAATGCTGCTCTTCTGGAGCTTATAACTTAGGAAGGGGCTGTAAAGGAAATGCGCCATCACACAATTAAATGTGAAAAAGGCATTTGTGGTAAATGCTGTCATGGTAACAAGAACAGTAGGAAATTAGAACAGGAGAATGTAAGCTAAGGTTGAAGGGGGTGGTCAGGACAAGTTGCTCTGAGGAAGGGACACTTAAACTGAGGGCTGGAGGATTTTCAGGCCTGGAGCATTTTGGGACAGCAGAATGACAAACAGAGAGCCGAGGGCTGAGGAGAAATTTGTCAAGTGGCACATAAAGACCCTCCACAAAGGGCAACTAGAAAACCTGAGAAGAAATAGTCTGTCTTGTGTCACTTCAGCCATCTGAATGGCCCCAACCAGCTGTGTGTGAGGAGGAAACTGAGTTACTCCGCTGGTCTATGAAAGAAGGAAGGTCTGTCTTACCCTCAGGCTCTCCTACTATTTAAGTGGTTGTTTTGTTTAGTCTTTTCAAGGACCATGTTGAGTGAGCCAAATTCCATTTACAGTCTTCTCCCTTTGGGATCTTGCTGAGGCTGCCGGGTGTTGTGTCTGACTAGGCAAATGTGATAGAGTCACTTCCAGTTTGAAATGTTTGAGAAAAACACGTGGTATTTACGAGATCTCTGGATTAGTGGAAATCAATTCGAGTGTACGATTTCAGTCAGTGCTGCTGGAGTCATTGTGAGTTTTCAGCATGACACTGTTTAGTGAGCAAACCTCTGAAAGTATGCTTTTATACTTTCCACTCACCCCCCCAAAAAGTCTCCAAAACCCAGCTATTCTGAAGGGAGTTAAGACTTCCTGAAGCAGTAGACAAAGAATTGAGTGTTAGCTCCTCGGCCAGGTTTGGATTACCTCTGACGGCGACAGGACCACAGTACAGTGGCCTATATTTTCAGAGCTACATGGGGAAAAGGGGCGGCGAGTTGCCCTGGGAAGGTTGTTCTGTGGCTGGGTGTGGTGGGAAGTCAACCTCCCTCTCTGGGGACAAAGTGTCCCACCCTAAGCTGGATAGTAGCATATCACAGCTCAGCCTCCCAATTTCACTCACTGGGCTCCGTTTCCCATATCACCCAAGGTCAGAGAGACTCAAGCCAGCAGAGGTGACTCCGCAGCCTCACAGGAAGCGAAAGCTGTAAGAATAAGGATGTGCCGCCCCGTGCACGTCCCGGAGGAGCTGTCTGTGCACAGGGCCAGGGCTGCTTCCGGGCCAGCATCCAGGTCTGCCACAGAGGGCCAGGTGGTGTTGAAGTTGGCTTGCTACCCCTCCTCCATCACATTTTCCAGGAAGGGGTGGGTAGAGACGGGTGGTAGGTGGGGACACTATCGGCAATGAATGTTGGTGTTTTTGAGCGGGAGCCAAAGCATTGTGTGTTTCAGGGGGTCTGGCAGATTGCCTCCACTGAGGGAGACATACATGACAAGACTGCCACCCCAGCCCAGAGCGGATTGGTTTGAACTTTGCAAGGTAGGATGGGCATGGGTGTGAGTTCCATTCTGAAGGCCAAGCCTTTTTTTTCCTCCTTCAATCTCCAAGGAAATGAAGCAAAGGGCCTGAATGGTTGGCTTGATGAAGTGGAAGGATGCTGTTCATTACCAGTCTTGCCAATAATTTCCAAGGGTTAGAAGTCAACAGAGAGTTCTTTTCTTTCTATTGTCCAATACTTGAGTCTAGGTCTTAGCCAAGGCCAGTGGGCAATTAATAATGGTCATCCTTGCATCAGAAAGAATAAAATGCATAGGTATAAATTTAACCAAGGGGTGAAAGACCTGTACACTGAAACTATAAGACATTAATGAAAGAAATTGAAGAAGACAAACAAACGGAAAGATATTCTGTGCTTGTGGATTGGAAGGGTTAATATTGTTAAGATGCCCATACCACCCAAAGCAATCTATAGATTTAATGCAATCTCTATCAAAATTCCAGTGGCATTTTTCACAGAAATAGAACAATCCTAGAATTTGTATGGAACCACAAAAGACCCCAAATAGCCACAGCAATCTTGAGAAAGAAGATCAGAGCTGGAGGCATCACGCTTCCTGATTTCAAACTATATTACAAAGCTATAGTAAGCAAAACAATATGGTATCGGCATAAAACAGACAAATCAATGGAACAGAATAGAGAACCCAGAAATAAGCCCATGCATATATGGTCAATTAATTTTTTTTTAATTTTTAAAAATTTTTTTTGAGGAAGATTAGTCCTGAGCTAACATCTGCCACCAATCCTCCTCTTTTTGCTGAGGAAGACTAGCCCTGAGCTAACATCCATGCTCATCTTCTTCTACTTTATATGTGGGACGCCCACCACAGGATGGCTTGCCAAGTGGTGCCAAGTCTGCACCAGGAATCCGAACTGGTGAACCCTGGGCTGCCAAAGTGGAAGATGCACACTTAACCGCTGCACCACCGGGCTGGCCCTGGTCAATTAATTTATGATAAAGGAGTCAAGAATATACAATTTGGAAAGGACAGTCTCTTCAGTAAGTGGTGCTGGGAAAGCCGGATAGCTACACGCAAAAGAATGAAGCTAGACCACTATCTTATATCGTACACAAAAATGAACTAAAAATGGATTAAAGACTTGAATGGAAGACCCGAAATCATAAAACTCCTAGAAGAAAACATAGGCAGTAAGCTCCTTGATATCAGTCTGTACCATGATTTTTTGGATTTGACACTAAAAGAAAGGGCAACAAGAGCAAAAACAAATGGGACTACATCAAACTAAAAAGCTTCTACACAGCAAAAAAAACCGTCAACAAAATGAAAAGGCACCCTACTGAATGGGAGAAGATATTTGCAAATGATATATCTGATAAGGGGTTAATATCCAAAATATATAAAGAATTCATAGAATTCAATAGCAAAAAACCCAAATAGTTCAATTAAAAAATGTGCAGAGGATCTGAATAGACGTTTTTCCAAAGAAGACATACACGTGGCCAACAGGTACGTGAAAGGATGCTTAACGTCAATAATCATCAGAGAAATGCAAATCGAAATCACAATGAGAAACTGACTCACATCCGTTAGAATGGCTGTTACCAAAAAGACAAGAAATAACAAGCGCTGGTGAGGATGTGGAGAAAAGCGAATCCTTATGCACTGTTGGTGAGAAAGTAAATTGGTGCAACCACTAGGGAAAACAGTATGACGTTTCCTCAAAAAATTAAAACTAGAACTACCATATGATCCAGTAATTCCACTTCTGGGTAATTATCTGAAGAAAATGAAAACACTCACTTGAAAAGATATATGCACCCCCATGTTCATTGCAGCATTATTTACAATAGCCAAGATACAGAAATAACCTACGTGTCCATCAGTGTATGAATGGATAAAGAAAATGTACTGTGTGTATACACACACACACACAGACACACACAATGGAATATAATTCAGCCATAAAAACGAATGAAATTTGCCATTTGTGACAACAGCGATAGAACTTGAGGACATTATGCTAAGTGAAATAAGTCAGGCAGAGAAAAATAAATACCGTAAGATCTCTCTTATATGTGGAATCTAAAATAAACGAACAAACGAAAAAGAGCTCATAGATACAGAGAACAGGTTGGTTAATGCTAGAGGTGGGGCGGAGGGGGGAAGGGTGCAAAATAGGTGAAGGGGGTCAAAAGGTACAAATTTCCAATTATAAAGTAAGTCATAGGGACATAATGTACAGCATGGTGATAATATAGTTAATATATATAGTTAATAATATAGATAATATAGTTAATAATACTGTATTGAATATCTGAAAGTTGCTAAGAGAGTGAATCTTAAAAGTTCTCATCTCAAAAACAATTGTAATTATGTGTGGTGACAGATGTTAACTAGACTTATGGTGGTGATCATTTCACAATATATACAAATATTGAATCATTACGTTATACACGTGAAATTAATTTGTTATATGTCAATTACATTTCAATTAAAAACAAGAAAAAAAATGTTAAAATAAGAAAGGTTGTCCATAGAGAAAGACTAACACCGCATGATTTCACTCCTATGTGGAAGATAAACTAACACACGGACAAAGAGAACAGTTGAGTGGTTCCAGAAGGCAAAGGGTTTGGGGGGTGGGCACAAGGGGCGAAGGGGCACACTTATATGGTGACTGACAAATAACAAGGTACAACTGAAATTTCACCATGTTATAAACTATTGTGACCTCAATAAAAAAAAATAAATGCGAATGGTTGTCCAGCTTTCAGCCAGGGGAGCATAACCAGGCGGTGTGAATGCCTAACTATTTATAAAAGTCCTTTCCACTGTGGTTAGACTTCTTCCTCACACAACCTTCACGGGCCGAAGAATAACCCAGGAGAACAAAAGCAGGAGGAGAAGGTCAAAATCCAGAATGGCCAATTTCTAGCAGCTCTCTGGGAAGTTTTCTACCAGAAGCGGGTTCTGCCGGCACAGAGCTTTCCTTAGGGAGCGGGTTGCAGAGAGGGTTGAGCTTGGCCCTCTTACTCTCTGTCTGACCACAGCTTGTTTCCATTTGGGAGGTTCGACGCTGCAGGCTGTTTCCCACCTGGTGTAAATCCTCGGGGCTACTGCTGCCACCAGCAGGATGTCACAAACTAAACCAAGCCAGGGGCCATTTGTTACAAATTAGAGGCTTGCAATGTTTAAAGCTGCATGGCCCTCTGGGAGACTGTGTATTCGCAGGGAGAAGGCTGATGGGGCAGTGCGTGCCCCACAGGAGACCATCTGTCCCCTGGACTCACAACCTGGGCATAGTCTGGAATCCTATCACTTGGAATTTCATAGATCCCCTCATAGGGTTGCCAGACTTAGCGCATAAAAATACAGGATGTCCTATTAAATTTAAATTTTGAATAAACAACACATTTTTAGTATAATTATGTCCCAACTACTGCGTGGGATATACTTACCCTTAAAAAATATTTGTTCTTTATCTGAGGCACCCTGTAATTTCTCTCACAATTCTAACCCAAAGACAGGCTGCCTCCAGAAGCTTCTACTGAACGCAGAAGGGAAGGAAACTCTCCTTGAGTGCTGGCTTCTTGATTTGGTAATTAGCCTTTAAACTCTTCTAGAGGCTGGTTGTCAGACTGAGTGGTGTTTGCTTATGGGAAGAATATTTTAATGCAGAGATCCTGAATGGCGGGTTGTCTGGTCTCTTCACAAAAAAGACTCTTTCGTGAAGCCAAGAGGACTCTTCACAAAAAAGAAGTGTTGTCCTTCCATAAAAATTAAACCTCAGGGACCTTTATCTCAAGGCATGCTGGTGCCTTAATGATAAACGCCCAGCCCAGGCCAGCCCTTTCTACTCCATTGGAATATGTCTGCCCAGGAGGCAGCTGGGCCGTTGCCCTCTTAGCCTCTGTATTGGAGCTGCGAGCAGGGCAACCCCATTCACTCCCCGTGGAGATCTCCCCATCCCTCCATTTACAGCATTTCCCTGAACCTGTTTACCTGAGAATCGGGGCCAATATTTGGTGGGAAAAACAATTTAATTTTTTTATTGAGATGAAATTCACGTAACATAAAACTAACCATTTTAAGTGTACAATGTGGTGGCATTTTTAGTACATTCACAATATTGTGCAACCGCCAGCTCTATTCAGTTCCAAAATGTTTTGATCACCCCAAAAGAGATCCCCGTACCCATTAAGCAGTCGGTCCCCCAGCACCTTACTTTTGGTTCTCTTCAAAAACTGAGCGCTCCCCTCCCTCCGCACCCGCCATGAGGCTGGAGTCAGGGGAACGAGAGAAGTGGAGGAACCACTCTTAGGTGGAGCCTACGTAGAGGACTGGTTTGCAAGCCTAATTGCATGCCTTTCATGGGTTTGTAAAATGGAAGGTTTCACAATTAAGGGCCCTAGAAAGACCGGCTGTGAAGGAAATGAGTCTCTGGTTGGCAGAAGAGGATGCACACTTTGGGCAGGGCTCACCAGGGAGCATTGACAGAAGCTGCCAGGCTGTGAACAGTGGAAGGGAGTCCTCGGGCATGAAAGGGTGTCTTGTGAAAGGTGTAAAGCTGCTCACAGATCACATTCTTAGGGAGTCGGGTAAGCGAAGGGGCACCAGAAAGGTGCCCAGCGGGGCTTGGGCTTCCGGGTTCAGAGGGAGCAGATGAATCACTTTGGGGAGGTGCCAGGCCTCCCTTGGCCAGTGGTTGCTTTGAGGTTTCCTGATTTACAGAAGGAGTTAGTTCCTTCTCAGAGGAACCCTTGACTTTCCCCTCTCTAGAGGGACTGACCCTCCTTATTGTGTGTAAAATCTGGTACAACTGCATTTTTGGAGACAACGGCTTCTGCCTGCAGTGACTTGCAACACTTTTATGATCCAGCTGGTTCCAGCTTCCTTTATTCTTGTGCTGCCAACAGAGTCTCCAACTCATCATAAAACCAGAAGCTTTCCAGCTTTGAACAGAGTGGCAAGGCTTGTCCCCTTTGTTCAAGATTTGGGGGTCACATATTGACCTAATGCCTCCTTTTTGTCAAGGATGCAAGCAAAACAACAAACTCAGAGGAAGATCTTCCTGAGATAGTTTGAGTTGCCAGGATGGCACAGAATTTAACTGTCATCAGCTTAACAAATTTGTTTGGAGTGGTGTTTGTACAAGGGACTGACTAGTAGAATGCTGGTGGTAACCGCTGACCTTTAGGCATTGTCTTCTACGCGTCGGGCACCATTCTAAGTGCCTCACCTACACTAACACATTAAAGTACAACAGTCCTGCGATTATTTATGGGAACTTGCCTCAGGGTGGAAGTGGTCCACAATGTGGTTCATCCTGTGTCCAGGCCTCATCTACTACCCCAACCATCAAGAGGAATTCAACCTCCCCCCTCCACTCTTTCCCCATGGACACAGGAGGCAAAGAAGTTGTGATAACGACAGCAGAGAAATGGAGGAACACAGATATGTCTACCCTGCTGTGCACAGAGCCCACCCCACGAATATCTTTACCCTCCATACATCTCTCCATTGCTCCTGTGATCCATGGGGTTGAAACAGCTGACCACTCTGTCCAGCCTATGGACACATTGCTCAGGTATCAGAGAAGGAACAACAGTCAAATGAACGCCCTGAATAAACATGTGTCCTTTGGCATCAGACAAAAATGTTTAAAGGTGAAAAACCCTGGGACAGGTCACAAGGTTGACGTTTCCATGAATAGAACTGGGAAAATCTTAGCCCAGCCGGGAAGCAACCATTCACCTTAGGTTTGGGGGATGAAGGAGCCCGTCAATGTAATTATACTCTTTTCTCATAAATATAATTTGTTAAATGTATAACTTAATACAATTTTATTTTATACCCTTATACCATTTCTTTCATACTGACAAACCCATAAATTAGGAAAAAGTCTTTACTGTGTCCTGAGTGGGGATGAGAACATAAAGGTACTGTGTTTTTCCTTCCAAACTGTACCTAAGTAGGATGGGGATCTCTTTAAACCATCTTTCATCTGAAATCGTGTCTCACTTGTAAGTGCGTTCTTGAACGCCACATACGTTCACCTTGTTTCTAATCTTGGATCAGGTTGTAGATGGTGTCTGCATGTCTGAGTGTAACTGAAGTCTTTCAAGGAAGGGTTAAAGAGTCACGTGCCAATTAGCTTTTCTCCCAAGGCAGCACTTAGAATCACAGTGCTGAGAAGAAGTGGGATAATGAGAGGGTTGCTGGTTGTGAGATCGCCTCCCTGGGACACTTCAGGAAGGGTGACGAGACTAATTGGCTGGTCTGGCGAACAACTCGAGATGAGTCCAAAAGGAGGAGCCAGCTGCCGGCAGGAAGGGAATGGAAATTCACCTTCGCGCTGGCCCTTCAGCGGGGGGAGCACAGATGCTGAAAAGCAGAACTGCTCGCGAGAGAGCAAAGGCCCTTTTTCTAAATCAGCTGCCAAGAGGGGAACAAAGAGGATTTGCCAGTGCCTCCAGGGAACAGCCTTTGCTCTCGCTTCAAGATCATCTAAGGAGTTTGCCCACATCGCAAACGGTTAGAATGAGCTTAGCGGCTTCAGGGAGGGTCCAGGCAGTGTGACTAGGGGACGGCTGTGAGTGAGGCTGTAGTGGCAGCAAAGCAGACGGAAATAATTGGTTTAAGACACTGGACTCGGGCACCCTCTAATCTGGGATGACCTCATATAATTACGGAGGACGTGCACTACGGAACGCTAGGGGGCACCATTGACATGCAAATGGCCTTCCCTAGACGCCTGCAGAGGACAGCCCACACCATTCTCCGTGGCAGGCCTGCTCCTGACTTCTTAGAAGCCGGGCCTCCCACTCAACTTCATTCTACCAGCTCAATGCGGCTCCTTAATCTCAAAGCAAGAAGCGCTGCGGGGCCAGCAGCTGCTGGCTGCACCCTCATTTCCACAAGGGACTGGTGGCGAATGTTTTCCCAACATACTCACCTCGGGTACAAAACCTCACAGATTCAGAGTAACTTGGTAGAGGGTGGGAAATAGAGAGGAAGGGAAGATAAGTTAGTAAAGAGTGTCTGAGCATACTTATAATGACATGTAATACTTTTATGCTCGAGTATATAGAGGGAAGCAGTTAGGATAAGGCTCTATTTTTTGAAAAGCCAAACTCCTAAATGGCTTATATCATATGGAAAATTTACCATGTTGATTAATAAGAAGTCCTGGAGTAAGACAGCAGCAAAGTTAGTTAATTCAATGGTTCAACAATGTCAAGAGAAATTCTGGGTTTTTACAATGATCCCATGTCATTCTCACTTGGTAGGTCAGCTTTGTCTCCCTGGCTACCTCACCTCATGGTCACAAGATGGTAGCTGTGGTTCCAGATATTCCACACAAATCCCACAACATCCTTTGGACAAACAGTCTTTTCCTATGTACGTGTGTAGGTATGTGTGTGTGTTTTATCAGAGAGGAAAACCTTAGTCAGAAGCACTCCATATTAGAATATAAATTAAGCTGCTAAAACAAAAAGACTCAAAACTCTGATGGCTCAAACAAGAAAGAAGCTTGTTTTCCTCTCATGTACCAGTCCCAATGTAAATAAGTCTCTCTATCTTGTTGCCCTGCCATTCCCTGGAATCATGTTCTTGCTTCAGGTTGGATTACCAACACCACCTCCCAGTCCACAGAAAGTGGAAAATAGAGAAAGTGAAGAACAGCAATCTCCTTATTCAAAACGTGATCTGGAAACTAGACTTGTCACTTTTTCTGACATCTCATTGGCCAAAACAGTCATATGGCCACACCTTGCAGCAAGGGAGTCTGGGAAGTGTAGTCTGTAGTTGGGCATGTGCCTAGCCAACACTGGAGGAATACTACTGCTGAAAAGAGGGGAAATGCATAGGAAGAGGCAACCTGCCCTAGTAGATTTCTGCTCGTGTCTCATTGGCCACAATCACTTCACATGATCAGGCATGACTGGCTTAGACCAGGGTTTCTCAATCTCAGCATCACTGACATTTGGACTGGCTAATTCTTTGTTGTGGGGGCTGTCCTGTGCATTGTAGAATGTTGAGCAGCATCCCTGAGCAATACCCACTAGATATCAGTAGCACAACCCTCCCCCCTGTTGTGACAACCAGAAATGTCTCCAGACATGGAAATCACGTTGACCTGAGCACCACTGGCTTCCAGGATTCCACCTTGGAGCAGAAAGAGGATGCCTCTTCCTGGAGTCGTATTTGAACAGGATGGACACAAAATCAGAGCTATTCTAACAGAAGTGGTGGAGGAAATAGCAACCAATGGTGCTGCTATTGTCAATAACAGAACAAATGTCAAACAACATGTGACCAAATGGAGGTCCTGTCAGATCATCTTTAATTAAATAAATTTATTTATTCAATATACTTGTCTTAAGAGCTTACCTGGTGCCAAAGTGTTCCAAGTATTGTTGGCTCTGGAAATACAGTAGTAACAAAGCAAAGTACCAAATCCTTGCCTTTATGGACCTTGCATTTTACCACATGGCTCCCTAACAGTCAAGAGTCAGCTGTGGAGGCGTACAGGCATCAGAATGAACATTCCCACACCCAGATTCTGGTTCTGCCACTTATTAGGTATGCGATCTTGGGCAAGTTATTTGCAATCCTCTGAGTTTCATTTTTCTTATCTACTAAGTGTAAATAATAATGCTATCCATCTCCTAGGATTATTCTGAGGTTGAAATGAGATATACTCCTTAGCCAAGCACCAAACACATAATTGTCTCTAAACAAGTGCTAGCTGTGTTATAGCAAAAGAGCAATGGACTGGAAGTTAGAAGTTTTTCATTCAACGAACATTTGTTGAGCAGATACTACGTGCCAAGCTCAGTTCCAGATATTGGGCATTCTGGAGAGTCAGATAACTAAGGCATACACTCTGTCCTTAAAGGGTCCTCCAAGTTCACTATCTGATGGGGTGGCGCTGGGGTAGGGGTGAGAAGATGAATATAACCTGCGTGTTTAAGTCCTGGTTTAAGCCTACGGTTTTCTTTTCAGCATTTGGATCAATGCCTGGCTCGTAGTGGGTGCTCAATAAAATATTTCTTAAATGAATGTCTCTATATAGTGAGAATAAAAATTCTGACTCTCAAAAATGTTTTGTAAGCTACAAAATCCTGTGTAAATATCATTGGAGTCAGGAACATTGATAATTATTTACTATTATCAAAATAATTGATTTATATGCAAATTGAAAATATCTAAGCTTTTTCAAGTGCTTGGAAGCCATTTGACTTCTTAAATAGAGTGAAATCTTCTTTACATTATTTTCCTAGTAAATCCTGTCTCCCATGGACTCGAAAAGTAAACTTGAAACCAACTCCTATCCAAATCATGGCAAATATGGGTAGGACCCAAATGAATGGGATTTCACTGCATAATTTATCGGGGTTTAAAATTTTTTAAATTTGTGTTAAATTCATCAACTTCATCTATAAAAAGAGTTCAAATTTGCTTGGAACTTGTTTTGGCTGAAGAAGTGGAAACAGAGTAATAACAAATGACAACCCAGCAAATTCTAAAAATTATTGGGGACAAAATTGAGTCTGTTCTTCCAACTTGCTTGTAATTATTTTATTCTGACTTTTCTGGTTTTTTTTTTTCCTGGAGAATCAAGCTACTTCCACTTAGATTACTTCTAAATGTTCAAATGTCACTGTATTTAATATAAATCAGGGGCAACTGAAAAGTCTGAGAGAAAACAGAGGCCCCAATGAATGTCACGCTGGAGGGAAGTCACTGCAGGGTCTGTTAATGCCTTGTTTCTCTAAAATGTTTAATTGAAATCTGGAAAAATAAAAAGGTAAAGTGTTTGTTAAATGCCTGAGGGCAGAGGTGGCAAAAGCAAAAGTAAGCTTTACAGAAGACTAAAGTTGGCAGGAAATTGCCAGATGAGCTTTGGCTTGGAAATATAAGCTTATTTACCGAGAAGAAAACTATGAAAAGATCAAAGTACCGATTCTCCTTTGCACATTCTTCCACTTGATTCTGGGTATGACTTTCGAGATTAGGGTAACCATTACTATATTAAAACTAGAATAACTTTTCCTGTTCCCCTTTGCTATTTTGCCTGAAATACGGGTCACTGCCCCAAGATGTATGCTGGTGCCCAGCTTACAGGTCTTGCCAATTAGACAGGCTTTTGCACACGTGAATAACTGCCTTTCTTTTTATACCCCATGATTCATTTATATGTTTTTTCCATTAAAAAGATCTGTTGAAATAAGAAGCATAAGTCACAATCACGAAAGCATTTTTACATATTCAAAACGAAGTAAAAGCTGGAACGAGAGTGAAAGACACAAATAAGTGGGTCTACTGGAGTTCCTTCCTCATTGAGTCAACTGTTAATATTTTCTGGTTTGGCCTCAGAGGTTGAGTAAGGAATTCATTGTGAATCTTTTCTTAGGGACAAAAGTCTTTTGTAAAGAATTCTTCACCATCAGAGCTTACTGGACATAACAGACACCTTTGGGGGGTCTGCCACCCCCAGCCTGGGCTTAGTGGCCACAGCCTCTGCTGGCTGGCCTTTTCCTGACTCCATCTCTCACTGGTCTCCAGTGATGCCTTTCAAGCCTCAGGTGGGTACCAGCCTCCTGCGGTTCGTCTCTTTGTGCATCCTCATCCCTTTTTGGTGCTCTTAACCTTGCGCATACGTCCATAAAACACAGTCTATTAACCTTTTGTCACTTGAACCCTATACATGTGTCACTTGTCTCTGAAAGGGACGCTTTGACACCCACACTCCCTGTGGTATTTCCTATTGCTATTCTAAAAATTACCACTCTTTTGGTTCTTGGACCCAATTTCAATTTGTGTGCGGTGGTGGGGGTTTCCCCCGTACCAGCAGGCAATCCTCCAGACACCACCTGGGTATTCTACAGTTCAACTCACTTCTGACATTATCTCCCTGGAGACAGCATCAGATCCCTTAGGTTGGGGGTTCAGTCTTACCACGGTGACCCTTCACCCTCAGATGCCAGTCGCAAGCGCAGGTTTTCACTTGTGCTTCTCACTGGTTACAAATTGGAGGGTCCCACGACCTTCTCATGGGTTCAATTCATTTGCTAGAGCTGCACACAGAACTCAGAGAAACATTTGACTTACTAGGTCACAGGTTTATTATAAAAGGATGTAACTCAGGAACAGCCCGATGGAACAGATGCCTAGGGCAAGGCATGGGGAAGGGGCGCAGAGCTTCCACGCCGTCTCCCAGCGCGCCACTCTCCCAGCACCGCCACGTGTTCACCAACCTGGAAGCTCTGAATCCCATCCTTTTGGGTGTTTATTGAGGCTTCATGACGTAAGCATGATAGATTAAATCATTGACCTCCGGTGGTTGAAGGCCTCCTCCAGCCCCTCTCCCTCCCTGGAGGTGGGGGCTGGGGGTGCGACTGACAGTTCCAACCCTCTAATCACAGGGTTGGCTCCCCTGGCAACCAGCCCCCATCCTTAGGTGGGGTCCAAAAGTCACTCTATTAACATAACAAAAGACACCTTTATCACTCTCAACACTTAAGAAATTCCAAGGGTTTGGGGAGCAATGAGCCGGGAACCACGGAGGAAGACAATATATATGAGAAATACATTTTGGTCATCTGACTGACCAAATAAATATTTTTCTTATAAATCACAATATCACAACTACAAAGTTGGTGGCATTTCTTATCTTACAGTTCTGGAGGTCAGAAGTCCACAATGAGTCTGACTTGGCTAAAATCAAGGTGTCAGCAGGGCTTCATCCCTCTAGAGGCATGAGGGGGGGATCCATTTCCTGGCTTTTTCCAGCTTCTACACACTGCCCATGTTCCTTGGTTCATGGCCTCCTCTCTCTTCAAAGCCGGCAGTGTACAGTGGTGCCCCCTTATCCATGGGGAATATGTTCTAAGACCCCCAGTGGATGCCTGAAACTGTGGATGGTACTGAACCCCGTATGTTAGATGTTTTTTCCTATACATACCTATGATAAAGTTTAATTTATTACTTAGGCACAGTAGGGCTTAACAACGATAACTTCTTTGGCATATCCAAATTGCCAGCATCACTATTCTTGCACTTTGGGGCCATTACTAAGCAAAATAAGGGTTACTTGAACACAAGCACTGTGATCCCACAGACAGTCGATCTGATAACCCAGACAGCTACTAAGGGGCTATGGGCTGGGTAGCAAATACAGTGTGGACACATCGGACAAAGGATGATTCATGTCCCAGGCAGGACTGAGCGGGACAGCGTGAGATTTCATCATGCTACGCAGAAAGATGTGCCTTTTAAAACTTATGAGTTGTTGACTTCTGAAATTTTCCAAATGGAAGATATTTTCGGGCCACAGAAATGGTAGAAAATGAAACTGCGCCTAAGGAGGGACTACTGGAGCCTCCTTAAATCTCTCCTCTGACCTCTGCTTCGGCTGTCATATTGCCCTCTCTGACTCTCTCGTGCCTCCCTCTTTCCCTTAGAAGACACCCCTGAGAGTAAATTGGGTCTGCCCAAATAATCCAGGATAAGCATTCCATCTCAAGATCCTTAATCTGCAAAGTCCCTCGTGTCATGTGAAGTAACATAGTCACAGTTCCCAAGATTGGGACATGGACATCTTTGGGGTGGGGAGGGGTATTATTCCGTCTACCACACCTTCCCTCAAGGCAAGGGGTCCTTTCGTTTTCTTTCCCAATACTCTGTCCCCCCATACTCTATTTTCCTGTCTCCCTCACAGTGTCCCATCAAATTTTATCTGTCCCATGTCCCACTCTATCTCACTCTGAGAGACCAGAGTCTGAGGAATTAACTAGGAGGGGCGGGAGAGAGAAGAGGTTCGCTTCTTTACCTTATACTGTGCCTGGGGGACTTCACGTGGGAGTTGCAGTGAATTTCTGATGAGGAGCTGGCCGGTGTGTTGGTTCACTTCTTATAAGTGAGGCACTACTGCCACCTGGTGGCAACATACTTAACCCAGTCATTCATTCATTCACTCAACAAACATCAATTGAGTGGCTGCTCTGAGCAAGGAAGGGTGCTAAGCAAAGGGAATAATATTAGTAAACAGTGATGGATGCCTCTTACGTGCCGAGTTCTGTCTTATGTGCTTTACATAGAAAAATGATTTAAGCTTCACCACAACCCTCAGGGTATTATCATCTCTGTTTTACAGTGGAAGAAACAGATACTGAGAAATTCAGCTGCTTGCCCCAGAGCCTACCGCTAATAAGTGGGAGAGTCAGATCTTGAACCAGCGAGTCTGGCTCTAGAACTCTTTACAGACACGTTCCCTGTCCTCGACCATCTTACAGTTTCTTCTTCATAAGAGGTAAATACCAGTTGAAAGGAGTTGTGTAAAATACCAATAATTTGAAATGGCAGCGTGTTTTATTCCCTATGGATTCTGTTTTTGATTCACCATCAAGAATCTTCCTCTTCAGCTAGAAGAGGCCACATTCACCTAACTCATTGTGCTTCCCCTGGTTAAGGCATTGGCCTACACTGGAAGGGCTTTAAAAAATAGGAAGTTCACATTCCGCAGGAGCTGTTTCAGCCAGAGGGAGAAGGATGGACGGGGAAATAAGCAGAAGGCAGGGCAGGAGAGGGGAGGGAGAGAAAAGAACCCAGAGAGCTGTGCTATCCAATGTTGCAACCACTAGTGTTACTGAACCAGGTTCGTTTTTGCCCGCCGCCCAGAAAGCCAAACACCAAGATGACGAGATTGCAGCAGAGAGAGGGTTTACTCACAAGGCAGCCATGTGAGGAAGCGAGGGCATGAGCCTCAAATTCGCTTCCCCAAAAATAAGGACTCAGGGATATTTATGGCATGGGGGCAAGGTGGTCAGAAATGTGGAGGTAGGCGAGCGGAGGTGGGGAGAGGCGAGGTCATTGATGAGCTGCGCGAGCGTAGTCAGACTCCATGCGTCTTCATAGGACCCATGTTCACAAAATGGCGGCGTTGGCATGATCTGAGGGTGGAGTTTTTAGCCTCTTGACGTCAAAAGGTCGCCTATCGGACAGCTCCGCAGGCCCAGTTGATGAGCCGGTGATCTCAACCAGCCTGAAGTGGACAAGGAGTTCTAATTCCTGAAAAACAGCTCACACGCCCATTACCATGGGGCCCCAGGCTCCAGGGAGATGTTACCTATAGGAGCCTACTGGGAGTCAGGTAGCATAGTGCCTAAGCAGCATAGTTAGCAATGGGTGGAACAGCCAAAAGCTACAATCAGTAGTTGACAAAAGGAAAAAAACTTTAGTACCTAGATACTTAATCATCAATGGCTAACTCTCTGCTGGTTTTACTAGTCACTGTTTAAACTTTATTTTTAACTAATTAAGTTAAAAAGTTACTTCCTCTATTGCACTTGGCAAATCTCAAGTGCTCAATAGCCACAGGTGGCTGATGCTATGACAATGGACTGCATAAATACAGAATTTCCAGCATCACAGAACATTCCATTAGACGGTACTGATCCAGATCCCTTATCCCAGAGAAGGGGGTCTTCCCCATGGCTGATCTGGGCATAGGTCACCCAGAGACCGTCTTACAGCTGGAATCTGTGGGTAAGTGACAATGTGGGAGAGCAGAAGTGCAGTAATCCCCTAGCAAAACAGATGTGCCTCTCGTTTCTGTCGACCTGCCCCAGGGACAGGGTGAAAGTGAAGATGTTGAGTCCCAATAGGACTTGGCTCCTTTTTCAGATGAGGTGATGGAAGCGAAGATGGGCCTTGCTCCTCCCTTCCACTGGGTCCTGGAGCTGGCTGTTGGGGGTTGTTGGTCATAACTTCCACGGGTCTCCTTCTGGCTGTCCGCTTGGCTGGTGGTTAGAGAAGGCAAGGACGACTTCACCTGCCAATCTCCATCTCACTCAGGGCCTTTGCTCACAGCTGATGCTCTATGAAATTGTCTAGGAGTTGCCTGTCACTGCAAACTGAGTTGTGTGGGCTTCTGAACCCCCCGCCCTCTCCCTATAAAGACTAAAAGGTGTTGTTTAATAAGTTCTTTTTTTGTGACAATCATGCTTATTTGCTCATACATGAGCCTCTGATTCTCAAACATTAATTTTTCCACTTGTGATAAACTGGCAGAGATGGGTGATTTAGACAGGCAATAACCCGCTAGTAAAATTACATTTTAATTTAGGCTGGCTGCTAAAGAGAAGCTCGCTAAAGCACATAAACACACAGAATGGGGCAGCACCCCAGCTTTAATCGAACTATCGTTCCACCCACCCTGTATTGCTGCCTTGTTCACTCTTTGTCGGGTACTTTCCCTTCCCTTCCATCTCACTCTTCAGTCTCCCTGGGTCCCTGGATCACAGCTTGCACTAAGTTCATTAGGAACCTTCCTTAAGGTGTCCCTTCCCTAGGCTCGGTCCCCTCCAAACACTCTGCAGCTAAATTCATTCACAAATATTTAGTGAGCATCTGCTGCCCTCAAAGAATTATGATCAAGTAGGCAGACACGTTGGTATAATGAAATAGATACGGATGTATAGTAATATATTGGAATATACCTACTGGGTAGATTCCTTTGGTAGCAAATGACAGACAACTCCTACTGGCTTAAGCTGAAAAAGGGAATTCGTTAGCTCACAAAGTCCAAGAGTATATCCTGAATTTTTAGTGGGACCTGACCCAGAGGCTCGCACAATGCTACCAGCAGACTCTTTCCCGCTTCCTCATTCCTTTCTTGCGCCCTTCATTTTGGCTTCATCCTCAGGCTGCATGTGCAGACAAGAAGGCTGCAGCAGCTCCAGATTATAGTGGAAACATGGATGCTTCTCCCTGGCGGCTCCTGTCACGTTCCAGGGTCCGTGCTGATCAGACAGACTCGGCTCCCACGGTCGCCTCTGAACTGTGGCTCCTTAGGGCTCTGACTGGCAAGACCTGGATCACATGGGCTACTCCTGAAATGGGGCGGAGAGGAGTCACAGAACTGTGGCAGAGAAGGGAGACTAGACGCTAAGTAGACAAAAAACAGCAAATGTCTCAGCAGTAGGAGCAAGACATTGAGAACAGGGGAAAACGTGCCTGAATCTGTCCGCAAGTCACAGAAGGCTTCAGAGCAGAGCGTAAACCTGTGTTGACTCTTGAAAAAAGAGCAGGAGTTTGCTGGGCAGGCAGGAAAAGGGATGAGAATGGGAGGGAGGGGATCCCAGCAGCGAGAATGGCCGAGGAAGTCACAAAAGAGAATGAATTGGGTTTCCATATTTTCGTACCAGGTGAAAAGCCTGATTAATAGCCGGGCTCTGGAGCCGTGGCCCCTGGTCTGAATCCCAAATCTGAAACTTACTAGCTGCATAATCTTGACTGGTTACTTAACCTTAGGTTACTTAGCAACTTAAATAACCTGGTTACGTAACCAGGGCGGTCCTCATGCCTCAGTTTCCCCATCTATAAAATTGGAAAAGTAATAGTACCCATCTCACAGAGTTGTTATCAGGATTAATTGAAATGTGTTAATACGTCTAAAGCACTTAGAATAGGGTCTGACACATAGAAAGTGCTAAAAACTTAGTAAAATAATGTGTTTATTGATTAATGCTGTGCTATAACATAGTTTAAAATAATGGCCTACAATTATTTTGTGTAATGCAGTACAAATTTGGTTTAAAAAAATCACAACAGAAGAACAATAAAACTTTGTCTTTCACATGATTATTTATACAGGTAACACTATATATAATATCAGACATAATCCCATTCCTTCTCACATATAAACTGCCCTCTATCCCATTATACTGTTGTCAAGCCTTTATCCCACAGTTCCACATTTTATACAAAGTGTAGTTTCTCTTTCCGGCTTTTGTTTCTTAGGGCCTAATCTTGCAGACTTATTTTAGCAAAATGTTGCTCAATTTAGCCCACCCAGCCTCATGAGACAAAAACCTGACCCGAACAACATCCAAGGAGAAGAACTGAACAGAACGTACACACAACCCACTCTGCCCTGTGTTCATTTTGTAAGGGTCAGCCTCTGAAATTGGGTCAATGGTCTTGTTATTCGTAGTCTGTGTGTTACATTTTCTTACTTAATGTGTACATAGTAGGGTTTTGGGCCAGATGTTCCCCTTATATTTCATTCTTTGGAAACCCTCCACCCTCCACCCTTAAGAAACAATGACTTTTGAAATGGTTTCAGCAAAAGGAAATATATCTTACTTGCAATGTTTTGTGCAGTGGGGGGAAGAAAGCAAGTCATAAAAAGCCCTGTGGTGAGGCCAGGATACAGGACAGTGCTCAGAAAGGATGAGCTATGGGGTCACACTGTCTGGGTTTGAACCCCAGGGTTCAAACTCTATCTGTTCCAAGCTGAGTGACTTGAGCAAATTACTTATTTATCAGAGCCTCAGTTTCCTCCTCTGCAAAATGGGAATGATGATAATGCCTACCTCATGGTCATAGCCAGCCCTCAAGAAGGCCCCCAATGATTCCCACCTCCTGGTATTTATGGCTTGATGGAATCCTTCCCATTGCCTCGGGGTTGGTCTGTGCGACCCATCGAATATGGCAGAAGTGATGGGGTGTCACTTTCAAGGCTCAATGATGCTAGCTTAAAGCTGGAAAGATAGCTTTCCAGTGGCTGCTAGTTCCCCCACTTCCAGGGGACAGGAAACCTCAATGAACTCCTGCCCTCATCACCAGGCCATGGTGGCGTGGACAGCCCCAGTGCACACAGGCATCTCATGTGAAATGTGATGGATTCATTCTTTAGAAATACATCTGTGGATTCAAGAAGTATCAGTTATTTTTCTGAATTTGCCTGTGATATCTAACTTTGTTCTTAACTGTCAACCTCATTGGAAGTAGTTTCCCTTTCAATTACCCATCCAAACTTTGCACGTTCATTCAGGAGGGGTTTCAAGAGTGAGATGGACACATGGCGCACAGCAATTATTTGCGTGCAGGCAGAAAATATGAAATCTCTAATTTTATTTCTATATCTGGTCTGTTTCACAGGCCTGACTTGTGAGATGCAATCATAAGCAACTACATTTTGTCCCTCTACCATTCCTTTAACTTTTCTCAGTGGGCTAGTGTTTCCTCTGCCCCTGGTTAAAACCTTCTGCAGCCTCATGACTTTTCTGGACACTCAGGTCATTCAAAGTTCTGGAGCCCCGTTTCACAGACTGCAGCCTCAGGGCCGAAGTTAGAATGTTAGCATAAGTGAGCAACAAGAAAATGGCAGAACTGACGGTTCTCCATTCTGCCACTCCAGATCAGTGGGCACACTGACTCAACAAACCAAACAATGATGCTCAAACCAGATCTGACAAGGAGGTAGCCCCCCCCGACCATGCAAATCAAAATTATTAAGATGCTTATTTAAAATAAGGATTTATATTCATTACCATTGACAATGAACCTCGCCCTCAATGCATTTTGTCCCTTAAGATATTCATTAATTATATTGGCACATGAGAGAATTAATAAACAGGAAAACAAACATTTACGGAGGGCATGCCCCCACAGTTTTACCGATAGTGGTCAGCAATAAAAAAAAAATAGAGACCCCTGCTTTATGCTTCCATGCAGCCCCAGTGCCACCAGGAAGATGCCCACTGAGCTCGCCACTGAATTCCTACAGCATCTTCGCATGGTCCACTGAATACCCTTTACTAATTCAGCCTCCCACTCTGATCTTTAGCATTTTCACCTTATGGTCTCCACTTTCCTAATGAGTTTATGAACTTCCCAGGGACAAGCAGGATCCATGCTGCTTGGTACCCACAAAAGGTGTCTGATAATACGGCAGAGTTGTAGTTATGCCCACTTTGGGCCAAGTTCGGGAATTCTGCAGTTACTCCTCTCCAAGTGAAGACCAAGGATTGGGGACGGGGGGACGAGGGGGAAGCAGAAATAAAAAAACTGAAAAGGATCTGGAAGATTCGCTCTGTTTGATTCCTTAAAGGGCAGAAATAAAAGCCAAATCCTTCACAAAATATCACTTAACTTCTCATTTTGTATTATTCTAGTTCCGTGATTCCTCTCAGAAATAAAGAAGCGGTATTTGAGGAGAGATGGAGAAATTCTGGGAACCCAAGCCCTCTTGGACGAAGCAGTAACCTCAGCTTCCGTGGTGCATCTTTGCTTTCTGCCGTCCTTCCTTCCTTTGTTCCTTCCTCCTTCTCCTCCCTTCTTTGACTCCTTTCGTGTCCACTGAGGACCCAGCATGTTGTCTGTACTAAGCCGGTGCTGTGAGAGTTAAAGAAACAGTAAGGTCTCCCTGTAAGACACCTGCCATCTTATCTCCTTTGGGAACAGAGAGAGAGGTTGGAAGAAACAAATGCAAACCAACTGAAAGGACAAGAACTACATACAGCTGATTGTCCTTATTGCAGTGATTATGTTCTACAGACCTGCCACAAACTAGTCAGTCGCGAACCAGTGCTCCCAGCAGAATACAGTAGGGTCCTGAGAACCTCTGGTCACAATACTTTCAGCAACCAATCAATACCTAACCTTGTTTTCTGTGTGTTTCTGTCTAAAGACGCCTTATTTAATACACGGTTGATTCATTAACATCGAACTCTCAGTCAACAGCCCTCTGACTAGTGCCTGAATGACATTTCTCTAACGCACGTGCGTTCCCCACGAGGCGCATCACAGCCTTCTTGAGCTTGGGGACACCAGACAGCACTTCAGGATTTTCTAGGAGGACATTTTAAACAGAGAAATCATAAACTAAAAGCACAAATATGTGAAAAATGCAACACGAAACAGACCGCAAACAGGGCACTTGTTACAGTTAAGGAGCAGAAACAAGAAGGTTGCCCAGGTGGCAACAGGAACCTTGAGCAACTCAAACTTTTCGCAGCTCTGCGCGTGTCCACAAATGACCACGAAAGGACTGCGAGTGTTGATTTTGGGGTAACAGATAAATTTTAGCAAGTAGACAAATTCATAAATATGAAATCTGTGAATAATGAGGGTTGACCATGGATATATGTGAGTGTGCATAAAGTTCCCATTCAGAAAAATTAAGGACCAAAAGAGAAAAGGAAATACATTGGGAAAAATTTTATGGAGAATAGGGGCAATGGACGGAGGTGAGAGACGTGGGGAGGGAGGGCCTTCCAGCCTCGTGCCCTGGATGAGGAGAGGTGAGCACGGTGAGGTGTGTGTTTCTGTGAGAAAGGAGGTGGAGTCTAGCTGGAGAAGGGGCTACACGGGAGCCAAGAGGGAGCAGCTTGGAAGGGAGGTGGAAGCCAGGTGGAAGGTAGGCGGACGTGTGTGATTCATCTTGAGAAATCCTGAGCCACATCTGCGGGAGAAGGTGAAGAGTAAGTCAGCTGTGTGAGTCTGACCTCGGTATGCTCAACTCCAAATACTAGGTAAGAGAGGCCTTTTAGAAGAGATGACAAAATAGCAGTTAGTTCTTCAAACACCAATTTGTAGAGGAGAAGAATGTTTAGGAGGAAAGACTTTTAGGGTGATCTTCGCTGAAAACATATTTCACAAGCAAGTAGCAATAACCTGTTCTGTTGGCAAAACAAGAGAAACTGGGCTCAAAGCCAGGATGAGACAGAAATGCTGCTTTTGAAGATGAAACCCTGTAGACATTTGTCAAAGCCCACTCATGCTTCAGACCATCAGAACAAAAGGTCTAAGTACCTGTTTTGATGAAATATCACTGGCTACTTCATAGGAAAAATATAAGTAGAGCTGGAATCTCTGAGTCAGAAAAAAACCCAGTACAGCTGAGTCTTGCAAGCAAGCACACTCACAAAAGGAGCAGAAGTGACTGTGGGGAAAATAAAGCATGGTCTAGACCAGCTGTCATGAAGAATTTTTTTCTTGTAACTTGAAAACAGCTTGCCTCCCTGCTTGATCCACCTTTCCCTGACTCGAGCTCGGGGGCTGTTGGGCTTGTGTCCATGACTCCAGAACTGGGGTTGCGGCACTGAATGGGTGCGGGTTTGGTGCAGTGGTCCCAAAGGGAGGGGACCTGGCATGGGTTAAGGGGTCCAAACTTCAAAGCAGCACATCAAAACTTGGCTACCGGGGCCGGTCCCGTGGCCGAGTGGTTAAGTTCGTGCGCTCTGCTTTGGCAGCCCAGGGTTTTGCTGGTTCGGATCCTGGGTGCGGATATGGCACCGCTCATCGGGCCATGCTGAGGCGGCGTCCCACATGCCACAACTAGAAGGAGCCACAACTAAAATATACAACGATGTACTGGGGGGATTTGGGGATAAAAAGCAGGAAGAAAAAAAAAAAGATTGGCAACGGTTGTTAGCTCAGGTGCCAATCTTTAAAAAAACAAAAATCAAACAAACTTGGCTATAATTGTTTGCCAAAAGACATGTTCTGGGATGCCCACAGCAGCACGATTCATAATCACCCAGAACTAAAGGTCCATCCACAGGAGAAGGGATACATAAATCATCCTCCTCCCACACATGTTATACTAGTCAGCAATGAGAAGGCACAACCTGGAACGACACACGACAGTGTGGAGGAATCTCACACACATAATGAGCCAAAGAAGCTAGGCGTGAGAGTACCTGCTGTATGTCTGCATTTATACACAGGAAACATAGATAGCAAAACATATAGTAGACATATAGTATGTTACTGGAAGTCAGGCAGTGGTCACCCCTGGGGAGCGAGATTATAGACGCTGGAAGGGAATGCGAGGGGGGCGTCTACTGGGGTGGGGAAATGTTCTGTATCTAACCTGGGTGCTGACCGCACTGGCGAGTTCAATTTATAAAGTTCAGAGAGCTATACACTTCTGATATGTGCACTTTTACGAATGGAAAGTACGCTTCAAGGAGAATGTTTTTAAAGTGTTTGCCATTCCCAAGAGGGTGGTAAGGGCATCCTCTGTTACAAGGAAACCCATTGCCTCATGACATCAGAGGGCACGGAGCAGCTCAGAAGGTGGCTTTCTCTCTGCCCCAAAGTCAATACAGAATAAAGCACCGAATAAGAGGATGCCTGGAACCTCACGTGAAGTCTCATTTATTCATTTACACATTGGTCATTCAGACAACGTGCGCAGGGAGGGAAAACAGACCATCTGGGACTAAACGGCGCTCCATCTAGAAGGGGAGACTGACAGTGATGCACAGTGTGGCAGGTGCTGTGTCAGGATGACATTAGGGGATTAAGGGAGTACTGACTGGAGGGTCCAGGGCCGTGGACTCCAAGGGAAGGAGTCCTGACATGTTTGATTAACTCTTGAACTGAGTTTCCTCCAACCCCAGAAGCATCCTCTGAGCCTCAAGGCAGTGGTTTAATTTCCTGCGCACACCATCACTCGAGGCATCTTGTTAAGATGCGGATTCTGATGCAGCAGGCCCAGCAGGGCCTGACATCTGCATTTCTGATGAGGCTTTTAGGAGACACTCGAGCTGCTAGTCCTGGAACCACACTCTGTGGGGAAAGAGAGGAGGTGATGTGACCAGCAGTGATTGTCAGGCTCCAGTCCAGCACAGTTGGACAATCTATCTTGTTCAGGCCAGTCCCTCCCGAGGGCACAAGGGCACCAGAAGAGAAACAAAAGGCAGACCAGTGTGGGAAGAGATAGGGTGCCTGGCGAGGCTCTCCAGACCCTGCGTGCTGTCAGGCAGCCAGCCAAGGGCAGGAGGGAGAGAGAAAGGGAGTGGAGGGGGCGAGGGGCCGTCACTCACGCTACTTTACAAAAGTGGGAAAAAACTCTGTCTCACGCTGCTTTCACTGCTGCCCGCCCACCCCCCCACCCCCAGCTGTCCAACCTTTCCTTGACACGAAGAACAGACTGGAGGTGTGAATATAAATGTAAAATTCTTGAACAAGGCAAAACAGATTTAACAGGAAAATGGAGAAATGGGTCAGGGCTGCCTCAACCAATTGGTGAGCTAAACATGAAAAAAGGTGGCTGAAATCATATCTATTTGCTCACCCGTTGGAAGGAGGACATGAAGGGTGTCACATACACCTCATTCTGTTAGGGAAAGAGATTCTTCTAGACTCCAGCCCCGACTGGAGGAAGGGGAGGCAGCGTCCTGAGAGGGAAGAAGAGAGCCTGTCAAGGAGCAGTGGGGGGGCAAGGGGGGAGGGTTGTTGGGGGGGAGGACTTTCAGTTTAAGAAAGAGCAAGAGAAAGCAGACAAGCTGTGCTGTCCTGGACAAGCCAAGTTGAGCAGGGCTGAAGCAAGGGCGTGGACGGGACAGGCAGGACCAGCCCAGCAGCTCCAGAGAGTGTGAAGTCTGGAGTCACGAAGACTGTTTTTTTCTTTGTCTGTAGATTCTAGTTCTGGTGACCTTCATTTCTTTTAAACATCAGTAAATAACTTCTTTTGAATTGGTAATATATTCACATACCTCAAAATTCAAAAGGCTTAACAGGTGGTTCAGTTAAAATATCTACTTCTCACCTCTGTTTCTTAGCCACTCTACTTCTCCTACTCACTATACCATGAGTTTCTTGTGGGTATCTCCAGAAATATTTTACATAGATAGGAGCCGATTTTATATATAGTCTCCTCTTCCCTTTTACATAAAAAGAGAAAGACAACCATAATCAGATTCTATCAGACTCTGACCATATTGCCCCTTATCTCACCAGATATGTGCCCTGATTCTAATCGTCCTCTGGACCAACATCGACTCCACCTCTTCAGTCTCTCATCCCCTTGGTGTCCTCTCTTTGCCCAGCTCGCAAAATCACCCACAGGCAGCCACACCTACCAAAAAAGGTAGAGAATATCTATCAGAGATATTGATGACACCTTGAAGGATTTTAAGCAGGGTAGTGAGATGGTTAAATTAGAAAGAATACTTCAGCAGAAAACACAAGATAGAAGAAAGATTTATCTATAAACAACGTTTTTTTCAGACTTACAGAATAGTCCACAATAAAATGGTGGCAAATTGATAGACAAAGGTCTTAAGCACCTGGGGCAAAACTGATAAACCCATCCAACTGAGACTAGGTCTCTTAGTAAAGACTGAGTTCCCTGTGAATGATGGTAAACCAAAACTGGAAGTAGGCACAGTCCATAGGAGAGTTCCATGATGACCAGAGGCCTGCCTACTTCCAGCTCATAGCTCCTTCTATGTTGCTGCTCCACCATCCTCAGCACATGGTTCCAACCTCATGATACAATATGGCAGTTAGAGCTCCAGCCATCAAATCTGCATTCCAGATAAGAGAACAGAGAGAGTTTTTTTTTTTTAAAAAGTCTCTGTTAAGGACACTTCCTAGAAGTCATAATTGGTAATTCCACTTACCTTCCATTGGCCAGAACTTAGTTACATGGTCATAACTGAAAAAAAGGCTGGGAAATATAGTCTTCTGGGAGGCCAAGTGTCCAGGTAAATATCGAGGGTTTTACTACTAAGGATGAAGAGAAATACAGATATTGGGAAACAACTAATGGTCTCTACCATACCAGGAAAGAAGAAAGGCAGATTATTAAGTGTGCGAGGCATTGGATTAACTTGTAGGATTCTGAACCCCCAGAATTCTTCTTTCCCAAACACATCTCTGCTTCTGGCCTCATGCCTTGATTCCTGCTACTATGTTTACCTGGAAAGCTGCCCTCTTCACATTCCCCATCCTCAATCCTGCCGCTACCATTTTTCCTACTAAAATGCTGCCCATCCTTCAAGCCCCGTCTCAAATGCTGTATCACCCACGATGTTATTCCTGAGCTTCCCGAAAATGACAGAACTTGTCCCCCTAGAATTTCATTTATAGTTCTCCTTGCGCCTTCATCTTAAGACCATGCCCTCTTAGGTCATTGGCATAGCTGGGCACTAGAGTGTAAATTACCCAAAGGGAAGGCAGCGCCTTCCCTGACTCTGTTCTTGGTAGCATAGTGTAGTAGAGTGCACTTAATAAATATCTGCAAATTGCATTGACTATTTAAAGAAAGGCCTGTGTGAAGTAAGAGGGGAAAACAATGAGAAGTCTTTATGCCCTTTTAAGGAAAGCGTTAATGCACCAATTGCAATTTCCTGAATTTCAAAAATATAGATCATTGCTAATGTTGCCAACTCTCTTTAGCGGCCGGTTTTGGTGTGATCTGCTTCTCATTTCGCATGTCTTGGTTGCCTCTCATTTCACAGGCGTTCCTAAAAACTCTTGCTAACAAAACAAGAAAAAATAAGTATTAAAATTATCAAAATAGACCAAATAAAAGACAACTGAAATAATACGACTAGCTGAAATGTAACAAATGATCACTTTAGGCCAACCCCAGTGCTAAGCTCTTCACAGACATTATCTCACTTCATCCTTCCAACAGCCCATGGGGCAGAGGTGTCTCCAGGATCCTGAGGGGACCGACGCCTAGAAGGATTAAGGAACTTTTCCGGGTGAGCAAAGGAGCTGGAATACTTCCTGTTCATAGGGCTCTGTAAACACATATACTATTTCTTTTCATAAAACTTGATATAAATCATCTTTTTCATCCTTGCTAAAGTCTCCTTTTGTATGTACACCTTGATAATATCCTTATTTTATAGAAGCGATGGAAAATTTCATTTTTTAAACTATTCTGAATCCACCAATGTATACGAGTTACACACCTATAGTTTGTGAATTGCTAATTTTATACACTCTCTATTTAGGGGGGTCAGTGGTATCTTAGAAAACAATTCCAACTGTATATCTATTTTTTGATTAATCTATGAATCAATCTGAGGAATTCATTTGTGGTTGTCTGCGGATATCTGTTCTTGAATGCAGTGGCATAAACTCTGTGGGTTCCTGGTAATCAATAATAGAAGATGATGATATTGACATTCTTTTAAAATAAACAAACTATCCTTTCTCCATAAAGAAGATAATTTGACTGTGTATTCTTTGAATAAGTCAATTCTATTCCATCATATTTGTCATCCTAGATTTGGTAACACCCAGAACACATTTTAGACCTCAAAAAAATGTTTGCAGCTGTCAACCCTGTCATGGATTCTTAGGCCCTGTAGAATTAGGATTTATGCACGTGTAAAGTATTGGAGTTCATAGTTTGGGATGTTTTTGTTTTGTTTTGTTTCTCTTTTGGCTTGCAGGGGCCAACCCAAGGACACCCAAATATAAAGCATCTTCCTCTGCAGCTGGAGCCATATTTAATTCTTAGATCACTCTGATACACAATGGAGCTGGCCAGCACGCTCCAATGCTCAGCTCATCAGATATCCCCCACACTTCTTGAATCTTCAATTCTCTCTTCTCTAGAAATCCTTTCACTTCTATATCTAAACATGTTTAAGTTTCTCTCGTCCTGAAAACATAAAAACACTTTCTCAATGCCGCATTCCTCTGTATTCCCTTTTCATCTTCCCTTCTCACTTTGGCCAAGCATCTCGACAGAGCAGCCTATGTTCTATTTCCCCTCTTCTCTTTTATTGCTCAACCCACTGCTTTCTGGCATCCACCTTCAACTAAACCTCAAAGGTCAACAAAAATACCACCCTCCCTACCGCTAACCTATCGCCAAATGCAAAGAAGACTTTTTACTTTTTATTTTAACAGCCTTCCAGGCTGCATTTGACATTGCAAGTTGGCGCTTTCTAGTTTATTTCATGAGTTCCTCTTATTCTACCTTCTACCCTTTTTAAAAATTTCAGTTTTACTGAGGTATAACCGACAAATAAAATTGTAAGGTATTTAAAGTGTACATCGTGGTGATTTGATATATGCATATATCATGAAATGAGTCCCCCCATCCTCCAGGCCTTTTTTATTAACTTTGAATGTTCTCCCAGCTTCCAACCTGTTTTCACTGCTCTTCTCTTTACACACTCTCCTTGGGCTGAGCTTACCCACTATCATAGTTTCACCCACCACATTATGTGATGTTCTCATATCTACCCGAAACTTCCCCAGAGCTATGGATTTAAATATCCAGGTGACTCAGTGACATCTTCACTTTGATTCCCATACATTCTCAAACTCCATATATCCAAAATTAAACTTAGATCTTCTCCACCTAAATCTGTCCTCTTCCTATAGTCTCTATCTTTGGTTAATGATTACCCAGCCACTGAAGCCAAAAATCTGAGAATCATTTTAGGCTCCTTCTTAATCTGTGAATCCACTTGTCTCTTAAGTATTCCTTCCATTCCTTCCTTGCTCTCTATCCTTACTCATTACTTGCCTATGTCGGGCCCCCAGCATCCTCTTCTTGGACTACTTTAATAATTTCCCAACTCTCCTGCCTCTGGTTCTAACACCTCATATCCATTCTCTGAATACCACCACTGTTCTCCTGATAACATGAATCTGACCATGTCACTCCCCTGCTTAAAATTCTTTAATGGGTCCCCCACTCATGCACTCAAGATTAAAAACCCAGTCCTGTCCTGTCCTCTTCCAATTTTTCCTGTTTCAACTCTGAAGTCCCATCCGAAAGGCAAGTCACCCTTCCATCCTTCCTTACCTTCTCCTGGATGGGCCCCAGAGCTGAGCTAGATGTCTCAGCCTGGCATTCCAATCTTGCAGCCAGAGCATACTCATATCATAGAATCCTCTCATTACAACACATCAAACTAATCTTCCTAAATTTCTAAAATGGGAATGTTGGCATATTTCGTTTTAGATCTCCAGGGCCTGGAAATGTACATAATTAGCACTTAAGACACACTTGTTGAACTGACAGACCTGAGCTTGCTTGTACTGGGTTGCCCACATGGCAAGTCAGCAACAAAAAAAACCTCTGAAAATGTCAGTCTTATAGTTAACTTGACGTTGACTACTTCTTTCCCATTAGCTTTTAAAACGTTTGTAAGAGGATTTCCATTTTCAAGCGTATTAAAAGGAAGAAAAAAAAAAAAAAAGAGCTGTTTTGTGCCTCCCCGTCGGGGAATCGAACCCCGGTCTCCCGCGTGACAGGCGGGGATACTCACCACTATACTAACGAGGAACTGCACAAGCGCTGAGCTTCTGACAAGCCTCTTATCCCTTTTTTAGGCCGTCCCGGCCTTATCTGTAACCACCAATAGGTCTAACACTCTTCTATCACCGTTGCAGTTTCCACCGAAGTTCAACGGAACTGAAATGGAAGCGTTCCGTCGCTGTACTTCCAACCATTTCCGTTGGCCCACCTTTCCTCTAACTGCCCCAACTCCCCTCCTCTTCCTCTCTTCCCTTTTCGGGAGCAATCTCGGTTCTCCTCAGCGCCCCCTCGCCACACACACTCCCAGGGAACAAAGCGCACACCTTGCCGCGCTGCACCACGGAACTTGTAGTTCCTTTCAAGCCGTACCGTATTCTTCTCTCACTGTAAGAGACTTCCTTTCCCAGTGGGCGCCGCGAATCCCTCCGCTTCTTTACCTCCCTCCCTTCTCCTCTCGTTCTCAGTCGAGTAGTCTGGCAGCAGCGTGGTGGGGTTCGGATCGGTGTGTGGCACAACTCCCTAGAGTCATGCCCGAGGTGGTGGATACGTGCTCCTTGGCCTCTCCGGCTTCCGTCTGCCAGACCAAGCACCTGCACCTGCGCTGCAGCGTCGACTTTACCCGCCGGGTGCTGACCGGGACCGCGGCGCTCACGGTCCAGTCTCAGGAGGACAATCTGCGCAGCCTGGTACGGTGGGACGCGCGCCACTGCCCGCCTCTCCCCGGCCACCCGCCTCTAGTCCCTCACCCTGCTCCGGCCGCTTCCCAGCCCCGCGCCCCTGTCTGCTCCAGCATCCCTCGGTGCTCCTCCGCAGTCCGCAACCCTTATTCTGCACCTCCTCGCCAGCCCCCACTCATTCCTCAGCGTCCCCTTCTTCAGCGCCCCCCTCACCCCATATCGCCCCCTCCCAACCCCATTTACGTCTGTGCATCCCTCCCTCACCCGCTATGTATATGAACTTAAGTGTCTCCTCCACCTCTTCCCCCAAAGCCCCCTCCTCAGTCCCTGGGCACGTCCAGCGCCCCATCCACGCCCCACTCCTCACCCAGCGCTCAGGTTTCATTTTAGCAGGAATCTCCCCTGCCCCCATTATCCTAGTTCCCAGCGCTTAATCCCCCCTGTGGCCTCCCCGTTTCCTCGGCCTACAGCCCAGAACTCCCTCCTCAGGCCTCAGATTTCTTCCAGTCCCCAGCGCACCTTACTCACTCCACAGTCTCATCTAAGTCCCAGACCCTATAACCTGCCGATCCCTGGTCCCACTCTTCCCTCCCTGGCACCTTTATTTCAACCCGCAGGTCTGAAGGATACGACCGATTGTCGTCTTCCCTCAATCTGCCTGCCAGTCATTCTCAACCCCCTTAGGAGTCCCAGCCCAAGAACCCCTCTCTCCCCCATTCTTTCATACTTCCTGTCTCTACTAACTTTAGGTGCATCTATTGCTCCAGGATCATGGTCTTTCTTACTTTTGATTCTTGTCACCCTTCTCTTCTAATAATTTAAGGACAAGTGGGCCGTTCAAGCTTTCTAAGGATGTCTCAATAGGATGTATTAGTAGTTGGTTTCAAGGAGCAAGTAATTATTGCACTTCTTAGAAAATATGTGCAAGCCCTTAGAAAATTCTGCAAGCCCTCTAGCCAATTGAATGATGAAAAACTTGTTTAGATTTATGGAATGTTATTAAATTATTTTATCTCAACAACATAACCTGTTTTCAGTGTTCTTCCTCAGATTGTTTCATAGTATTTGGATTGTACTTTTCACCTGAAGAATTTCCTAGATGAGCATTTTAGAAATAAGAGGCACAGGAAAAGACCAGCCACAGTGTATTTTGCATAGAGTAGCGTGGTAATATCTGCTGTAGCTCAGCATGAAGCCACCAGATCATGTAGGTTGTAGGCTTTGATGGAGGGAAATCAGTAGAGTTAATTGGTGGGGCGTAATAATAAGTTTAGATAAGAATTGGTGATTTTCACGACTCTTTTTCCTGCTTGTGTAACAGGCCTGCATTTTGAGTTCATTAATATGAACTCATATAGCAAGCACGTAGCTTTCTTCCCTTTTGTCCTTTAACATTTTACTAGACTAATTCTGATTTGAACAATAGATGATTGCTCTATGTATTGATATGTAGTCATCAAAAGTATATAGGGAAGAAAATTAATAAAAGTATTATAAGCACAAAGGTAACTGCTTCCCTGTAGGTTGTACTTCTTGGAGTACCGTGCTGTCTTTTATTGCAGACAGCTTTGCCCAGGCAGGGTTGGCTGGACTCAAGTCCTATTTCAAGGCAGTCTCTCCTTTTATTAAAAGAAAGTGAATTTTGATAGCTCGTCACTGCTTAATATGACCCTGCACTCTCACCTGTTTTGTAAAAATGAAAGCTTTACCTTTGTTCCATGAGTAAGTAAGAGTTAGGTTGCTTAAATTTTCAAAACAATGTCCCTTCAATGTCCCACTCTAAAAACCTGCGCATTGTTTTTGCATTCCCCAAATCTCAAGAGAAGTAAGATTTTTAAATTATGATTTCTGGTTGGCATGTTTGTTTAGTAAATTAGAGCCTGGAATTATAATAATCTTAGATTTTACACAAGGAAGGCTAGTTGTAGTACAGTGACATTTGTTTATAATTGCTTATTTATAAACAATAACCTGAGGCCAAGAGGTTGGTTTTATTTATTCGACATTAGCTTGTTTCTTTCCTTTAGTAGATTATGGACTCTTGAAGGTAGGGAATATGTTTCATGACTGTTTGTATCCCAGGTTCTTAGTATAGCACCTGGCATGTAGAGGACACTCAGAAGTTTGATGAATTAATGGGGGAATTCAACTAGAAAGCAGTGCCTAATCTTAAGTGGGCTGTGGTGATAATGGCGTTAATTGCATCTTGAAGGTGGGCTGGCGTCATACCTCGCCACCGCAGTAGAGAGGACCCAGTGCCAGTGCTGGCTGAGGACACCATGCGTCCTTTACCTTCTCCATTCTTGGAGTCCATGATGCTGGGGAGTGTTGAAGGAGCTCTAACAGCACTAATTCCCAGCTTTTCTGAAACTCCTCTAGAAATTTTGGGTTATTTGCACTGAAGGTTAGTACTCTTCCGTGATAAGTTTCAAGCATTTGTTTCTTTTATTGAAATGTTCAGTTTTTCAGGTGTTCTTTCAGTTCGTGTCTCAAAGAGGTTTTCATGTCTTGGCCGAGATGGTATACTAGTAATTGGCAGAGGCCAGGGACTGAACGCAGATCTTTCTGACTGCGGACTCTCCAATCTTCACAAAGTAAATGCCTGACCTGGGAATCTAATCAAGGTGTTGTTTTGGTTTCGGTTTTGTTCTTAATAACCCCATGGTTTTTTCATTACAGCATCCTGCAAATAACAAGGAGAAAATATAGAGACATAATAATGAAGGCTAAAGCTTTTTTATTTAAACCCTGCTTTGTTGCAGAAAGAATCTGAGACTGCTTAAAACAACATAACAGTGTAATAAGATTAAAAATAGTTAAAGAATTTGGAGGAAGAGAGAATAAGGACAGGAAAAACAAAACACATGACATAAAGCCCTAGACACAAAAGAAGAAGTGGGCCATGACGTTGACATGAAACTTCCCAGCAGCCTGTGCAAAAAGGGAATTGTTATATATTCCATGGCAACTGGCCAGCTGCTTAGAAGTAGAAGCAGCTGTACTTTTGGGGTGTTATTCAAAGAGGACACTGTAAGATAGAGTAAATTATATCCTCACTAACTTCCTACTCTTGGTAGGTCTGTTTCTTATAACTACTTATGGATATCTTGGCCTCATACATAGCTGCTGCTCAATAAAAATTTGTTGAAAAGTACTAATTCTGCCTTGACAACTTATCCAGTTTCCTTTGTTTTTCTTCCCTATTACTATTTTTGATCAATTGTTTAATAACATTTGTTAGTGAAATTTGGACAGGAATTTCTTAAGTGATCTGGGAATTACAGCTGAGGTTAGGACTGGAGATATACAGGGGTGGCTGTGTGTTGCTGTGATGCTCAAAGCTATGCCACTGGTCTTTCAATTACCAGCAGGGTCACCCCCAGTGGACAGGTTTCAGTGGAACTTCCAGATTAGAGAGACTAGAAAGAAGGACCTGGCCACCCACTTTCAAAAAAAGCATTTGTAACAACAACAGATCATTGTAATGTGGTACAGTAAATGCTACAGAAAAAAAAGAGTTGGGCTTACTCACAAAAAAGGCATAACAATAACCTTAGTTTTTTGAACAAATTTGAAAAGTTCAGGCAATACAGAAAATAGAATGTATTCCACTGGGAAGTGACCCAATTAATTCATCCTTATGGTTATAAGAGTAGTTATATACATAGATATTCACATCAAAGTTTTAAAACAAATCAGATATTCAGAAATAGGTACTAGAATATGAAGGGACAAAGGAGTAACTTATTCTTAATAAGAGATTAACCTAATAAAACCATATATTCTGAATATGCAAGTGCAGGAAGATAAATCAGTTCTACTAATTTAAGAGTAAGGGCAACAGTTGAGCTACCCCCAAAAAGAGAGTAACCTGAAAGAAGTAACTGCCCATTCCCATATGAGGGAAACAGATTTGGCTGCTCTTACAAAACAGGGAAAAAAAGTTAAACCAGGGCGGGAATTTCTTCCCAACCAAAAATTATTGACTCTAGAGAGGTGGGAATCAAATTAATGATTGCCCCTCTGACTTCCTGAGCTTATGGCCCACACACAGTTAACTAATATAAAAGAGAGGCAACTGGAAATGGTGTTTCTTGGCCATCTACCTCCCTAAGCTGTTCCAGGCCAGGTGTCAAGGAAAAGATGCCAGAGGCAAGGAGATCAGATAGTAGGCAGTTCTAAAGCAGGCCTGACCTAGGGTGGTGGTGGAAGGAAAGAAAAGAAAGTATGAGGCCAGTGTAAGAGAAAACCTTGGCGATTGGCTATGCGGGATTGGGAAGTGGAATCGTTGTGGATTCTTTGAATGTTTCAAACCTTAGGTACCCTGAGGAGATCTGTTAACAGAATAGAGAAATCAGGGGAGAGAGCTGATTTACAGGACATGATGGTGGCTTCATTTTCAGAATCTTTGGAAGCCTGCTGAATATGAGGCACTGTTTCCCATGGAAATGTGAAGCAGACAATTAGAGATATCCAGCTAGAGTCCTCGGGGAGGAGATACAACTGTAGCAATAGACTGGTAGTCATCTGTACAGGGGTACTAGTTGATGGTGCGTGCATGAGTGAGAACTAGGAATGAAGAATATGGTAAGAAAATCAAAGGCCCAACCAAGTCTAGAGCATTGGGACATGTCCATATTTAGGAGTTAGGAACGAGGAGGAGGAAAAAGCTTAGATAAGTAGAACCATTTATGTGTAAAGTCAAAGAAGTCACGGAAAGGACTTCAGACAGGTGGCGTGGTCCCTACGGGCTACGTGTGGACAAAGATCAAGGTTCTGGAACAGAAAAGACCTGTTGATCAGGAGGAGCTTTCAGTAGCAGAGGAGCTAGAAGCCAGATTGAAGAGGGGCAAGGAAGGAGAGATTGACGAGGAAGTGGAAATAGCAGCCATAGATTGCCCTGGGAGTTTAAGAAAGGAAAAGGAATAAGAGTTATCAGAGTGGACAGAAGGATCATTGAAGTTTTAAAAATGATATGGGAGGTTTGTTAGGGTGTTTGGAGACAGTGTTGTGGCATAGGAGGGTTGAAGATTCCAGAGTGAGAGATTAGTAGAGAGAGAAAGAAGGATATGGTTTCTAGAGTTCAAAGAGAGGATTATTGGGATGGAAAACACTCAGGCACTTCCAGCCCAAAGCAGTTGTCCTTAGTTGGCCGTGGCAATAAATTTGTTCTCCCAATCCTCTATGGGGTCATTCGGTCAGAGCTGCCACACCAGGTTGGGCTTTTTCTAGATAAATAACGGCAATGTACAGCCTCCTCATTTGCCTAACAAGTGGCAGGGTTTGTTTTAATTTTTGGATATATGAAAGTACATAGGAGTTGGACGGTATGAATTCCAGGAAGAAATATGTGATGAGAGGTGTTGAGGAGTCATGGTGAAAGAAACAAGTTATAGGTCAACTTCTTCATAGCAGAGAAGTTTAAGTCTTAGAAGACAGAAGCAAAGGCATTTTAATTTAGGTTTGATTTTTATTTAAAGCCTAAAATTGGTGTGACTACCCCAGAATTACCTAACAATACATATGCACATTGTAGAACTCAAAAATTTTGGGGAGCTTAGGGTCCCAAGAGATGAGATCACCACTAACTTTTGACTTCTTTAATTCTTGTAATTTTATTCTCTATAAGCAACTAGTTCTATTCTGTAATTACTGTAGTTAACCTGACTAATATTAGTTTTCTCTGGTGTATAAAACTATTTTCTTATCATTCAAAAATATTAATTTAATTCTAGACTTTGGATACAAAGGACCTTACAATAGAAAAAGTGGTCATCAATGGACAAGAAGTCAAATATGCTCTTGGAGAAAAACAAAGTTACAAAGGATCACCAATGGAAATCTCTCTTCCAATTGCTCTGAGCAAGTATGAATGTTATCCTCTTTCTCTTTTCTAGCTAAATAATGGGGAAGATGTATTTTTAATCAATTTAGACGTTTTTCCTTTCCTAATTTTAGTTGGGTATATGTAGTCATTGGTACACTGCCCCTGCTGATCTGCTGTTCAGATTGAAGCTCATAGTGAAAATTACATCTTCCTAAGATACTGGAGAAATTTATTGTATAAAATAAGAATAAGACTTTTGATAACTGTGACTGCTTTACTCCTCATTTGATTAATATCTAGAGTGATGATGGGAGCCTGCCATCTTAAGGAGGCATTTTAGGGTCCCCGGGGAAGCTTTTATAAGCCACACATTTTTCGCCTTTTCCCCGGAAGCCAGCTGCTTTGATTAACAGAATAATAACAATGATGAACATAGAACTGTTTCTGTGCACCAATCTTGAGCTAAGTGCTTTAGATGCTTCTTTTATCTAATCCTTATGGTAACCCTAGGTGGTATGATCTGCCTTTTACAGATGAGGAAAGGGAACCTCTGAGAAATAAAGTCATTTATTCGAGAAAGTGGCAGCCAGAATTGTCATATTGGGAGTATATCCCACTCCTTAATGTGTTGGGAAGGGGAAAAAGGGTAGAAAACCATTGGCCTAGACCAAGGATGATCTTCACCCACCTTTCAGTGGCCACTGTTTTCATGCCTTCTCTTGCCATTAACAAAAAGAAACACCCACACATAGCTTGTGAGGTAGATGTCTCTCGCCTCGTTCTACAGATGAAGAAACTATGGCATAGGAAAGGCAAATACTTTGCCTAGGTTCACTGCACCACTACGTGGTAGAGTCACGATTCTAACACAGGCCTGGCTGCTGGTCTCCACAGCTCCTGTTAGTTCCTTGTTATCAAACTATCTGGGGTGAAGAACCAGTTTTTGTGGTTGCCAATCTGTGACAGACTGATTCTTTTGTAAAATGCAATAAAAACCAATTCCCAGGAAGAAGAGCTTAAATGCAAGTACACATTTTTTATTACTAGATTCAAAATACAAATGACTCTAAAGGTTTCTACTTAGTTACTCTCAATTTCTTGACTTGTCTTGTCTAGTAACAGTTTGCAGACCAGCACTGCTCTATATCGTGCTCTGGCTCCCGCCGCTGTGGTAGTTGAAGTTCAGAAATTATTTCTTCTACTTTCCCACTCTCATAAAAGATGATGTGATATTACAAATGCAAAGTGTGTAACACACAGTGACGTATTCAACTAATTTTAGTTCCTGTTACATCTTCATAAGCAGTTAGCGTGGTAGCGGGAAAGGACCCACAGGCTGGCATTCAGGTGGGAACATCAGAGGCAACTTACCCGCTTAGGACGCAGCCTTTCTAGAGCTTACTGTCAATCAGTAATAAGACCTCATAAAATATTATTTATATTATTCAGTGTATGTATTATGAATTCAAATTTTGGTGAGATTGAGTTATGCTCTACTAATATATTTGTTTGTTCCATGCAGAAATCAAGAAGTTGTTATAGAAATTTCTTTTGAGACGTCTCCAAAATCATCTGCTCTTCAGTGGCTCACTCCTGAACAAACTTCTGGAAAGGAACACCCGTATCTCTTTAGTCAGTGCCAGGTAAAAAGATCCAGAATGATTTATCATACAGAAAATTCCCGGCACGTTGCAGTTTCATGAAGCAAAGTACAGTGGTCATATGGATACGTGGGTCTTACCTGAGGTAGTGTTTTAATTTAGTAGATTTTATAAAAATGATAGATATTTTCATTTTTATCTTTCATTATTAACGTATTCATATATTACTTTTAAAAAGAAACTTCCTTTAATTTGAAATCATGTCTACCTAGATTGGACTCTCTAGGTCAGATTAATATTTTTATCCCCAGCACCTAGCCTAGAACTTGGCGTAGAGTGGGCCTCAGTAAATGGTCATAAAATGAAAGGAAAAAATAACTCAAGAGTAATATGTACTGGTTATGAAAAGTGTTACAATAAAGAAGTAGAAAGTGAAAGATTAGATTTCCCAGTCCTCTCAGACACTATTGCCCAGAGGTAACCACCATTGAGTTTGGTGGGTAGCCTTTCCAGATTTTTCTTATACATTTATAAATGTATATATTATGTAAATATACTTAAATGTACCTTTAACGTGATATGATTTAAACTACTTCTGTTTTCTATTTAAAAACTAAGAATAAAGGGCCATATAATTAAGATAGTCTGTCACAAGGATAATAAGTATCAAACTGTCTTCTGAAAGAGGAAAAAAAAACTAATTCTGTTAGTAATCAAATAATTTACAATTAAAGGAACTCACTTCATCAAACATTTACTATATTTCCCAGCAGGACTTTGCATACTTAATCCTCTCAGTATTCCCGTGTGGTATATATTATGTTAGGCTCAAATTTGAATGCAGGTCTAGAACAAAGGAAGCAATATCAGCACATGAAATAGCCACGTTTACTTTCTATTGCCAGTTGAAATGTCTTAATCTAAGAAACCCTTAGTTCAGTAATCTGGAAGAGATGCAGTGTTCTAGGCAAGAATGTACATGCTGTGCACTCTCTTAGTGATGCCTGAATTTCAGTCTGTATTTCTTAACGAATGTCCATAAACTAAAGTTTCCAAGAAATGCAAGATTTGTGAATCACAAGAGTGTGAATTTCGAATGTATTAGTGCATTTCTTATTGGCAACAGTTTTGAAACAGAGGAAAGAGATTTCAGTTACATTAAGAAATGATTGCCATTGGGGCTGGCCCCGTGGCCGAGTGGTTAAGTTCACGCGCTCCGCTGCAGGCGGCCCAGTGTTTTGTTGGTTTGAATCCTGGGCGTGGACATGGCACTACTCATCAAACCACGCTGAGGCAGCGTCCCACATGCCACAACTAGATGGACCCACAACGAAGAATATATGTACCGGGGGGCTTTGGGGAGAAAAAGGAAAAAAATAAAATCTTTAAAAAAAAAAAAAAAAAGAAATGATTGCCATTGATAGGAAACGCGCAGACATGATTTTGTTTGATGGGTTTGCTTACGGTTGTTCTCTGTGCTTGTTTGCCTGGGGTTGGTCCTATCCAGTGAAATACATGTACAAACCCTTTGGCGTTGCTGAGTCACCTAAGTAGAGACCATTAAGGGATTCTAAAGGCATAGTCTTGGAACCTTGTTTTGGGAGGGAGAACCACGTGGTTCTTCTGGTCCTACCTAACCCATCTAGAGGTTATGTGGGATCCCATATCTTTGGAGAATCTGCTAGGTCTGAAGTGAAAAGGGCTGGAGTTTGGGGGATTTAAGCTAGTTTGTGGTGGCATGAAGTATGTCTACGATTTGTAACAACTTCAGAGAGAGGCATTAGTATCTGCATTCTTTAAAGCTCAGTAGACTGTCTGAATGAGGCTGGGGTTCCTCTGCTCACCAGCAATGGATGCAGACTTATTTGTAAACAGGCGGGGTATATAAAACCGTAGATGCTCTGGCTGTTCTTTTTGATGGAACCAATGTTTGTGACAGATTGATGCGGAAGCAAAGAAACACTTCACGTATTGCACAACGAATGTGTCTCGATGGTATTGAGAAAGGGCTGTTCTTTCTCCCTGCTTCTCTTCCTAGTTTTGACTTTCAAAGTTTGCTGCAAGATCGAAATGTCAAGACTCTAGCAGCATTTCCCAAGCTACGTCCTAAGAACACTGGCGTCCCATTAGATGTTAATAACTAACCAGAGAAAAATGGGTTTCCTGTTAAGATAAGTGTGAGAATTCGAACACCCTCCTTTACTGTCGGTGTTTCGGAGCCTTCAGGACGCTAGTGTTCCTAGTGACTCCCCAAGACAGGGAAGAACCATGCACGGTTCTCAGATTTATTTCACCAAAGAGCCTTTTTTTCTCAGGGTTCCTAACAGCTGCTCACTGGGCTCTATGACTTTGATCAAAGAGCGGGAAACACGATTAACATTGCTTCATGCCTCAACTGAAACATGAGGGTTGACCATACGTTAAAATGGAAAGTCAGGGGGGCTGGCCCCGTGGCCGAGTGGTTAAGTTCGCGCGCTCCGCTGCAGGTGGCCCAGTGTTTCGTTGGTTCGAATCCTGGGCGCAGACATGGCACTGCTCGTCAGACCACGCTGAGGCGGCGTCCCACATGCCACAGCTAGAAGGACCCACAACAAAGAATACACAACTATGTACCGGTGGGCTTTGGGGAGAAAAAGGAAAAAATAAAATCTTTAAAAAAAAAAAAAAAGGAAAGTCAGGGTTTTTGATCCACAGATCTATTTTTGCTACTTTAAAAGATCTGAAAAAATGTGAGACATATTCTTGTTTTTAAGAAGATTGTGTCTGAGAACAATACTGCAATTTTAACTTCTGAATGACTTGCTTTAGAAGACAGGGGCATAGCTGTTTCTTATCTCTCCCTCCCAGGCCATTCACTGCAGAGCAGTTCTTCCTTGTCAGGACACTCCTTCCGTGAAATTGACCTACAGTGCAGAGGTGAGTATCACAAATTATCAGTGAAATTAAATGATCCATGTAAGTAAACGTGGTATAAATGATAAGCAGAGATAATAATTGAATTTTTATAGCTAGAAATATTTTCCCACCTGAAATATGTGAAAAAGAGGCTGTGGATCTCATTTCGAATCTGTTTTAAAGGCGGTTTTGAATGTAAGTGTAAAAAACCAAAAGGAAATGGGTACCATTCTGATTTTAAAAGGAATTCAGAATTCTGGACCTAAAAATAAGAATTGGGGGGGTGCCAGCCCAGTGGCATAGTGGTTAAAGTTCACGCACTGTGCTTTGGCAGCCTTGGGTTCATGGGTTCAGATCCTGAGCACAGGCCTATACACACTGCTCATCAAGCCATGCTGTGGTGGTGTCCCACATGCAACGTAGAGGAAGACTGGCACAGATGTTAGCTCAGGGCCAATCTTCCTCACCAAAAAAAAGAATTGGGGAACAATTGTTTTTAACTTTCAAAAATTAACATTTGCAGGGTTAAAGTTTCCATAGATGCACTGTATGGCCATATAAACCTCTATGTAACAGGCACATATTACAGACTTATCTGTATACATTTGCAACTTATGCTTGTCATAGGTACTGCTACCCCTTTCATAAAGGACTGTAATTAACAAATAAGTACTGTCCTAGAGGCCAGATCTACTTAGACCAAGCAAATAGAATTGAGGACCAACCTGGATTTATGGTGCCTTCTTGGTTCCCAGATCATCTCACAACCAAACCACACCTAGTGTAGTGCGATATAGAAATATACTTGGAGGGAAGGAATCCCAGGTTCCGGACTCTTCTCTACCACGTACTAACTGCGTGACCTTGGGCAAGTCTTACGACCTCACCACCTCATTATCTCATCTGTATAGCACATTACTGCCTAAATAAGGAGAGAAAGCAGAACCAAATTATTTCCTGAATACTTTTTAGCTCTAGGATCTGTGGTTCTGGTAGCACTACTTTTGGAACTCTTGATGCTTTGCCTGCTTCAGTAATAGCTTTGAATGCTGGGCCATGCAAGAAGAACATGAAAGTCTAGCACTTATTGGACTATATGCTTGCTAGATCATTAATACTCAGAGAATAGCAAAACTTTCAGGATCTTGGAGCTAGGGTGCACATTTAAGTGACCGAATGGTTTGCCCCATTAGGATCTTTTCCATACAGATTTCCAGGGAAGATTATTTCCCAGTTCTTGGCAATAAGTTTTGGTTTCTCACAATCATGACCTTTAAAAAGTTTTTCTTTTGGGGCTGGCCCCATGGCCGAGTGGTTAAGTTCGTGCGCTCTCCTGCAGGCGGCCCAGTGTTTTGTCGGTTCGAATCCTGGGTGCGGACATGGCACTACTCATCGAGCCACGCTGAGGTGGCGTCCCACATGCCACAGCTAGAAGGACCCACAGCTAAGAATATACAACTATGTACCGGGGGGCTTTGGGTAGAAAAAGGAAAAAAATAAAATCTTAAAAAGAAAAAAAGTTTTTCTATTTATAACTCCAAGTTTATATTTTAAACATAAAATTGTTCAAAACTCCATTCTGTGTCCTAAAATGAGTATAGCATCCTTTTGAATCTGTGTTGAGGGTGTGAAGAGGAGCAAGAGTGGAGGCCCCCATTGCCAGGCACGGTGCTGGCCTCTTCTATATTGTTTATTCCTTGGAGCAATCCTGTGAAGTCTTACCCTCGTTTGATAGGGAACCTGAGGCACAGGGAGGTTATTTGCTCAAGTCCATGCAGTTAGTAAGTGGCAGAGTTGGGATTTTAATCTAATTCCTACCAAATGCTCTTAATATGGATAGATGAATGAACAGATATTTCATATTCATGTTTAAAGAAGCCAGTTTTACATATTGCTAATTCTATTTATAGAACTGATACATACGAGCTTATTGGGTTCACAGTCTATTGTACAGATAGTCAGAAAAGGTAAAAAATGTTTTTTTACATATATAGTTTAAGATACATAGAACCTTTTATTTATAACTGGAAATGACTTTCCTTCTCTGTTAGGTATCTGTCCCCAAAGAACTGGTGGCACTTATGAGTGCCATTCGTGATGGAGAAGCATCTGACCCAGAAGACCCGAGCAGGAAAATATACAGATTCCGCCAAAAAGTAAGATCTTAGCAACTAGATTTTTGTTTTAGTTGGATGCGAACAACAAATAGCTTTTGCCCATCCAGAGAACAAAATCGCTTTTGAAATATTTTGGCATCTAGAAAGCAGCTTCTGGCTTTTGTTTTCTTCATTTCTTTTTCTTTTGTGCTTTTAAAATAGTGTGTTCTACGTACAGTGATGTATTGAAGGAAGAGGTGGCTGGAGGGCAGAGTAGGGAGTGTGCCTGATCCCATTTTCCCTCTTCCCGTCACTAGTAGGTTTCCTGTCCCTTTAGGTTATGCTTTCTCCTGCCCCGGCACCAGTGTGGGCATGTGGTGGTTTAGTGTTTACAAATGGAAGAGCTGTCTTAGACCAAAAGTCACTCTGGTACAGTCCTTTACGGTAAAATTCCTGTGTAGCTGGTCATTTGACTTGTAGCTTTGACCTTTAATGAATTGTGTGTGTGTGTTTACATATGCTTTTGTAATTGACCTTCTTAACAGAACACCTAACTGAGCCACACTGGACAATTTTGCTTCCACCCGAAGCTCCCAAACCTTCAACATCCTCATACTGCTGGATTATTTTGTATGTCTCTCAAATATACCGGGAATGGTTTAAAAAAGGATTTAAAAAACATTTTTTTAAGTCAAGAGAGAAAAAACAAAAAAAGAGCACAAATTCCCTTCTTCTAGGTTAATTTTTGAGAAATGCTTAAAATGTACCTTGTAGTACTATGTGCAATCATGTCTTTCACATTTCAGAAGCTTGTACTACAATGTGCAATCATGTCTTTCACATTTCAGAAGCTTTCCTTCCTAATGGAATAAAAGGGAAATAGATGTTTTGAAATATTTTATGTCATCATTTTGAACTATTTGACTCCTTAAGAATAAGAACTGTTTGAGAAACACGAAAGGAAAGTGATCCACACTAACGTCTGGAGATCTGAAACGGAATTTACTTACTTTTAAATATGAATTGTCTTACTCTGTAATATTTGTAAACACTAATTTGAGCGTATGTTGTGTCTTCTTTTCCCATGTAGGTCCCAGTCCCCTGCTACTTGATTGCTCTAGTTGTTGGAGCTTTAGAAAGCAGGTGAGCTTCTGAACAAACTTTCGGGTTTATGGAAAGATTAAACCTTGGGCACCTTGAACCTTTATCAGGATTAATCGGTAGACCATTTGATCATTCCTCAAGATATCAAGCTGACTGCTCTAGAAAAGTTCAAATCTAATTATAAAATATAAGGAATAAATAAATTTTAAATTAGAAAATCTTTACCTTTGCCCCCTTAGGTTGTCCAAGTACTATAGAATGACCATGCCCTTACCTCACTTAGAGATCTGGATTCTAATACAAGTTGGAACAAGTCACTTCTCCTAACCTCCATTTTCTCATCTTTAAAATTATAATATCTCCCTTTCCTACCTCATAGGGTGGTTACATGAAACAGCGGAGAGAAAATATTTTGAAGTACTTGGAAGCCTACAAATATTACAGAAATATAAGGCATTTTATTAAAATTTTACCGATAGCTAGATGCTCTTCCTTCTTAATTTTTTGTTTGTTCTTATTTCTAAGCAGCTGAAAATTAGGAATGTCTGTAGGGGTCACATGCTTTAAACTGCCAGAAATGTGGACATGATAGAAATGTCAGAAAAACAGATTCCAGTTCCATCCTTGGGCAACTGTCTACATTCTTGGGCAACTCACCTCTTTGAGTTTCATTTTCTTCACCTAAAAACTGGAAATAGTAGTATGTGCTTCAAAGGACTTTGGTGAAGATTAACAGACCTAACTTATGGAAAGCTCCTGGCCTATAGGAGGCACTCACTGAATGATAATTATAACAATTGTCTGTCACAGCAGCTGACAATTATAAGGTCTTATTACGTGCCAAGTTCAACACATTATTGCATGGAATCCTGACACCTTTGTGGAGTTGATACGATTATTTTTTCCCATTTTACCAATAAAGAAACTGAAGCTCGATGAGTTTTAATAACTGGCTGACAGTCACACAGCTAGGAAATGTCAGAGCTAGGACCCAAATCTAGGCCTGCTGACTTTAAAGCCCACGCAGCACAGACCTGCACTGTCTGGTGCCGCCGCCACTAACCACGTGAGGCTCAAGTTGTGCCGTACGTGTAAAATACACACAAGGCTTCATATGGAAAAAAGAATGTGACATATTGCATTAATAATTTTTTATGTTGGTTACATGTTGAAGTGATAGTATTTTGGATATATTGGGTTAAACAGAATATATTAAAATTTCATCAGCTGGCTCATTTTGCTTTTATTTTAATGTGGCTACTAGACCATTTAAAATGATGTATGTGGCTCGCATTTGTGGCTCTCATTAACTTTGTGTTGGCTAGCCCTGGGCTACCATTTCTACTTTGTGTGGTCTATAAACCAATAGCTTTGGCATCACCAGGAAGTTGGTTAGAAATGCAAATTCTTGGGCCCAACCCAGACCTACTAAATCAAAATTTGTATTTGAACAAGCTCCCCAGATAATTTGTATGTGCATTAAAGTTTGAGAAGCACTGCTCTGGAGTCCACTGCCTCTCTGGGGCAGGATACCAAGGCAAGCCTTGTTGTTGGGGGTTTGGTGTGGCATAAACTTTTTAAGATGAAATTTATGTGAAAAAAATACTTTTGAATTCTAGCCCTGTATAAGTGATATATAGTTCTACTTGTTTCTTCTTTTTTTTTAATGTAGTAAGAAAACCACAAAATTTACCATCTTAACCATTTTTAAATGTACAGTTCAGTAGGTGGAAGGCTAAGTATATTCACATTGTAGTGAAACAGATCTCCAGAACTTTTTCTTCTTACAAAACTGAAACTCTATACCCTTTAAACAACAATTCGCATTTCTAATTCTCTCCAGCCCCTGGTAAGCACCATTCTACTTTCTATTTCTATGTGTTTGACTACTTTAGATACCTCATAAGTGGAATCAGAGTATTTGTCCTTTTGTGACTGGCTGATTTCACTTAGCGTAATGTCCTCAAGGTTCATCCCTGTCGTAGCATGTGACAGGATTTCCTTCTTCTTCTGTTTGTTTTTCTATCTTTCTATTTGTTGAACACTCATATTAAGAGTGTTCAACCTTTAAGTGTATAACAAAGTTTACATCTTCCTTGTTCTGGAATAATCTTTTACTGAGCTGTGACTGGGTTTCTATACTTGTGAGTCTGAAGGAGGAAACTAGATCCCCAGAGGTCTTAGCAGAGTGCTTCAGCTAACCTTTGGGGGTACTTCATGTCTCAGTTTTCCTTTGGCCCAGACTGCCCCTTATCGAGCTGCGTATTTACTGCTGCATGTACGAAAGCAGGTTTGTGTCTCTGAGAAGACATTTAGCTTCACCTCCTGCCCATAAGCACATGGCAAATCACACTCCTAACTGTAAGGATTTGTATATGATACTTTAAATCTTTCCTAGAAGCAGGTGAGTAATTTGCCTTGAATTTCATTTTCATGGAGCTCTTTAATTTTTGCAGACAAATTGGCCCAAGAACACTGGTATGGTCTGAGAAAGAGCAGGTGGAAAAGTCTGCTTACGAATTTTCTGAGGTTGGTCATATGGTTACCCTTTTTAATAATTGTGGTAGACAACAGATTTAAGATTTTGAGTATGAAATATGATACTTTAAGTAATGTGGTAAAAGAATTAAATATATCTTATTTTATGTGAATTTGCAGTTGATACATTTTTTGTAGCATTTTCATTTAAAATAAGCATTATTAACTTGTAGCCTTCATAGAAAGCATTATGCATTTTTAAGGAATTTATTAGAGTAATAATTAAGACATACAAATATATATGCATTAATTTTCCAGACTGAATCTATGCTTAAAATTGCAGAAGATCTGGGAGGCCCGTATGTATGGGGGCAGTATGACCTGCTGGTCCTGCCTCCATCCTTCCCTTATGGCGGCATGGAAAATCCTTGCCTGACTTTTGTAACTCCTACTCTGCTGGTGAGTGTAAATAGTCCTTCATTTGAAATTAGGTTCCTCTCAAACATAAACCTAGATGTGAAGAACCTCAGAGTCCTAATAATATTTTTTAAAAAGTCTTTTCTCTTATTTATATAACCCTTGTTTCTGATTTTATTGCTTGTTGTGGTTATTACCATCATCTCATTTTTCAAAGGAAAATAATTTGGCCATTTGGGAGAAAAGAATATTATGTTCAGGTGTTTGGGATGTTGGAGGAGGCAGGGCTGTGACACAACAATCTTGTGATGGATTATGGATCCAGACAAAGAAACTACCATTTACACTTGGCATATAGGTACTGGTAAGAAACAACAACAACAACTCAGTTTACCATGGAAAGGATGGGATTAGGCCCACAGTATATGGCTAATATTTTATATGCCTTTGTAAACTACTTTAAATCCTTCCTAGAACCAAGTGAGTAATGGATTAGCAACTAAATAAATAAAATAAAACACTCCACAGGAGACACAGGACAAGACAGACTTTTCTTAAATATGCTGTGGGTAGTAAGGAGAGAATGAAGATACGTAAGGGTAAATAAGAGCAGATATGAAAAATGGAAATAGGAAAATGTTTCCTGGAAGTTAATTAGAGACAAGTATGCTGGCCCTCCTGGTATTGGAAAAATTCCCTAGATGAGTGAAAGAATTATCCTGTTTTTCAGTCCGGCGTTTTTTGTTTTATTTTCTCAGTGTGTCCGTTTTGAACCCTTTGGAGTGCCATAGTAGAAATACGATGGACCATTAAGGCCAGAATAGTATATCGTGAAGTAGGCAGTTTTGAGATATAGTCTATAATTTGATGACTGCAATATTAAGGTAATTTTCTTCTTTTTTAGGCTGGTGATAAGTCGCTCTCCAATGTAAGTTAAAGTTTATCAGCATGGTCTTACCCTCAGGAAGTATTGAGTCAACTGATTTAAAAATATCCATTGTATTGTTACATTGAAGATACGGTTATAGAAGATAACTTGGGGATTCTTGTTGCAAGACATTGTTATGTTAAGAGTTAGATTTAATGGGTTTAAGAACATTTTATGGGGGCCAGGCCCGTGGCCCAGTGGTTAAGTTTGCGCGCTCTGCTTCAGCAGCCCAGGGTTTCGCCAGTTCGAATCCTGGGCACGGACATGGCACTGCTCATCAAGCCATGCTAAGGCAGTATCCCGCATGCCACAAGTAGAGGGACCCACAACTGAAAATATACAACTATGTACCAGCGGTCTTTGGGGAGAAAAAGAAAAAAAAAGGAACATTTTATGGTTTTGTCTCTTCATACGTTTATGAAATCTTTTTTAATGGAGTCATGTATTCATTTAATTTAGTATCTTCTAAATAACTTTTTGTTTCTAAATTTTTTAATGATGCTGTACTTTTTTTGTCTTTGGCTAAATTATGACTTTTTGGCTAAACTGAGTAACTCCCTGAATATCTCATCTAATGTTAAAAAAAAAATTGAACCACATAGAATTGGAAGAACTAGAATGCTTGCATGGTGAGTTACTTTAGATTAAGGTAATCAATTTTGCTACTAATCCCTTCCACTATTTTCTTTAGGTCATTGCACATGAAATATCTCATAGTTGGACAGGGAACTTAGTGACCAACAAGACTTGGAATCACTTTTGGTAAGATTTGTTTTTATTATTATTTCTTTGTTGGTTCCTGTTATCGATTAATTTCTTTCCCTGCCTCCCACCTCTGAATTGTTTTGTGTGTGTATCTTGTTTTTCTTTGTGATCATCTCTGTGGTAGATGGGGATTTTAAAAAAAAACTCCTGTAACGCTTGTCACAATGTTAGGTAGAGTGGAGGTGTTCACTTTATGCTTGTTATTTAGTTCCTGGTCTGGTCACATTATAATACACGGACACACAAAACCTGAGCCATGGCTTAATTTTTCGGGCTGCTCCCTGCTGGGCTGGGCTCCCCATTGTTCTGAATTGAATTCAGGGAAGCCACATAGGCAGTCTGCTTGGACGACAGTGTTCAGGCTGTCCAGTTGCTTTACTCTGTAGAAAAGCCAGAAAGAGAATATCTTGTTGATCAAAATGCCTTTTCCACTCAGCTAGGTCCCTGTTTTTATGATTTTTTTTTTTTTTTTTTCAGGTTAAATGAAGGACATACTGTATACTTGGAACGCCACATTTGTGGACGATTGTTTGGCGAAAAGTTCAGACATTTTCATGCTCTGGGAGGATGGGGAGAGCTGCAGAATTCGGTAAATGAGTGATCCTTTTAAAAGCGTATATCCAAAGTTGTATGGGTGTTCAAAGATGTAGTTTGTAAAGCATCATTACTAAGTAGCAACAAGAAAGTCATTTCTACAGATGTGGAAAATCAAGCAGATGCTGTTATAATGTTCTGTTGATACATATTAGTCATTATCTATTCTATATTATGAATACTATTCATGTTCATAAACAGTAGGACCTCGCTGGGGCTTTGCAGTTAATGTACGGTCTTTGAATTTTATTTGGCATATTTATGTCATTTTTAAGTGCTCTCTCCTGAAAGCTAAATTTCCTGACTAGGCATTGAAACATTTTTCTAGTCTTTTATAAGAACAAAGCCTATTATTGGGCAAGAAATATCATGGAACATTACACAAGTAGCTGTTCCATGAATAGACTTCCAGAAATGTATGCCAACACATCCTACAATTTCCAGTCTCTGCATTTGTTTAGGTTTTAGACTCCCCTAAAGTGATGCCGCTGAGTGAAGTCACCCTTCCTTATTTGCTGTTGGCACAGTGGCAGCCAGTCTTCCTATTTGAACATTCATCTAATTTTGTCTCTTGCAGATAAAGACTTTTGGGGATACGCATCCTTTCACCAAACTGGTGGTTGATCTGACGAATGTAGACCCTGACGTAGCCTATTCCTCAGTTCCCTATGAGAAGGGCTTTGCTTTGCTCTTTTACCTTGAACAGCTTCTTGGAGGACCAGGCAAGTCGTTGGCATTTTCTGATTTTTTTTTTCTTTTTGAGGGTAATGGGAAGAATAAGGGAGAATTTTTTAACTGTTGTTTTTGCTCCATTTTATTCTTCTAGTTCATGCTGTGCATAGCTCTTGGAGAAATCCATATCATTTTCTAATGTTACGTCTCTGCTTAAAACTTTGAATAACTGCTGAGTTCTAAATTGTGCAGCTTGACTTAAAAAAAAACTCATCAGTATTTTAAAAATTAGGAAAATAGTATGAAGTCATTGAAAAAACTTTGTGCAGTATAGAAGTTTATAAGAGCAACATGTGAGAGTCCCTCAGAACACTTTGCACTCCCCAGGGAAACCACTGTTAGCAGTTTGGTGTGTATGGTTCCAGATCTTTTCCTAAGTGTAAATGAACAAACAAATAAATATAATTATTTGAATTACAGAAAATGAATCATACCATATTTTTGTTCTACATTTGTGGGGGGGTTATTTTGGTGAGGAAGATTGGCCCTGAGCTATCATCCATGCCAATCTTCCTCTACTTTATATGTGGGAAGCGGCCACAGCATGGCTTGATGAGTGGTGTGTAGGTCCACACCCAGGATCCTAACCTGTGAACCCTGGGCCGATGAAGTGGAGCATCAGCTTAACTACTGTGCCCCTGGGCCAGCCCCCATTTGTGTTTTTTTTAATTCAACCATATTTCACATACATGCTTCCATGTCAGTGCACACAAATTTATCTTATGCCTTTTAGTGCCAGCATAGTATTTCATGGTATAGATATGCCAAGCTTACATAACCTTCCCCATTGACGGGCAGTAGGTCGTCTCCTTTGTTGACTGACTGGGAAGGCCCTCCCTCACCTGCACCCATTCTGCCTGACCAGTCTTATTTTCCCCCTTTCTAGTCATACCAGGGTCATTGCTTTTAAAACTTGTATTGTGTATTCCTTTTCTGTGTCTTTATTGTCTTGTCCTCTTACTTGTAATTAGGATGTCTCTTCTCCCTTCCCCCAAATTACGTATATTCTTTAAGGCCCAACTTAAGTCTTACCTCCTTTTTTTGAACATTCTTTCATTCTAAAAGTCCTCATTGGTTTCCCTCATCTCTCAGTGTTCTTTATTCTCTGTGGTTAATAGTACAATGCCAAGCACTAAAAAATATGTTAAATAATTACCTTTCCATTAATTGACTTTTCCGTTTTTCTTCTGTTCGTCTTTTTTTTTTTTAAACTCTTAGAGGTTTTCCTAGGTTTCTTAAAGGCTTATGTTAAGAAATTTTCCTACAAGAGCATAACCACTGATGACTGGAAGGATTTCCTGTATTCCCACTTCAAAGATAAGGTTGGATTTTAAAAGCTTTCTTATTTTTCATGCCCAGTATATCTTTATTTAATGGCTATTTGTTAGGCTGATTTGAATTACTTAATAGTGGTATTGGTGTAGAATTTGTCTTAAGACTCAGCCTTTCATTGTAGTTTTTCCTATTTAAAATGTGATCTCAACAGCATGAACTAATGTGTGGAATTTTCCTGTTTCAGAGAGATCTGCAATAGTATGTTTCAGAAATTTTTTGTATATATTTAATTTGCCTATTTTAATTTTGTAACAGAACCCCATTGATTAATATAAATTTATTTTAGAAAAGTGACTTAGAAATTATCTTGACACATCAGTATAGACAAAATTATAGATTTGAAGACCTAAAAGTCTGCTTCAGATTTTCTTTCAATAGAAAAGATTGTTCTGGGCCGGCCCGGTGGCACAGCGGTTAAGTGTGCACGTTCTGCTTCGGTGGCCCAGGGTTCACCGGTTCGGATCCCAGGTGCGGACATGGCACCGTTTGTCAAGCCATGCTGTGGCAGGCATCCCACATATAAAGTAGAGGAAGATGGGCACGGATGTTAGCTCAGGGCCAGTCTTCTTCAGCAAAAAGAGGAGGATTGGCAGCAGATGTTACCTCGGGGCTAATCTTCCTCAAAAAATAAATAAATAATAAAAAATAAAAAACAAAGACAAGAGTGTTCTGTAGTAAACTGGGTGTTCTTACTGTTCCCAGGTTGATGTTCTCAATCAAGTCGATTGGAATGCCTGGCTCCACTCTCCTGGGCTGCCCCCTGTGAAACCCCAGTAAGTCCTTAACTGTTCCTGCTTTCCTTCTCATTCCCCTAGATCCTTTCAGCTCCTCTGAAAGGGTTTTATGCCTTCCTGAAGCTGTCACTAGTTAGTGATGAGAGTAGACTGCTTAGCTGTTTAAACCTTAACCCTGAGGCTAAAAGAATAATTTCCATGATAGTATAAATATAAATTAGTTCAATTCTTTACAAGTAATTACTGAGTACCTCCTTTCTGCACAAGGATGATAAGAGATACAGAGAAGGGTAAGATATTGCCCTTTCCTTCAAAACCTTACAATAAGGTAGTTTTTCCTATTTTATAAGTATTGTGTTAGTCATTACAGCAGGGTTATTAATTATCATCCCCATTTCCAGAGGAGACAAATTAGGCTTAGCCAGGTAAAGTGTCTTGCCTAAGGTTGCACAGTAAGTAAGTAATAAGAGTTGAGATTCAAACCTTGGTAGTCTCTAGTGTCCTGCCTTTTAAACCAAACACCTTCCTCACATGAGGGACCTGAAGCCTGGTCTTCCAGGAGTCGGGGAGGCTGCCCACTCCTGCATGTTCCAGCTGGGAGCGTGATTTTCCCTCCACCTGGAATACTCTTTCCCCACTTAATCCCACTCTCAGCTCAAGAACCACTTTCTCATGGAAGCTTTCCTTCAGCCCTCTAACCAGGTCATATCTCCCATTTAGGGTTTCTTGGTATCGCCTCTTTGTAGCTGTTGCCGTAGTTTTACAGTAGTAATTTTCATTTATTTGGGTGATTATTCAAGCCTTTCTCCTTCGCTGCATTGAAGCACTGTGAGAGCGGGGCTCCTGTCTGGTTCTGCTCATTGCTTTTCTTAGACCCTTGCCGTAAATAAGGGTTGCTTCCCTTCCCTGGTCTATCCCTCCCCCAGTTCTGTTCATTACGATGAGAAGGAAGTTTCAGGGCACAAGAAACAGACCAAAGGTTTTTTCTGTCCTGTTGTTCCTTGTGAAGTCGGTGCTAAGTAACATTCTAGTTGAAGGTGACATACTGCCTTGGCAGTCGGGGACCTCTGATCCCACTTGGTTTTGAGGGCAAACCCAGCCTGACTGCTTCATGAAGGTCAACTGGCTGCTGCTTCAAAGGCCATCACTGCTCTGACCCTTTATCATCTCCCCTGGGGCACAAACTCCCTTGAAGCAGGTTCAAGGTAACTTCTAATCAAAACTTACTTCATTTGGGCCCTCAGGGGCAGGTACCCCTCTGTTCTCCAGTAGAAACATTTCACAGCAAGCGAGCGTGATGTATGGACAAAGAGGACTATTTCACAAGAAATTTGCACGTATTACATGGTCTCTTCCATTGTTGTAAAACATATGATTTATTTTATAAGGTAAGAACACACAAATCTTGGTGTAGCTTGCTTTGCTTAATGGTCAGAGTTTGTTATTTCCACTTTGTTCTGAAATGAGAGGAACAAACTCATCACATGATGTTGCAGTCTCCCAAGGGTCACCTGTGACACCATTGTTTCCCCAGCGTCTGGAACAGTGCCTGTCACATGGGTGCTGGTAGATTTGTTGGATGTTTAGATGGTTGGAACGGCAGAGGGTAGAATCCATGAGAGCAAGGCCTTTGTGTTTGTTGTTTATCATGTTGCTGGGTGCCTAGAACTGTTCCTGCCGTACAGTAAACACTAAATATGCCCAGCTGCGTCCCAGCTCCTTCCGCACAGACTCCTGAAGCACATGACAGTCTTTGCTGAGGTGTTCTGGCATTCTCTCTGAAGAATAATCAGGTGTTTCAGGAATTTGGTACCCACTTGGATTCCCAAGTTCTTAGATGATGCCAGTAATATTTAAGTCAGGTAGAAGATTTCCTCTTTCCATCACTCTGGAGTTCTTTGTCTTTATTTAAAAAGAACTTTGAAATTTAAGTATGTTCTGTAACTTCAAAATTGCATTTATGCAGAAGCATGTGCATTTTTATAAAAGTTAATCTCTAATACTTTTTCCTCGTTGCAGTTATGATATGACTCTGACAAATGCTTGTATTGCCTTAAGTCAAAGATGGATTACTGTGAGTAGCAATATGTGATTTTTTACTCCTTTTTGAACAGTACAAATATATCTCTACTCATGAAGGTGGGTGGGGGGTACTTTACTCATGAACGCTTGCTTTTGAAAAGCTATTCGCAAGTCAGGTTTGTCCAGAGTGATGTTACATCAGTCCCCAAGGTGTAAAGTTAAGTTTGAGAGGGAAAACAAATAGATGTTGATGGTATTGGTTCTGATTTTTCTTGATTCTTTTTGATTCTTAAAGAAGGTTTGCAAAAATATTTGCATCTTCCCTATCTTCTTTTCCTCGTAAATCATTTATTTATAAGATACTACTTCAAATATAGTCCTTGCACATACCAGGTAAATCTAAAGTGATCTTAGGTGCCTGTTAATGGCAGCTGTTAGTGAGGGAAGAACTGAGCCCTTTTGCTCTGTCAGTATTATTTTCGCGTCTATGAAACTTCCTAAAGAGGAGCTTCTTCATGTATTCACTGAAACGTAACCCTTGGAGAAACCAGAGTGAGGATGTGCCGTGGATAATTCTTTAATGGAAAATAATGAAAAATTTAAGAATAATCATTGTAGGGGAGGAAAAATAGTTTTCCCTCTACCCTTCTGAGTTCTTAACTGAGACCCCTGTAACCAAAGACAGAATAACAAGAGAAAAACTGAAGTTTACTGACATGGATACCTCATGTATACATGGGAGATGCCCGGGGAAAAATGAGTAACTCAGAGGTAGCTTTAGAATTCAGAGTTAAATACCATCTTAATAGGGACAGGAGTAGGGGCACGTAGGCCTCTAGAGTAGATGATTTTTATAAAAGATGAATGGGCCCTTGGAAGAATAGATGGGAGATACGATGGTTTGTGACAAAGCTTGTCTGGGTATGTGCACTTGTGACCTCCTCTCCTGTGATGAGTCAGTTTTCCCTGGTTGATGAAACTCCCAGCAGGGGATTCATGACAATCGAGCCCCTTTTGGACGATCCATCTTTAGGCAGATAAGAGTTCAGAGAAAGCCTGTCCCTGCATTTGCTGTTTTCCAGGAGCCTACAGCTCAAAATAACCAGGACACCAAAGAGGTGTATTTCGGGGTGCCATATTCTGCTACCCTTCATCCTATAATCTGCAACAAACTTAGATGTTGCTTTTTGAAACTTGTTTCTAAAGGCTATTCAACCAGTATTTCTTAACAGGATCTTCTACGACATACAAAATGCTATGCCAAGCACTGTGAAAGAGATGGACTTGCCTTTGAAGCAGCCGCAGTTTAATTAAAGAAATTAGACTTATAAATAGCTAATACTGAGCAGTAGGTGATGAGCAGCGTGAAAAAGTACAGCTGAAGGCATAAGAGGTCAACAGAGGGCGCTGTGACTTCTGCCGCAGGTGGGAGAGTGGAGTTGGCTGCCGCATCAAGGAGAGCGTCCTCCGGGAGAGGAGGTTTCAGCTGGGTTTCATGCCGTTTGGATGTGGATGAAGTAGAGGAGGACGTTCTGGGTGGGAGGGACAGTGTTTAAACAAAGGTTTTTATTAAAAGCAGCAACAAAACGTGGAGCATGCATGGAGGGGAGAGTTCAGTCTGGTTAGAGCTTAGAGCCTGTTCGGGTTCCTCTCTCAGCCCTCCCCCTCCCTTGTGACTTGGGGCTGCAGCCACGCTGATCTATTCGCAGTTCCACTGAGATCCTGTTACTCCATGCCTTGCTGCCTTGTACAAGGCTGTGCGCTCTGCTTCCTAGCACCCCTCCCTTCTCTCCCCACCCCAGGCTAAGTTAGGCTCTCCCTCCTCACCTCTCAGAGAGGCCCATAAATAGCCCTCTCACACCACTTCTGGCTTTTTTGTGCTGTGGTTAAAGTACTCTTATAAGGTTGGAACCAATCAGTTAACCAGTCACTTAGCTGAAAAAGTTGGTTAAAGCAAGATGTCATAGAAACTGATCATAAGGCATTTTGTTTTAACTTAAAACCTAAACTCCTTAAACTTTTACTATGGGCCAAGGATATGTGTCAGCTGCATAAACTACATTCATAACACACCTGTGATTTCCAGTTTCAGTTTCTTTAAAGTGGAAACAGAATTTAAATACACTTACAAAGCAATCTGTAGATCCTTCTAGAATTTTCCTATTGTTATCCCAGTCTTTTTTTTTTTTTTTAGATTTTTTTCCTTTTTCTCCCCAAAGCCCTCCGGTACATAGTTGTATATTCTTAGTTGTGGGTCCTTCTAGTTGTGGCATGTGGGGTGCCGCCTCAGCATGGCTTGATGAGCGGTGCCACATCCGCACCCGGGATTCAAACCAATGAAACACTAGGCCGCTACAGCAGAGCGCACGAACTTAACCACTTGGCCATGGGATTGGCCCCTTGTTATCCCAATCTTTTACAAGGATCTTGTCTGCAAATTCTACAGCACCATTTTTTCTATGACAATTTTTAAGTTAATGCTTAGTTTTTCCAAAGTGATAAACCTAATATTTATAGAAATTTCTTTTTCCTTCGGCACTCCTCTTTCACAGATTTCCTATTATTTAACAAGATATCATAATTATAAGCACAGCTGACATGAACACATTTGGAAACAATTACAGCTGACTTGGTAGCACATAAAGCAGCAGGTGGAAGCAGAAGAGCCTAGGAACTGGAGGGGGCCCACCCACTCTGCATGGGCAGCATGCCCCGGGCAGCAGTCATGTTCCAGCGGGCATGGAGAGGATTGCTTAATCTGACAAGCATTTTTAGTGGAGCTCATTTATAAGAAAGCCTTTACTGTATTTGTCTACTTGACTGTTTCTCTCACCAGGCTCTAATCTCCTTGAGAGCAGGACTTGTTTTTATTCATCTCTGTTTCGCCAGGGCCATCCAGATTTATGCACTGTTGGATGAATACATGAATTAGTAGAGGAAAAACAAGGTTGGAAAGATAAATTAGCTGTCTGTCATGGAGGAACTTACATGTCAGGCTAAGGAATTTAACATAATCTCTAGGCAGGAGTGGATCCTTAAAGGTTTCTGAATTGCAACGAAATGATCAGAGTTCCGTGTTAGGACCATTAATCAGGTAGTGTAATATGTAAGATCAGTTAAGACGGCAAACTTAACAGTTAGTAAGGCCGGCTAGGAAGGTATCAATAATAGTTCAGATAAGAAGGCTTGAGCAGCTTGCCTTAGAACAGTGCAGGAGGAAATATTAATAGATTTGAAAGAGATTTTTAAAATTTAATTTTATAGCTAGTTAAGAACTTGAAAACTGATTAGATGTGGAGAATAGGAAAGAAGAGTAGAAAGCTCCAGGTGTTGGGAGAACCCACTTTGAGCCACAAGAAGGAAGAAAACCCAAATCAGGAGTAATGCCAATCAGGAAAATGAACAAGAAATGAAGGGAAAAGATGCTCTAATTTTAAATAAAATATAAACATCTTTTTGGAGATTCTCATACATCATAACGAAGTTAGAGCATTCCTGATTTTTTAGATCTAACTTCAAGATTTTTTTTTTCGAAGAAAATATAAAATCTAAGCAGCTGCCTATTAGAGAAGTAGGCTGGTTGTGCACATAGGTACCTCCATGTACCTGGCCCTCCCCGTCTCTTCCTCCTCTCTACCCACCTTGCCCACCCATCAAGGTGACCATGACCTTGAACTGTGCCTTATCATTCCCTTGCTTTTTATGTTTTTACCACTTATGAGTATATCCTTAATAGTTTACATTTGCACGTTTTTGAGCAGAGAATGAGATCTGTAAGTTGTGACATTAAGGTGAAGTTCTAAAGAGGGAAGAAGTTTTGATATTAAGGGGAATTGTAAAGGGGTAGGGAGGTATAAAATAATATGTTTTTTGCAAGGATATATATAGACACATTACATTTTCTGGAAGGATATACAAGGAACAATACTGCTCACTAAGGAATGGGACTTGGCGACAGCGAGCAAAAGCAAAGGAATTTTGCATTTGGTCCTGTTTATTTTTTTTTTTAACATTTGCATATATTTCTTTTAAAATTAAAAAAAAAACTCTAGTTTAAAAGAATTTATAACCGGTTTAAAAAGATTTAAAAACATTTACTTTGAAAAGCTTTATTTCATATTCCTTAATCAGATCTTCAAAGATTTTTGGCAGTGAATCCTAAATTGAAAAGTACAGACCCATTTTTCTTTTTCTTAGATGACTTCCAAGATTAAGTGGGGAAAATAAAATGTCTGGGGATGAAAGGAAACATCAGTTTGTGGCCTATCAGCTCATTAGTGTGATATTTCAAAGAATATGCAATTCGATCCTTTACCCAAATTTTTGAATTGACCTGTAAGTTAGTTGACATACTTTTTATAATATTTCTTTACTTTGGAAATGTGTATATCATGAATAGTAAATCTCTGTATCAAAAGTTTCCTCTACTTTTATTATTAATAGTTTAATTTTCCTTAAGCAATATAGATTTTAGGAGTCATATCAGCTCTTTAAGTTATAGTGATGCAATCTCAGAATTATTCAAGGCTAAAATTTATTTTTTACAATCTTATGCATTCTTGTAGTTCTGTCGTCTTCTTAATTTTTACTTTTATGTCAGATAAACCAGTAAATATTGCTAAATTGTACATGAATAGAAATAACCAGGTAACATTTATTTTAGGCCAAAGAAGATGATTTAAATTCATTCAACTCCACAGACCTGAAAGATCTCTCTTCTCATCAGTTGAATGAATTTTTAGCACAGCTGCTCCAGAGAGTAAGTACTGGCTCACAACATTAGCAATTAAAATGGGCACAAAGGCACAGCATTTGTGTCAAACCCAACATGGAAAAAAACATTACTGTGGAAACTAATGGAAAAAAATAGTTTATAAAATTCATTCATTTAAAAACATCTATTGAATGCCTACTATGTTTAGTATGGTGCTGAATATAAAAATATGTAAGAAAGAAATAGACCGTGTCCTCAAAAAGTTTACAATCTAGTAGGAAAGATCACACATGCAAGCTTTAGCAGTAAAAGCAGGGATATTTTAGGTATTGTTTGAGAGAAGCTTAATTAGTGAAGAAGGACTCCCTTCCAACGAGTGTAATCAAGGAAGGATTTGGGAGCAGTGGGCTCAGTCTGAGCACAGCAGCATCAGCAGGGAGGTAGAAGTTCAAGTCCAAGGGAACAGCGAGTGAGGGCGCATGCCCAGGGTTGCAGGAGTATGCCGCAGCTCCGGGTCAAGAAGTGAAGGAAGATAACACCGGAAAGGCTGGTAGGATCAGTTGCGGTGAGTCTTGAATGGTAAGCTAAGAATTTTAGATTTGATTCTAGTCAGGAGGAAAGGATTTAACATATTTAACAGAGTCATTTGATGAAATGGTGGGTTGTGAAAATGAATCCACTGGTGATGTGAAGGCTGGATTGATTGACATGAGGAACACAGCGGGTGACGTCAGCTGGAGGATTCGCAGGAGTACAGGACCTGAGGGAGAGAGCTGGCGGGAAAGGGGAAAGGAAAGAAGAGGACAGATGAGAGGGAGATTACACCGGATGCAAGCGTGGGGTTTGGTGACTGACTGGATTTGGAAGTTAACAGGAAAATCTGTTTAGACAGATTTTAAGGTTTCAAGTCCAGGTAATTAAAAGAATACATGAAACTGAAAGGAGATGCTGCCTTGTGAGAGGGAGATAATGACTAGGTCGTTACTATTACATTATAGGGAACTCTTAGGTCTAAGGACCCTGAGAGGAATGGAGAAGACTTTGAACAGGAGTTCCTATGGAGTTGACGCAAAATGAGCAAGAGGATTTTAAGCCAACGGGGGGCCTTAGAGAATCAGTTTTTAGTGCATTGAGTCCTCAGGGTTTCACAAATGTCTGTAGCACTGTCATGTGGCCGAGGACCAAGAAGAGAGAAAACGTGACAGATGACTGGGGAATAGGGCAGGCAAACATGGGGGAAGGGAGGGAGCCTGGGAGGTGACCTTAACCAGCGGACTGCCAGGGTGGACGTGGGGTGTAGTTGGACTAAACACTTTGGGAAGGGTCTAGCAGTCAGTGAGAGCAGAGATGGCTGTGGGTGTGGAGTGAGGGTTCTACTGTGAGGTGAGCTGCTCACTGCCGAGGAGAGTTACCGCAACCTGCACTCCGCGGCCACCTCACACTCTCGACTTGTCCAAACTGAATTCTTTCTTTCCTTTACCCGAACTTGTTATCCCTTTCAGCGTGGGTTAAGGTGGGCACAGGAGGTTTATGAACCCCCTGAAATTGTATATGGAAGTTGGTGTATATATGGCAAATGTATTTTTTTTTCCCCTAAGGAAAGGGTCCATATTATTCATCAGATTCTGAATGGGATCTGTAATAGAAAAGTTTAAAAATTCCTATTTTGTAGGGATATAGAAAATTTAAAAGGGATTTTAGAAGAAATATACAAAGATAAATCTGGGGGGAGTCAGTGAGGAAAAAATTAAGGAACTGTGATTTAATCTGGAGAATGGAATAAATTTAAGATATGTAGGGTATAAGGAAGAACTTGAAAGATTCTAGAAAGGGTCAGAAAGTTAATATTTATATATGTGAAAAAGTCTGAGGAGAGTAATTCTCATTTAATTCTCTACGTACCTTGCAACTTAAATTATCCCATTGCTCCTAGTATAGAACATCCTTATCCAGAACAAGTTTGCACAAAATTTATCTCAGTGTGCATTTGTTTCTTTTATTTTTATCTAACTTATTTCTATATTATAAAATATTTAGGATTTTAATCTGGCTAAGAATTTTTCTCCAGCTCCTTTCTTCCCAGGAATCCTGTTGAAATGATACATCTTACTTCTTTATTTTGCTCTTAGGCACCTCTTCCATTGGGGCACATAAAGCGAATGCAAGAGGTGTACAACTTCAATGCCATTAACAATTCTGAAATACGATTCAGGTACATCATTTTAACTTGTCTCTGTGGAAGAAAGTAGAAAACTAGTTTAGAAAGTGGAGAAAGGGAAGTACTTTATGTGGCATACATGAGTCTTGAGAAATCCTTGTCAAATTTACTGCATCTATATAAATAATTATAGTGGTCTTTAAGGAATAGTTGTAATATCAGTAAGAGGATAATATTAATCTTTTGTTAGGATCTGTTCTAAGCTCCTCTTGCCTTTAAAAAAAAATTAGAATTAAGGATCCACTGGTAAATAGGCCTTCTTCCACAACTAGCCAAATCAACTCTGAAGTGGGAATAGTAAGAAATCTTTGATTCTGTTAAGTAATTAATCTTTCTTAGTTCAAATTTTTAGGGGAAGGCTTGAACCAAAGTTTATCTCCTTCAGAAATTGCATTCTTAAGTTACATGAGCACCTGTGTAATCCAAACCTTTTAAAACGTGATCTTTTTCAAGAACAAACTCCTCTTCCTTCTCTTCTCCAATTATTACATTGTATATATAAGGAATTTGAGAGTCTCAGAATAAAGACATAGTATAAAGTGGTGGACAATGTAACTATAATGGGGTTGTTCATCATTACAAAAGTAATTTTCAGATATACCTGTCATATACTGCCCCTTCCTCCTTTCCGACCCCACGGCCCCCAAAATTCCTCCTTTCAGATGGTTACGGCTGTGCGTTCAATCGAAATGGGAGGAAGCAATTCCTTTGGCTCTAAAAATGGCAACTGAACAAGGAAGAATGAAGTTCACACGACCCTTATTCAAGTAAGAACCAAATCAGACTGTGCTTTGTATATATAAGGAATGGGCAAGAGAAATCTTAAATGTTTGTGTTGTTGCTAAAATACTTTGTAAAATGCAACCTAAAAATAATAAATATTTTTAAATTTCTTAAAATTATAGATATAAGTTTGGCATAGGAATGAACACTCCCAAATACTTAAAATTTGAGATAATTTCATTAGTTTTTTTAGAAGCGTTATATATGTATTACCTATTATGGGCCAAATAGGGTTAGACACTGTTGAAAAGAAATAAATCGAAGACAATCCTGTATACAGAGAGATCTTTGAAAGCAAGTAGATGATCATTGGTGAGTGGGCATGGACAGGAAAAAAAGAGTCTGAAGTTAAGTGCAAGAAGAAATGAGCAGGTAAAGCAAACGTTTTTGCTTCAAATGTTGCAATGAGATGGAAGAATAGGCTGCTTGATGTGTATTAAAAGAATGCTTGGTACAAGGGGAAAAAGTTGTATCTTGGCTGCAAGATACCATTTAAGAATATCCTAGTGAAGTTATTTGACTATGGGTTTGGCAGGACTTCTGAAAAAAGAAAATAATAATAACCATGATATACATAGCCATGGTTAATCTGTTTGCTTTTCACTTACTTTACAAGTATAATAAAACTTGCCAAAACAAGTCGTTATCCATCTTTCTTTTTCTTTTTTTTTTTTGCAGGGACCTTGCTGCCTTTGATAAATCCCATGATCAAGCCATCCGTACCTACCAAGAGCACAGAGCAAGTATGCACCCTGTGACTGCCATGCTGGTGGGAAAAGATTTAAAAGTGGATTAAGGACCTGCCTATTGCTGATTCCACACATTTCTCTTTTTTACATTGAATTCATAAATAAATATGAAACTTCAGCTTGCATTGTAACTAAAAATGTCTGCTTAGTTTGGGCATTTTATTGTTTTGTCAGTGATTTTCAGAAATAAAGCTGAGCTACCCTCCCCCTCTGCTCCCAGCCCTGGCCCCTGTCCAGTGGCGTGTTCTTTGTAAAGTGAATTTTAGCAAAGTTTAATCTTTTGATTTATAAATGTAAAATTTTTAATTAGTTTCATATCCATTTTCTCTCAGTATGATCGCAAAAATGTCAGCGTTATTTATCTGATATTTTAAGTTCTTTAATTTCAGTCTGCTGCACACCAGAAATACAACATGATTAGGGTTTTGCTTTTTAAATTACCTCCCTTACCAAAATGTGTATAGTCTATAGTCTAGCAGGAGTGTTCTCCTCCCATGCCTGGATCCATCTGCTTGTCCCCCAGAGTTGTCCTGCTGTTCTCTCCATCAGGATCACATGGCCACCCTGAACACCATCCAGTGTCCTTCCCATCCATCCCTCAGGTATTCTCCCAACAGTCTGTTCAACCTGCCTCACCTCTTTGGTGGTCAACAAACATCCTCACCTACAGAGAGCATACAGCTCATAGAAAGACATACTGAAAACAATATAACAACTTGAACCAAGTAAGAGTAGTAGCACCCCTGTGAGTGCAATATGGTGCCCCAGGGTACCTTGGCACACAGTTTGAGAACCACAGTAGTATCGGTTAGGATTCTTTGCTTGTAAGCAACAGCAACCCAAATGACTAGAAATCCAAAAGGGAAAAGGAGGATTATTTTAAGGATACAGGGTAGGGGGAGGGTATCAGAACCTGTGCACAGACGGCTGACACCTGAGACTGCAGAGCCATCAGTACTGTGGTCTCTCATTTCTGCTCTCGAGTCCACACTGTGTAATCTGGCTGCCCTCCAGCTTTACTGTTGTTCTTGCCACATAGAGAGACTGTCTTAATTCCAGATCCCCAGAGGTGACACTCTGACCCAGCTTGGGTCCACCCCTGGCCAAATAAACTAAGGGGAATGGCATCTTAGAGTACAAATGTGGGTGGGTTATGTCATCATGAAATACTCCCAAAAAGTGCTAATGCAGTGACAAAAGTCTTCAAATGCATAGGCGTGGGCACCAAAAGGTGGGGCAGATATCGAACGGACATTCCTGTCCCTGTCTAGTCCTGAGACTTGTCCCTTGCTCTCACTCTCCCTGGTGGTTCTCCTCTTGGACATGTACCTACACTACAGTGTGGCTCCGCTTCTCAAGCTCTGCTCTCACTCTCGTCTCAGGAAGCAGAGGAGTGAGTTTAGCTCCAATCCCTGGTATATGATCATGTTCTAAGTGATTAGACTTTAGCAAATCCATGGACCCAAATGGTGCTTTTCAAGGCTCTTGCTGCCCTATAAGCTTAGCCGACACTCTAAGCTCGTGTCATTCGCAGTCCTCACTGATTTGTGGTACTGAAAGCGAATTGGAGCAAAGGAGGTTTGGAGGGTGGTGGTGAAGGGTGCTCTGGAGAAGGCAGAGGGCGCTGAAGACAAACATCCGTGCAGATTTACCTGGGGCCAGCTCCGTGGAGTCTGCATCTGTTCACTTCAGCTAATAAGCATATGTTGAGCGTCTTTGTGCCAGGCTGGCTCTACACATAAAATCCTGGGTGAACAAAGATAAGTACTTTCTATATAATGCTAAAAAAGAGGTATGCTAAAGCAGCCTGGAGAAGGGCCACGCAACCCAACCAAAGTGTTTCGGGAATGCTTTCTGGAGAAGAGAAGGCCTCAACTGAGTCTTAAGGAATAAGAAATATCTAGCCAAGCAAAGACAATTGGAAGTGTCTTCCAGGTGGAGAAAGAATGACATAAGTAAAGGGATAGACTTTTGGGTTGTTTGGGTCATAAATTTGCACAGAGCCAGTGGAAACAGCTTGTCTCTGCAATGTGTCGGGCCTGAGTTTGGAATCCTCAAATGGCTGGGCAGGACTCAGATTGCTGGGCGCTGGTATCATCTGGAGGCTTCTTCCCTTGCATGTCTGATGTCTGGCCTGGGATGACTCAAAAGCTGGGCTCAGCTGAGACTGGCAACTGATGTGCCCAAGTAGTTTGGGTTTTCTCACAGCACAGTGAGTAGTTGGACTTCTTAGTAGTCTTGTATTTTATAAGTTTGCATCCATCACCAGAGAGTAAGTACCATGAAGGCAGAGAATGCACCTTGCTTCATTCCCAGCACCTAGCATAGTGCTTGGGACGGAACAGGCGTTCAAGAGATAGTGGTTGGATGAGTGAAGGGAGGAGGGCAGAAAGTTAAGGTGCTTCACATCTAAGGACCTCACTTTTCTCAGAGATGCAGGAGGTAAGGTCTTCCTCTGAGAATTAGAGGAGGTGGATGTGGAGAAGGTGTTGAGGAGTGGGGTGAATGTCTTAGAGACTGAGGGGCCGGGCAGGGAGAAGGGCAGAGCCCTGATCCACACCATCACAGGGCCTTCTGGAGCAGAGCCTCCCACCAGCGTGAGCACAGAGGGTGGGTGTTGTGACGACCGCGGGTCGGGTTTTACTCAGAGCAGAGGCACAGGGTCATAAAAGAATTCCAAAGTACTGAAGAGAATGGTCGAGGTGAGCAACTCGGGGACCAGCTTCCTTGGAAGGGGAGTGAGGAAGGCTGTGGGAAGTGGAGGGAACAAGGAACCAGGAAGTCAGGTCTAAGGGCAGAGAAACCAGTGGAGAACTGGAGGCTAGAAGGTTGTGGTCAGAGGGTGGGGTATTGGAATTTAGGATTTCTTATGTGTGTCCAGTTCAAGTGATGAAAAATTCCAGGGTGCAGTCAGGATGTGGGTGGCTGAAGTGCAAGTTTCAAGGAGGCTCAAGGAGGGGCAGCTTTTTATCTGTATGCTTCCCAGGAAGCTGTCAGAGAAAGAGAGATTCTGGGTATGGGTGTTTTCTGTGAGCCACTGTGTCTCTATTCCCAACAAAATGTTTTAGTGGAAACAGACTTTTCTGGATTTTTCTATCGCATAAATCAAATCTCTAGAAACTGGCTTACACTAAAATGCTGCTTAGTTAAACTAGCGCCCACATTTCTTTGATTCCTTCTTCAGGCTCTTCAGATCTCCTTCATCCTAGTGGTAATGAATTGGGGGCAGGGAGCAGTTTTCTGTGTTGAAGAAGCTTAACTGGATCAGGGATATCCATGTGCCAAGAGAAAGTATTTATAAAGCAATATAGGTGTAGGGAGTGTTACGGTCCCAAGAATAATAATTGCAAACACTTCTGTAGCATTTCTGATGTACCAAGAGCTGCTCTGAGGGCCTTACGTATGTGAACTCGCTTAATCCTCCCAACAGCCCTTTGAAATAGGTACTATCATTATTCCCATTTTAGAGATGACAGAACTGAGGCCCAGAGAAGACAAGAAGCTTACCCAGAGGTCACACAGCTCGTAAACGGCAGGGCCAGGACTCGATGCCAGGTAGATCCTACAAATACTGCAGTGAGGCAGTTAGCCCCTCTGCCTTTGCATGAGAAAACGGAGGCTAATTAATAACTCACTTGCTCAAGGCTAATAAGTAGTGGAGCTGGAGTCCCACCCATGGCTGGCTGAGCTGATAACCTCCAAGCCGTGGAGGCTCAGTCGCCAGATGGTGACCTTTCATTGTGAAAACGATCTCTGGCCTTTCCAGTCCCACCTTGTGGCAGGACAGCTTCAGAAAACCTTAGCCGTGGCAGGAAGCAGTTGCTCAACACCTTTGTGAAATAAACGAATGAAGATTGCCACACTCCCCGGTGTCAGAGTTGGCCAGCAGGGTGCATTTTACAGTTGAGTAATTCCAGATAAAGACAGGAACATGGTGTTTATAAGCTGCCCTTAACGGAGGAGAATGCAGACAGAAACCAGGAGAGGAAGAAATCAGGAACCCTGAGGACAAGGGACCCGCAGCAGGGGCCAGCGGGCGCTGGGACCCCAGTGGTCTTGCTGCCAGCAGGGCAGCATCGCAGGTGGACAGGCCGCTCTCCTGCCTGCATCCCCCTCTCCCGCCCCGTAGCTCAGCTGCAAAAACCCGAAGGGACACCGCGGGGCTCTCAATAAATATTTGTCCAATGCGTGAGTGAGTAAAGGCAAGGGAGGGGGCGTGTTTTGAAAGTCCATCCTAGCCCTCCCTGCCGACCACACCTCGGTAGTCACTCCCAGATAAAACTCTCCCCTCGGTGACCGTCACCAGCGACTGTCACTGGTGGAGGAGTAGGCGCCGCCTGGTTCCCTGGCCTGCTCTGCCGTCGGGGCTGCTGCGGAGCCATGCCCCGGTACACGGTGCACGTGCGCGGAGAGTGGCTGGCTGTGCCCTGCCGGGACGCGCAGCTCACCGTGGGCTGGCTGGGCCGCGAGGCCGTGCGCCGCTACATCAAGAACAAGCCGGACAATGGTGGCTTCGCCTCAGCGGACGACGTGCGCTTCCTCGTGCGCCGCTGCAAGGGCCTGGGCCTGCTGGACAACGAGGACCCGCTCGAGGTGGCCCTGGAGGACAATGAGTTCGTGGAAGTGGGTGAGTGGCCGGAGCAGCCCGAACGGCGGCGGCCTGGCCTGCTCGGTGCTCAGGTCCCTGGGAGGGAGGTCCTGGGGGCATCTCCGCTGCAGGGTAACCGCGCGCTGGCGGTGTGCGGGCGCGCGCGAGGCCCCTCTGTGTCTTCGATTGTCACACGCGCCGGTGAGGAAGGTCGGATTCTTATGCATCTTTTACAATGAGGCAAGACTCAGAAAGGAGGTGCTTTATTCAGAGTCAGTTAGTTTGCTGGTACGTAGCAAAGACTAGATTTGAACCCAAGGCGGCAGGTCTGAATCCCTTTGCAGTTTCAAGTCATTTTGAAGATCTTTTCGCCCTTCAAAGGAACCTCACCGGACTGGAGGCCAGCGGCATGGAGGAGATCAGATTTAACACAAAATAAAGCTGGGGATGGAGGCGGGAGTTTGGTCTTGAACTTTCATTTAAACTCCTGTGTCTACCCCCCACCCCCACCCCTCAGACCTGTCTCTGCCTTTTGCTCCCCTACTTTGTAAAGACGCTGAGAGCCCTTGAAAGCATCTGAAGGTCATTTAAACCAGCCTTTTCTACAGAATTCGTAAGCAACTGAAGGGCCCTTTCTTGGTTTACCAGTAACGCCAAAGGCGGCTCTGGGTGTAATCTGTGAGGGGTCTCTCTTGCATTCTTGTTTCAGTTATAGAAGGGGATGCCATGTCTCCCGACTTCATTCCATCACAGCCGGAAGGAGTTTATCTGTATCCTTTCCTGGGTCTGCTGGGGGGTGGGGGGGGGGGGTTCCTCCTTCCGGTGAGGGGTCTGGGCCTCTTCCACCAGAGTGTTCCTTTACCTGGCTCCAGATACAGCAAATACCGGGAGCCTGAAAAGGTAAGCCTCAAGCCACTTTCTTTTTGTTAAGAAAATTAGGTCCCCCTGTTTTAAGGAGGGGGAGGGCCAGTAAAATTTGTGAGCCAATACTATTAATTAGGACAGGGCTTTCATGGAGCTCTGTGTAGTAGGAACGGCATTACGCATTTCCATTTCTAACCATCCTTATGCAGCCTCCTCTTCAGCAATGTATTTTTTTTTTTTTTAGATTTATGTTTTTCCTTTTTCTCCCAAAGCCCCCAGGTACATAGTTGTGGGTCCTTCTAGTTGTGGCATGTGGGATGCCACCTCAGCATGGCTTGATGAGCGTTGCCATGTCCCCACCCAGGTTTACGAACTGGGGAAACCCTGGGCTGCTGAAGCAGAGCATGCAAACTTAACCACTCGGCCATGGGGCCGGCCCCCAGCAACCTGTCTTTTTAACTAGCTCCTTAATGTTTCACAGCAGTGATAAAATCTCTGAAGTGCTAAAGGTCGGTTCTGCTAGAGGCTTCCCTACTCTCTCCCTTGAGCAAACTCACGGAGCTTCCCTTCTTTTGTGCAGTACATCGCCTTAGATGGAGACAGTCTGACCACAGAGGATCTGGTCAACTTGGGAAACGGACACTACAAGATAAAGGTATGGGGGAGGGTGGGGGAGGATGTCCTCTGAGCTTTGTCGCTGCGTATGAAAGTCTTCAGCGTGCTCAGCTCTGCCCAACGTTTTCCCAGCTCACCCCAACTGCAGAAAAGAAGGTGCAAAAATCCAGGGAAGTCATAGATAGCATCGTGAGAGAAAACACTGGTATCTTTTTCTCTTTGTGTTATACAGTTCTTTTTAGAGACTTAAAAAATATGGCCTCCATCTAATTGGATAATGTGTGTTTTTATTCTAGTGGTTTATGGCATTACGACAGGTTTTGGGAAGTTTGCCAGAACTGTAATTCCCATCAACAAGCTAGAGTAAGTGTGATTCTCGCTCTCCGCACCAAACACACATATTCACATGCCACCTACCCCCATCTTTGAGATTTCATTCAACAAGGGGAATAATGACCATTTGCCCCAACTTACAGATGGGGATGAGGCTCGGGTTAACTTGGACATGAGTTGGTGTTGAAAACACAGGCTTGTTGGCTTCTTCCATTGCATCACGCTGCCTCATTCTGTCCCCTCAAGGATTTAACTATTTTCCCTTCATTTCCCCAGCTGAGGGAACGTTCTCAGTGCAAGGTATCTAAGAGGATTTTCTTCCGTTCTCTTCCAGGGAGCTCCAGGTCAACCTAGTACGTTCACATTCCTCAGGTAAATCATTCCAAACGTTGGGTGCCTCCTGGATCTTGTTTGATTTGATGAGTAAAGTACAACACAGCATGAGGCATCCTATAACAGCCCCAAACAACTAGTGCATTCCAAGGGCTGGGTACTGATTCTGCTGCAGGGGAGGGAGGGAAGTAGACAGCATCAGACAAGCCTGGCTTTTAGCTGAATCTCAGAAAAAAGAATGGGCCAGTGGGAGGGACAGGGTTGGGATGGGAGTATGTATGGCATTATGCCAAGAGAGGGGTGCATTCAGGGAGTGAAATTAAGGCTGGAACCCGGGGAATGAGTTGATCAGGATGAGGGGAGATGAGAAAGTCTGTCAAGAATCAGCTCCCATTGGATTGCAAGGGAGCTTGTGCTGAGCAGTCTGGACACTATTCCAAGGGTGCTGGGGAAGGTGAGGGCTCCCTGAAGCATTTCAGGAAGAGGAACTGAGAAAGCAAAACCGGGGTTTCATCTTTGTCTGGAAAATGGGACTTTAGACAGTCCAGAGGGAGAGCAGGGTAACTATCTGAGTCAAGAAGTGGAGAAAGATTTGGGAGATGGAGGCAGCCAGGAAGTGGAAAAGATTTTGTTTTTCTTGGAGAAAACATCAATTCTGTTTTGTAGGTGTTGGGAAGCCACTAATCCCTGAGAGATGTCGGATGCTCTTGGCTTTAAGGATCAATGTCTTAGCCAAAGGATACAGTGGCATTTCCCTGGAGACCCTCAAACAAGTTATTGAAGTATTTAATGGTAATGTAATGGATTCCTGTTTGACCCTCCATTGAGGCTGGGCGTGTTCCACAGGTGGACTTGATTCACAAGATGGTGAGGAATTGGTTGAGACAAGATGACATAAAATAGTGTAGATGAATGGAAAATGGGCTTGGCAAGAAGGAGGATAGCAAGGTGGGGGGAGTGGGGCAGAGACGCTTACTCCTGTGTACTTTCACCCATTCTCCATCACCCTTCACTTAGCACTTGGCCTCTTTAAGACTGGAACCAGCCCCTTAAGTCTGACCTTAAGTTCAGGGCTGGAGAGAACTTTGATTCAGTGGTGCCCAAATGTGGTTAGAGAAGTTGTATCAAATCATCTGGGAAACATAATGATTCATCCCAAAGACCAATTCAGCAGTTCTGGTTGGTGCCTGGGAGTCTGAAATCTTAATGCTCCCCAAGTGGTGGGATAGCCAGACGTAAGTAACTGCAATCCAACTTCTCACAAAGGTAGCACAGAAATGCAAAGAGATTAAGGACTTGCTTGTGATAGAGAAGCCATCTAGTGCCAGGATGTGATGCAGTGCAACTCTTTGGAGCTTACTTCCCAGGACAGGAAAATTCCTATGTGGAGACCAGACTTGAAATGCTTGGGAGGCCATTGTCCCTTCTCACAGATAGGATAAATATTCTAGGTCAGTGGAGGCTTGGGGACTCTTTGGGGTGAAGGAGTGGGAGGAGAAGCACGGCTGGGCAGTCACATAGAGAAAATGCACGCTAGAGTTCCCACACTGTTGACACAAGTGACCCATAAATATGATCTGCCAGTTAGTGAATAGCAATTTGAATGAACAATCTAGGACATAGGGCTGTGCTATGACGAGTAAGGATGTCAACATCTATTTCCACTCCCACCCTGGTGTGCCCTTCTATGAGCCTAAAATCTGATAGTATGACTTCCGCTGTAAACCCTCCTATGCTTTGTGGATGAGTCTAAGACACCTCTGGGCCCTAGAGTTCTGAGAGTTCCCCAGGGTGAACTCTGATCTGGAAGCTGGCTGTGGACAGCACTACTTTATCCTACTGATAGTATTTAGCAGTTGGAAAAAACACTGCTACCAGGAGTTTGAGTTTACTTTAGAAAATGAAGCCCCTCTTTTTGGTAACTTATTGGGACTTTCCTACCAAACGGTACATGTCTGTTTATAAGTGGTGGTGAGGTGGCAGATGAGGGGACTGGGAATCTGGCAAAAATGAAGAGACTAAGTTGCCTTTGACTTTCCCTCCCCACAGAGCCCCTGGCAACACTTTGGTGTACCTAACCCTTCTGGAACGTTTCATTACTTTTCTAATGTAAACACTTACATGTTTCCAAACATTCTCCAACAGGTTTTAATGGCTACATACAACTCTGGGTCACATGAAAATTTCTTAATTCCATATTTAGATCATTTCTAACTTTTTCTTCTTAGAAACAAGGCTGTAATGGACAACAGCTAGTTCCTAATCACATCAAGATACATTGCTAGAATTTCTAGAAATTTCTGGATCAGATTAGAAACATGCACAGTAACAGTAGATGAAGGGGCAGAAGACTAAGGAGGAGGAAAAAGTTAAGCAAACAGATCAAGCCTTTGGGGAGACGGGTTCTAGATCACCTTTTTTCCGTGTAGCCTGGTCTTGATCATTCTCTGTGTACATTGTTCGCCCAACCGCTTTCACACAGCATGAGCATGTCCTGGCTAAAACCTATAATGCTTCCCATTGTCTTAGGATAAAGTCTAAACTTAAAGTGGCTTACAAGACAAGGCTTTGTTACTAGGAGGGTCCTCCTTCCTTCCCCCTCCCTCCCTCCTTCCTTCCTTCCTTCCTTTATCTTCCTCTCCCTCACCTCTTTCTTTCTACAGTAGCTCAGCTAGTTCCCTTAAGCATTAGCTGTGTTTGAGGAATTGTCTTTCCCAAGGTATTTGTGCCATAAAGTGACACTAGATCCTACTAGGGGAGGTTGGTCTCCCTGGCAAAGTGAGGGAAGCCAGAATGAAGTGCTCTTGAATAACCAATGCCTACTTCTCTCCCAGCCTCCTGCCTGCCGTATGTTCCGGAGAAAGGAACCGTTGGTGCCAGCGGAGACCTTGCTCCGCTCTCTCATCTTGCTCTTGGGCTGATTGGAGAAGGGAAGATGTGGTCTCCAAAGAGTGGCTGGGCTGATGCTAAATATGTAAGACTTTGATCACCACTTCCACCTGCAGTACTTTCTCTAGGCTGGACACCTGGCGTACTTGCATGCTTCCTATCTCTTAATCCTTACAGCAGCCCGAGGAGAGGGCCACCGTTATTCCTGTTTCATAGATGAGAAAACTGAAGCTTAGAAGTCAAACTAGGCAAGGCTCTTAGCTTGCATACTCGACTGCCAGCCTTCTGGACTTGGTGATCGATCACCTTGGTCAAAATGTACACCTTCCAGTGTTAACCCCAGAAATTTATTCTGCACCTAAAACAGACTGTGCCAGTGCCTATTAAGAAGGTCACACACTGTCGTGAGTGTATTTAGTCACTGGTCTTACAGATGCAGAGCTGTGGATCATGGCATTTACTGTATGGTTTCTGGAAAGCAGATTCCATTTTTCCCCCAAGCTCCTACCCTGGTGGCTAATCAGAAAGGCTTGCTTTTGATAAAGCTTCATTGTTTTCTTCATCCACTTCCAAATTCCCTCAGAGCAGCCAAAAAAATTATTTGAAGTGTCATCTCCGATCAATTTCTGGGTAGTTCCCCAGCAGTAAGCAAAGGGGTAGAGGACCATAGAGGAGGAAGAAGTTAAGGGAGCAGATAGTCCCTATGGGGATATGGGTTCCAGATCACCTTTCTTCTATGCAGCCTCCTCTTGATTATTTCTCTGCGTAGAGAGTTCACCCAACCACCTTCACATAGCAAATCTGAGCATGTCCTGGCTAAAACCTGGAATGCTTCCCACTGTCCTGAGTATAAGTCTAAACTTAAAGCAGCTTACAAGAGTCTTGTTTGTCATGCTACCCCCCCATATCCCTCTCTGCCAGGGTTCTATATTACAGAAGCTGGAGCTTCCTTGCAACTGGAACCTGCTGTGTCCTAGGCAGAGGGCCCAACACGTGTCCATTCTTCTCTTCCCTGCTCACTCCTGTTCCTCCTTCTGATAAGTCCTCTCTGCTCTTCTGGTCCTTGTCCTTACCTCTCAAGTCCCTTTTGCCCCTCCTTTGTGCTCTCCCAGCACCTTACATGATTATCCACTGAACCCTACTCACTTCCTGCCCCTGGAACACTCAGTATCCTATTACTGTAAATTGCCCCTGAGCTTGTCTGTCTCCATTTTTCTTACTGCTGGCCCAGCCCGACACCCAGAACAGATTCTGGTGTGTAATATAGGTATTCAAACGAACTTGTGAAATTGACATTGAAAAGGGTACTGGCTCTGTCGTCCTTCTTCCCTAGAGGGACCTTAACTCAGTGACTACTTTCACTTCTTTAATTTCAGGGGAAGATTTTTCTGCCCTTTTCCCGACAGATTTCAATAAGTAGGACAAGGATGGAGGACTTTTTAGATCAAGCTCTGGAGGCAAGGGAGTGTGGACACACAGTCAGGAGCCCAGCCTCAGCACGGCACAGGTGTGCCTGTGTAGTCAGGAAGTGGCAGTGAAAAAAGAGAATCACTGAGGTGGAAGCTGAACATGAAGGACCTGGACACCAAACTTCAGGGTTGATTCTGTGGACACTAGAGCCCCTGACTTAAGTACAAAAATTATTTGAAAGATAAATCTGCTTTCAGACTAAAGAACAGAGCTAGAAAATAGACCAGAGAAGTTGAATAGAGCCAATTCATTGAGACCTAATTTTTTACAAGATAGACCTCTGGGCTTAAGGATCTTTTGTTGGATTCCACATGAAATTAGAAATAGGCTGGTCTTTCATTTGATAGCCATTTTTATCTTCTTAATCATTCGACAGGTCCTGGAAGCCCACGGATTGAAACCAGTTGTTTTGAAACCAAAAGAGGTAAGGAGACTCAGGGAAAATGCGTTCATTTGGAGTGTTTATTTCTGCACTATTTTCAATCTTAATATCAGTCTCACTGGTTTCTCAAAATAAATGTGACTTACATGTTTGTTGAAAGTTGAAAGATTCTTCATGCCACCAATGCTTACGGGTTCTCTTACATTAGAATTTAAACTTCAAATTGGGATCTCTAAGGATCCCTTAGAGATACTCTAAGCCAAGATCCCTTAGGATGCTCTAAGCCAAAAGTCTTGGACCAGAAATGTTTTAGGATGTCTTGTCTACAATGATGAGAAGTTAAGGAAGAAATACAGCATAATTAAGAGCTAAAGACTTTCTGTGCAGTCTATGCTGGAGCTACCTTGCTGCCTTGAGAATGGGGGTACTTAACAGCTATTCCATTTGCCAGATTTATACTAACAATTTCACAAAGGATTGCATTTAATCCTCAAGTGCTTAAATAAGCATTACTGCCCTGTCCTTTAGAAAACATGAATAAACGTCATTCAGCTGGCTGGCTAACTTCTCTTATGAAAGCATAAGATATTAAATCAACTTGTACGTAGGTTCGTTACAATAAATAAAGTAGGAAACTTCTCTCTTCCTCCCCAAAGGGTCTGGCGCTCATCAATGGGACACAGATGATCACCTCCCTGGGCTGTGAAGCTGTCGAGAGAGCCAGTGCTATTGCGAGGCAGGCTGACATAGTGGCGGCCTTGACCCTTGAGGTGTTGAAGGGCACCACCAAAGCCTTTGACACTGGTCAGCATGGGTCTTCTGCTCTGTTGTTATTCATTCAACCCGAGCTGGTGGGGCGGGCTAGTCAAGGTCTTTAGACACAGGAGTGCTAGAGGGGAGTGGTGGGGGAGAAGGAGAAAATCCAAGTGCCGATGGCATACTCAATACTGCTACAGCTTCATCTAAGGTATGGCACCCTTGATCCTTAAAATGACCATGTTTTACAGACAGACACTGACCCGAGTTAAGTGGCCTGCCCCGGGTCACCCAGGTCTGCCTCCCATCAAACTATGTGTTATCTTAGAAATCTGTTCGTAGGGTTTTAGAATTAGAGTAGGATTTGGGTTGATCTGCATTAGAAAATTGAGAGAAAAACTGTAGAAATGGTAGCTTATCTAGAAAGTAGCGAATTTGAAAGACTATTATATGTAGCAGGACAGAAAAACTGTCTAAAAGTGACTCAGTTAAACTAAGCTACTACAGAGCTCCCTTCCATGGTGAGCCTAAGTCTTCTTGGGGTAGGCCCAGTGTCTTGAGTTGAATTCTCTCAACTCATAGTTTGCATTTGGATATTTGAAGTAGAAAGAATAAAGTCAATAAGGAAAATTTTGCTTTTGGAGTTAAGTTTCTAATTCTGAGTGGTGGTTAAGGAGCCCTGGGGCTTTTGAGGGCTGTGTCAGCCCCGTGGGTGGTCCTGAGCCACCGCTGCCCAGGCGTTCTCTCCTTCATCAATTCCAGACATCCATGCTGTTCGCCCTCATCCTGGGCAAATTGAAGTTGCTTTCCGGTTTCGGTCACTCTTGGACTCCGATCACCACCCATCTGAAATAGCAGGTCTGGGCACGTTTATGTGAGTGGGCTGATTTGGTTTTGCGTTTTGTGGAAAGAATTGATGACATGTCCCCTGCCATCCCCTCCACCTCTTCCACAGAGAGCCACAGGTTCTGTGATCGTGTTCAGGATGCATATACCTTGCGCTGTTGTCCACAGGTAAACAAACAAAAAGTTTCTTTTCTTTCCCCCAATTCAGGGGGGAACATATAAGAAGAGGAAGGTGTTAGGAAATCATGTAATGGTCAATTATAATCCAAATTTATTTACTGCTTCTATTAAAAATTATCTATATCATACTTCCATTTCTCCAATTATTGTGAAGTTTTGATTCTATATGGCAAACTGTTTGTTTCCTTTTGTTTTGGGTTTTTTTTTTTTTTTTTTTGAGGAAGATTAGCCCTGAGCTAACATCTGCTGCCAATCCTCCTCTTTTTGCTGAGGAAGACTGGCCCTGAGCTCACATCTGTGCCCATCTTCCTCTACTTTATATGTGGGACGCCTGCCACAGCATGGCTTGCCAAGTGGTGCCATGTCCGCACCCGGGATCCGAACCAGCAAACCCTGGGCCACCAAAGCAGAACGTGCGCACTTAACCACTGCGCTACCAGGCCGGCCCCAGTGCCTTAACTTTTAAAAATTCTTAGTAATAACCCCATCGTAACAGTTAATGGAGTTTTACTGGTTCTCCCTGTAAAACTTGAACAAGATAGCGCTTGAACCAGCCTGCCAGGGATGTTCACAGGAAAGTCTAATCAAAATTCAAGTGCATATCCTTATCTGCATTTAATCAGTAGACATAAATCATCATAAATGAATCTGTGAGGCTTACTTTAAATAAAATTGCGCAAGACCTAGGCTTGCGTGAGGCGTTGCAGATATTACAACTCACTTGCATATGGCAATTATTCAAATGAGAGATGAACATGCTCCTCAAGAATGGAACAGTATTTCAGCTTGTGCCAAGTTCCAGTCTTTTGAGTAAAAGAGAGTCCTCCATAGAGTAAATACCCTAATTTCCTTTTCCTTAGCAAGTTCTGTTCTAGTTAGGTGGATCAAAAACACCCACGGCGAAGAATTGCCAAATTAGCTCTACAGTAAGAATAAAGCCCAGTTTAAAATGGCCTTGCTATTCTAGGAAGAACAGTGGCCTCTGTGTGACAGGCGCCATTCTCAGTGTCTCCGTGTATTAACTCATTTAATCTCGTATTTTAGATCCACGGTGTGGTGAATGACACAATTGCGTTTGTGAAGAACATCATTACCACAGAAATTAACAGTGCCACAGACAATCCTGTATCTTTTGACTGTCTACTGTATAATTGTCATTATACAATTCCAGCTGGTAATTTTAAGTTTGTTGAAGTGATCCTTTTGTGTAGCATCTCTGTTCTGTCACTGCGTTTCATAGGCTAAGGACCTGAGGCTCAGAGGTTAAGTGACTTTCTCTAGGTCAGAGCTTGTAAGTGGCAGAAGCAGATCTGGGAACCTGATCTCAGTTCTGGAGTCTAACATCCTGTACTTTCAGAATTGACCCATTAAAGATTAAAGTAGGTGTCTCCAGCATCGGCTGAGAGGTTTCATGAAAACATCTGCCCTGAAAGTCACTGCTGAGGTTGTTGGTGGAAGGATGAAGGCCTACATCACAAGTGGGATTGTGCAGATCCTGGGTAGGTTGACATTTGTGCAAGTCTTCCTGGTTCTCGTGACGCCGCACTGCATTAAACAGAAGGCAGTCCTTGACCACTTACTGAGTATTGACCAAACTGGTATGGCTTTCCCCATCCCAAGTCTTTTTTTTCTGACATGGACTTAAATCAGTGTTTCCATATTTGTATGAAGAATAGTAAGAACACTTCCATTTCTCAAGGATGGCCTCTTCTTTCCTCATGGCTTGGGTCTCTCAGAGCTATCTTGTTTTTGCTATGGAATGTTCTGTGATGGCTTAGCTTCCCCAGAAGTTAATTTGATGAGTCAAGAGTCACGTTGACGAAGTCTTTACGGAGACCATACTGCCTTTGAAAACCACCAAATCCCTTAGGAATCTATTTTTGCTATCCCACATCTGCCTCAGTTCTTAACACTGGAGAAAGTGCTGACAGCCAGAGTTAGCAGACGGGTTTCACAGCAGCTGCAGGAGGTTGCTCACAAGACCTTTTCCGGGTAGCTTCTCTGACAAGCTTACTTCAGAGTGTGTGTTTTATGTCCTCTCCGATTGTTTTACAGTTAAGTCAAACCCACCCTAGATAATCCTCAACTCACTAACCCACCTCAACACCATCCCACCCCCAAATGGAGTAACAGTTTTCATGAACTCTGTGTAGTCTTGTCTTATCTATCAGTTCTTGCACTGTAGAGGGGAGGGGTCCATTCTACACTTACTTTAGTTAGACTTGAAAGGGTATCTTATAGAATAAAACGAAAACAAATTACTATTAAATTATTGGATATGGGGGAGGGGATAATTCCCTACTAATTTTTTCCCCCACTGCTTGCCTCAGCAAAAATATCAGCCCAAAGTCCTTTCTCAATTAAAGATTCTTAATTGTGGATTGTAATTGTAATATTTGGGAGTTCTCCTGCAATGCTGGTGTTACCTGAAAGAATATTTTTCTCCATTTTCTATGGCAGACAAGGAGCATCTGTGACACAGTAGCTGGCTATTATGGGAGTTAACTTCTAATTGCTGCAATCTAATAGCCAACAAAGTTGGAACAACTAGAGAACAATAGAACATGCTTAAGTTCTCAATTGGTGCAGAGATCACTTGCTGTAAGGATTCAGAAAATGGAGAGAAGCCCGGGCCTGTGGTTGGGGGTGGGTTCATGGTGACGAGCAGAAGCCAGTTCTAATAGGCTCTCAGTCATATGTACAGAAAAGGGGAACTCCAAACTTGACTGAGTGAATGTAACACATGCATTTCCAGCTCTTTCTCACACAGAGGGAGTTCCTGGTTCACAGGTAGTGAATATTCTTTAGTCCAGCAGGTGAAAATTAGCTCTTCAGAACCCAGAAGGAAAGTCTGTTCCTCTCATTTGTCTGGGTGCCTCTTAGTTTAAGGAAAGTATCTGATAGAATGCAATGACCCATGAGAGTGCTAATACTCCGTTAGTCCAAAGTTGCCTCTGGCCTAAATGGGTTTGCCGTGACCCATTGGCCGCCATCTGCTGTGAATGCTGCCGCAGGATCACTGAGTAGAGAGTTTGAAAGTTTTCCCAGAACTGATTCTTCCAGACCGTTTAGCGGTTGCTCCTCAGCAAAGTCTTCCAGCCTGCAGGTTCTTCTATGGAGCACACGCTCACAGTCCCCGTTGAAGAAACAGAATTTGCTTTTAAACTGGTGTCCTGGTCTCTGTTCTTAGTTTCAATTGGGTGAACAGGATTCATCTTTAGGGTTTCGTTTTTGCTTGGTGTCCCTTTATGTCAACAACTGCTTGCAGCAAGACTTTCCTTCCCTCCACCCCACAGTTGTCCAAGGGCTGCCACCTCCATGTTAAAAATAAGTGGGCTGGGAAAAGAGTTATGCTTGAAGTGATCAGCAAATGTTATATTCAAGCCTTAACCTGTTTTGAAAGATGGTATTTGCCAATAGGGGAGAGACTATTTCCGGAGGAAACTTCCATGGCGAATATCCAGCCAAAGTAAGTGTTTTAGAATTACTTCTGACCCTGAAAGTATATTCTAATATAGGCCAACTGAATTGAGACTCTCTTTCAGGCCCTGGACTATCTGGCCATTGGAGTCCATGAACTTGCTGCGATTAGCGAAAGAAGAATCGAGAGGCTCTGTAACCCCTCCCTCAGCGAGCTGCCTGCCTTCCTGGTGGCTGAAGGTGGCCTGAACTCTGGATTCATGATCGCCCACTGCACAGCTGCAGCCCTCGGTAAGGACACTGCCCTTTTCCCACAACACAAGCCTGTCCATCAAAGTGCCTTTCCATTTTATCTGAAAGTATCAAATTCTGTCTTTGAATGAGCTCTAACTTTTTCACTACCTCCATTTGCATCCTACCTCTCTCTATACAAATGCAAAGGTTGTCTCTTTCATTTTTTTTTTTTTAGAAAAAAATAGAAAATAAAACTTAAACGATGTTATTTGTTCTTAGTGCTATAGAGTTGATTCTGACTCCTAGGGACCCTGTGGACAGCAGAGCAGACCCGGTCTGTTTGCTCCATCCTCTCCCCTTCCGGCGCTGTATCAGACAGTGCTCCACTGCCCTTCACAGGGTTTTCATGGGCGATCTTTTCGGAAGTGGGTGACCAGGTCCTTCTTCCTAGTCTTTCTTGGTCTGGAAGCTCTGCTGAAACCTGTCCACCATGAGTGACCCTGCTGGTATTTGAAATACCAATGACATAGCTTTCAGCATCACAGCAACACACAGCTGCTACAGTATGACAACCGATGGATGGTGGTGTGGTTCTCTGACCGGGAAATCAACCTGGGTCACGGTGATGAGAGCATGGAATCTTAACCACTAGACCACCAAAACAATCTTATGCCAAAACATAATAATACACTAATGAGATTGTAAATAATGAGGTTTCCACCATTTCTCTGTAGAAAGCAATTGGACATCACATATGAACTTCATCTTTGTAGATTTTTTTCCTAATCTCAATTTGGAGACTGTCGGAAGGAAAAAGACAAAGATGTTTATGGCTAATGGTGAAACTTGAACTGACCTGAGTGATTAAACTTTGGGCTCATTCTGTTAGATATACCAACCACTAAAAATGTGATTACAACATGCGACAATGCTTGTAAGGAGCAGGGTGCCCTCTCTGAAAGCTGATCTTCAGTGTAGCTGATCTCTGACTCAAGGCTGTAAGGGATGGATCAGTAACATATCAGAACAGGGCCTGGCACAAAGGAATGCTAAGGGTTTCACTTATGTTCACTCATTAATCATCACAACAATACCATGAGGCAGGTAGTGTTATTACCTACATTTTACAGATGAATACCTGAAACTCTGAGAAATTAAGTGACTTACCCAATATTGCACAGCTAGTAAGAGGCAGAGGATTCAAACCCAGGCATTTGGCTCCCAAATCTATGCTCACTTCAATTAATGAGGATCTCATTTTAATCAATACTTAATCCTAAAATACAGTTGCTAAATTTAACAAATAGAAATGCAGGATGTCCAGTTAAAGTAGAATTATTTGGGACATACTTGTACTAAAAAATTATTTGTTTTTTATCAGAAATTCAAATTTAACTGAGCATCCTGTATTTTTTCTGGTAAACCTACTCATGAGGCAGGATTGCTTGGTGGTAAATTAAGAGCGTAGACTCTGGGTCTGAAGCCCAGCTCTGCCATTTACCAGCAGTGTGATATGGAGCAAGTGTCTTAATTCTGTTGACCTTCAGTTTACTCCTGTGTAAAACGGGGATGATAAAGTTGCCTACTGGGGCTGTTTTGAGTATTAAATGAATTAATGCATATAAAACCTTAGAACTGTGCTGGCACTAAACAAATATTAGTTGCTATTGATATTACTCCTAACCCCCTCTTTCCCTAAACCTCACAGTAAAACTCAACACAAATAACCAACAAAGAGCCTCTGAATGCATCTTCTCCTCTGTCCAGTATCTTCTGTTTGCTCTCTTACCTGCTTATTAAAATATCTCTTCAAAGGGTACCGACTTCTCCCATGAACCTGGGGGGCAGGGAGAGTGGTAACTGATTTCTAGAGAACATCGTGGACTGTGGGAAGCCTCATTTGAATGTGTTTCACTCCCATGCTGCCTATTAGAGTTGTTCAGCTTGCTTTCATTATAGTGAAACTGGTCGTTTTCTTTTTTGGGCCCCTTGTCGGTTATCTTTCTGAACAAGTGCCACCACAGCCTGCTGAGCTGTATGGCAGGGTTAGGGTCCCAGGACCTGGGACTGGCAGTGCTGAAGCCTGGAAGTCCTGGGCAAACCAGGATGAGCTGAGCACCCCAGCTTATCGCCAGGCTCTCTCAGGATCCCTGACAGCACTGAAACCAATTGAAGCTTCACTCAGAGCTGCTTTCAAGGTCAAAAACAATGGGAAAAAAACTCTTTGAGTTTGACCTTTCCCGGCTTCTGAAGCCGAGGAGAAGGAACTCTCTAGGCTAGGTCCTTGCTACTTAAAATGTGGTCCTTGAGCCAAAAGTAGGGCCATCAGCTGGGAGTTCGTCAGAACAGCAGAATCTCGGGCCTCACCCAAAACTCAACATTTGCATTTTAATAAGATTCAGTGATTTATATGCACAATAGGGATTGAGAGACACAATCTAGGCCATCTCTAGGATTCCCCAACCTGCCCAAGATATCTCTGGGAGTCATCAAACCTTTGCGTAAACCCAGTGCGTCGCTTAAATGTCACCATTGAGCAGTCTGCACTGTTACATCGTCTTGCTCAAGAGCTGTGGCTCCAGCCTCAATCCCCAAATGCCACGCCTGACTCCCGCCCCTTCTGGTGACACAACCAAATTGTTCTTGAGAACCCAGAAATGACCCTCATGTCTCTTTTTCCCTAGTCTCCCTGGCATGCTAAATGCTTCCACTTTGGCTTTGTAATACTAGCATTCCCATCCTGGTCTTATCTCAGAACTCACTATAGCTTTAGAGTCCTTCTCACTTTGGGAAAACAAACCAATGTGTTTCCTTTTCCCAAAGTAACTTTGGACCATCTGGTACTTGGTTAATGACCAAGAGCTCCTGGAGAGGGTATTCCATGCTGTGGAGTGCTTTGGGAAGCCACATGTCATTTTAGCAGCTTTTCCTATTAAGAGCATACTTAACTTGCATTGTCCTCTTACAGTTTCTGAGAACAAGGCTCTGTGCCACCCCTCGTCTGTGGACTCTCTCTCCACCAGCGCTGCCACAGAGGACCACGTCTCCATGGGAGGATGGGCGGCGAGGAAGGCCCTCAGGGTCATCGAGCACGTGGAGCAAGGTAACCCCAGCCAGTCCGGGATGGCAGGCCTTGCTGATGAACTACTACGCAAGTGGTCCTCAAAGTGGGATCCCCGCAGGGGCCGGCCCCGTGGCCGAGTGGTTAAGTTCGCGCGCTCCGCTGCAGGCGGCCCAGTGTTTCGTTGGTTCGAATCCTGGGCGCGGACATGGCTCTGCTCATCAGACCACGCTGAGGCAGCGTCTCACATGCCACAACTAGAAGGACCCACAACGAAGAATATACAACTATGTACTGGGGGGCTTTGGGGAGAAAAAGGAAAAAATAAAAAATCTTTAAAAAAAAAAAAAAAAAAAGTGGGATCCCCGCAGACAGCATCAGCATCAACTGGGAACTCCTTAGGCAGATTCTCAGGCCCCGCCCCAGACCTGCTGAATCAGAAACTCAAGGGAGGAGAGCAGAACAATCTGGGTTTGACAAGCCCTCCAGGTGATGCTGATGCTTGCTGAAAATTAAGAACCACAGCTAAGCCAGTTCATCGGCCGACTTTTTTTTTATTGAGACTTTAAAAACATATTCGAAAGTGGAGAGATTAGTGCCATGAACTCTCATGTACACCTCACTCTGACTCAACAGTTAGCACATTGGCTTCAGTTTTTCTTTGACTCTTCTCAAACTATTCTCAAGCAAATCCCTGTCATATTATTTTCTTCCTGCATACTTCATCTCTTAAATATGAACGCATTCTTATCCATCATGATGCCATTATCATGTCCAACAAAATTCAACAATGTCTTAGTATCACCGTTGGGTACATATTCAAATTTTCCCAATTATCTCAATATCTTTACAGTGGGTTTGTTCAAATCAAGATTCAAAGCGCACGTTTTAAATTTGGCGCTCAAGGTTTTAAGTGTCTTTTCCTCTAGAACAGTCCCCCTCCCCTTTTTGTTGTCTTCATGCCACTAACATGACGTTCATCCTGTTAAAAGAAACCGGGTCAGTTTTCTGATAGAGACTGACAGTCTGGATTTATCTGTTAGCTTCCTCGTGGTGTGACTTCTAACTTGTTCTCTGTTCCACGAGTTTCCTCTTTGTTGCAGTTGGCCCTAAAGGTTTGACAAATTTTAGATCCAACGTTTTTGGCAAAGATACTTCACATGTGGAGATGTGCTAGGCCAGCCTCACCTGCTTAATTACTGCTTGCTTTGTTTTTGAAAGAGAAATTGCCTTTCTTTAGGCACGGTTCTCTAAGTTCCTAGGTTTTTGCAACTGTATCTGAAGCAGTTGGCTGACAAAAGAATATCACTATTTTAAGATAAATGTGAGAGAGTTGAATATTCACTTTTTTGTAACAGCTGTATTGAAATACAATTTACATACCATATAATTCACTCATTTAAATTGTACAATTCAGTGGTTTTTAGTATATTCACAGAGTTGTGCAATTACCACCACAATCAGTTTTAGAACATTTTCATCACCCCAAAAAGAAACCTTGTACCCTTTGCCTGTCACTCTCCCATTCTCCCTATTCTCCACCCTCCCCTGAGGCTTAGGCAGCCACTAATGTAATTCCTCTGTGGATTTGCCTATTCTGGACATTTCACAGAAATAGAATCATACAATATATGGTCTTCTGTGACTGGCTTCTTTCACTTGGCATAATGTGTTCAAGGCCCACCCATGTGGTAGCAGGTGTCAGTGCTTCATTCCTTTTTATGGCCAAATAATATTCCATCGTATGGATAGACCACATTTTGTCTATCCACTCATCAGCTGAGGGACTTTGGGTTCTGTCCACCTTTTGGCTAACATGAATAATGCTGCTATGAACATTTCTGTACAAGTTTCTGTGTGGACATATGTTTTCATTTCTCTGGAGTGGAAATGCTGGGTCATATGGTGACTCTATGTTCATGTTTTTGAGGAACTGCCAGGCTGTTCTCCAATCTGGCTGTACCGTGTTATATTCCTACCAGCAATGTTCGAGTTCTGATTTCTCCACATCCTCACCAACACCTGTTATTATCTGTCTACCATAGTGTATTCTTAATATTCATTCTTAAGATGGTCTCCCCATCTGAATCAAAGCTTCAGGAGTCACCTTTATTGTTTCTCAGATCTTCTATCCAATTCATCAGCAAATCCACCTTACCTTCAAAAGACATCTCCATCATCTCCTTTTGATGGGTCTCCTTGTTTTCACTACTGTTCCTCTGCAGTCACCAAGTACAATAAGTAGAATGAGTTTCTTAAAACATAATTTTGACCACTCCATGCCCCTGCCAAAAATTTGCCAATTACTTACTATTGCTCTAAACAAAATCCAGCCCGTTCAGTAGCCTCCAGGGATCGTGCAGGACGTGATCTGTCTTGTCTCTCCTGCTGCCACCTCTCTCCAGTCCATTCTCTATCCTGGAACCACAGTGCTATTCTTGTTCCTGCAAAAGACGCATCCCTACCTCAGCACCTGTGTCCTCGCTGATCCCTCTGCAACTCTGTTCCCTAAGGGCTTCACGTGGATCACTTCCTCACTCCGCCTACGGAGCTGCCCGGCTTCCACCTCAGTTGCCACCCCGTCCACCCCAGCTAAAACAGCACCTGCCATTCTTCCCTCTTTTTGTTGTTGTTGTGTTTTCTAGTAGCACTTAGTATTCTTGACATACCTAGGCTTGTCTTTCCCAGTCAAATACAAGGTCCGTGAGGGCAGGGATCTTGGCTGTCTTGATCACACCCCTGGATGGACCTAGAATGCCTGGAACAGTGCCTGGAACAGACTTGGTTTGCATGACAACAGAGTAGGGACTATAAGTCCAGTTACAAATCCAGCTCATCTGGTGTACTTAACACATTTACATCAGGGAGGTGCAATGAACAACAACAACAAAGAATTGGCCATTTGTATTTCCAGCATGTTCATTGTTCCTTCGGTTTGCTTTGCTTCAGATGTCAAACAAATACCTGTAAATCTTGGAATCCAGTGGTGCTGGATATAAAGCAAGATAAGTGCCTACTTATTACAGCACGAGTGATTCTTCATTGCCTAGGGGATGCAGAATGAGAACAGTTCCACCTGGTTGCATGGAAAGGCATCCACCAGTTGAGCACATGGATTAAACGGTGAATGAGACGTACTTTCTCTCTGCCCTCTTAGAAATTAGAGTCTGACCAGGGAGGCGGACATTGGACAACAACTTGGCAACTCTCTGTAGCAGCTGCCAAAATTCTGACTAAAGTATACAGTTCTAGGAGGATACAACTGAACCTGTTCTAGTCTGAAAGGTTGAGAAAAGGCATCTCTGAAGGAGCATTTAAGATTAAGCCCTGAAAAATGAATAGGTCCAGGTAATTCAGGGGAGGGGTGCAGTATTAGTTTCGCAATGGAAGGGGGACATGCGCAAAATAAATTGTTTTGGGGATGCTTTGAGATGAAGATACAAGACATCCAAGTACAGGTGCCTATACTCAGGAAAGAACCAGGACAAATGACGAAGGGCAGTGCTCTCTGCGTGGAGGGAGCTGAAGGCTGCTGCTACAGGTGAGAAGGAGAGAGGACACCAGGAACAGAATCTTAAGAGAGGGTTGCCTTCAAGGGAAAAGAGGACCTGAAACGTAATCGCCCGCTGGAGGAAGGAGGGAAACCTTTTCAAAGGGAGCCGCTTAAAGAGCTCAGGCTGGCAGAGATCTGAAATGAGAGCATGAGAGGGAGACTGAAGCGCAGACATCTCAAAGCCTGGGGGAGGGAAGAGGACGCAGGGTCAAGAGAAGCAGTCTTTTCTTAGTAAAAGGAACACAGGTATCAATTAGCCTCAGATGTCAATAAATGATAGTGTCAAGTTTTAAAACCTTGAGAATATTCTAGCAGTATACCTAAGTAGAACTGTTATTTATTTCCTTAGGATGGTTGTAGTTCATGTGAATTATACCCAGGTAAGGTGAAGAAAATAGTCACATAAAACCAGAAGGTGTTTCCATGATTCTTAGGATAAATTCAGTGTGTTTAAATTTTGAAAGGGAAGGTTGAAGGTGGTTATTAGGCCATCGAATATCAGTTTATTTCAAAATAAATGAGAACCATATAAAAAATATCCAGGTAAATCAAGATACATTGAACCCTATTAATTTGGAACAATGAAGTACGTGGTTTTTAAAATCTATTGATGGCATCAGGGAGAATGTTGGTTGGGGACAGCAACAAAGAGCATTTAACAAAATGTTGCAGAGGTGGCAACAAGATTTTCCTGCCATGTTTCATGTTTATCTTGCAAACTCATCTAGGAAGCCCCCTGTTATCTGCACGAGCGAAATCTGTCATTGCCCCCTTTCACATTCTCCAGCCAAGAGGCCAGGTTTGTGTCTCTGAGTAGCGGAGGAAATCAGAAAGACTACCAGTTCTGATCTTGAGCCCCAGCTCTATTAAATAAGCGAATGCGCTTATTCAACAAGATGCTTTACTTCTCAAAGTTTCCAATTCCTTACGTGTAGTGAGGAGACTGGACCAGAAGATGTGAAGTTTCTTCCAGGTCCAAAATGGATTCTGTAAGTTCATCCTCTCCCATTGTGACCTGTCTGTACTCACCAGTTTGTAATGTGCTTCATAAATTTTAAGACAAGTAGTCAAATGTTTTTAATACTCCATTTCGGTTAACCCCTTAAATTCTCTGATCAACTTCAACCTTCTAGATTATTTTCTTGGCAAAAAATGGAATCCAAAGTGGTTTAATTTTGAACTCTATTTCAATAAAAAGTCCTTCATTAGACTTGTATCAGATGTAGAGAAATATAGATTTTAATATTTAGAGTTGATCACAAGGGATGGGACCTTTAATGAGTTCTTAGCTAGGAAAAGATGGAGCAAAGATTGTTTTATCAAGAAACTTAAAGTTGGTAAGACACCAATTTCTAGAATTTCAGTTTTAGTGGACTTGGGACCTTTAGTTTGAAGACTTGAAACAGACATCACAGAATTAGTCCAGGGCAGCCACTCACTGTTCTTTCACGGGCTCCTTCAACCCTTTGATGAAGGCCTATGTGCCGAGTATTTCAGACCAAAGGGAACAGCAAGACTGAAAACAAATTGAAGTTTACACAAAGGCGGAAATAGGAAACAGGTGTCACCCATCCACCCATCCATGAGGTGAGAAGGGGTCAACTGAGACATTTACCTGGGTACTTCTGCCCTTCTTACCATCAAAGATAAAACCAACGGGTTAGAAAAGCAGATTTAAAATGGTAGCCAAATACCAAGGCAGCTTCATTCTACCAATACACAGAGAACCAACTATCTGTTAGTTGCCTAGCAATGGCCACCAACTTTGGTGTGATTTATATCCCTCAAGCATGAAGTCAGACTTTAATCAGCCACACTCTCCACTTTTCTCGTTTTAGTGCTGGCCATCGAGCTTCTTGCAGCCTGCCAGGGCATAGAGTTTCTACGTCCCCTGAAAACAACCACTCCACTGGAGAAGGTCTATGACCTGGTGCGCTCTGTTGTGAGGTAATGTCAAACAGGTCCCTGGAAGTGACACCATTTCAGAACTGTCAACCCTGGCAGTGGGTAACGTTTGGCTGATGGTTTGATGTGCTTTCTCTGTAGGCCCTGGATAAAAGATCGCTTCATGGCCCCAGACATCGAGGCAGTGCACAGGCTGCTCACAGAGCAGAAGGTAAGCTGGCTACTTGGCTTATTTCTTAGTTTGGGGTCATTATGGGAAAGCAAAGTGGGAGTGGGGAGTAGAGAAACATTGTCTTATTTTGTTTCCTG